>NC_069662.1:4397105-4711184 GCF_027244095.1 Hemicordylus capensis | reverse complement strand
TTCATGCCCTGGTGGTGAGTTCCCCAGAGGTCCCTGATTGGCGGCTGAAGGAAGCTGGATGGTGGACCCTTCGTCTGATCCAGCTGGGCTCTTCTGATGTGTGTCAGTGCTATGCATTGTGGGGAAAGCCTGCAAGGGCTTGTGGGATACCTTCTCTGCTTAGCTCATTCCCATATAGATTGAGCCAGAGAAGCTCCCTTGTCCTGAGTCAGGCCATTAATCCATTAACCTTAATACATCGGCTGCACAACATCAACCCTCTAGCTGCTGTTGGGCTACAATTCCCATCATCCCTATTAGCCACTGTGGCTGGGGATGATGGGAGTTGTAGTCCAACAACAGCTGGCAGGCTGCCCTGGTCTACATCCAAGGTGGCCTACCTGAGGCTCCCCAGGTTGGACCACTAATCCCATCAACCACAGATGCAATTTATTGCAGCTAGGGTGATGGGAATTGTAGTCCAATGTTCCCTCTAAGAGGGGTTCCCAGATTTTGTTGACTACAACTCCCAGAATCCCCAAGCAAAAGCCACTGCAGCTGGGGATTCTGGGAGTTGTAGTCAACGACATCTGGGAATCCCTCTTAGAGGGAACAACCACAGCAGAGAGCCTCAGGCTGGCTGACACTGACTGCAGGTTACTCTCCTGGATCTCAGATGGGGGATTTCCCCAACCTACCCAGAGATGCCAAGGATTGAATCTGGAGCTTTCTGCATGCAAAGCAGCTGCTCTGCCACTGAGCTCTGACACCTCTCTGGGGTGTCTGTTGCGAATTCTGGAGGTAGATTCCCTCCACGCTGTCCCCAGTTCTCTCCGGAGGTTTCTTTTTTTCTCTGCAGCAAAGCTTCTTTTCTGTGACAAGTTTGGCTTGAAAGGGGTTCCTGGGAATGGCTGCGTGGATGAGGCCTATAGAAAACTGTGCGTTGGACAGCACACGCTGAAACCTATGCCCAGCTTGGGCATGTGTCCTCTGGTTTCCATGGGGGCTTCCAAACTCATGTTCATGCTTGCCTACTTCTGGAAATCCGTGTACTTGCAGATAGGCGTGCAAATTTTCACTCTTTTTTACAGATTCACAATGCCCTACTAGGGCACCCAAAGCGGTTTGCCTACTTGTGTGGGCCTGTATGCTCTTGATGCATGCTCATATCTCCTAAAAAATGTTCACACTCCTGGGCATTGCTCAGAAAAGCATGAGCAGATTTATGCCTTCATATTTATGCATATGGGTACCTCATGTGGTGCATGGTGCAACCCCTCACACTATCATTTGTACATGAGCTTATACGTGACTGACGTTTGCACATGTTCATAACTGATTCACACGTTCACTCTCGTACATGCCCACAGGCAGCCTGACGTTGAAGTGCAAGCAAATTGAGAAGGGGATAGACTGTAGCTGTGTTCTTGTGGTATCTGAGAGGATCGGTCAGGTTCCTCTCTGTGTTGTCTCTCTTCTCCTCATTTTGCCAAAATGGCCGCACCCCGGTTCACAGTCTCTCTTTCTCTCCCTCCCCTTCCTTACAGTCTTGGAGCTTCCTCTCTCAGGTGCTGGTCTGCAGCCCCGGTGCGCTGGGCCCACGCCCCACGCGTGGTGCATGGAGACCTTGGCAAACTCTCAGGACGTGTGCAGGAGTTTGTGGACCATGGGGTGCGGCTCTGCCAGCCAGCCAACATCCACATCTGTGACGGGACTGAGAAGGAGAACGGCAAAATCTTGAACTTCCTGGAGTCGGAAGGAGTCATCAAGCCCCTCGTCAAATATGAGAACTGGTGAGTGCCTCCAAGGGCGAGATATGGGGGCTGGGTTCGAGGAGTGCTCTGGGGAGCCACCTGCTGGTGAACATTTGTGTTGTAGCCCCAATTGTACCATCTCATCACCCTCAGTGGGTCACATGGGCGTCCGGAGAGGGGGCAGGAGGGGGAAGTTGCGGCCTCCCGGATTGAGCCAGTCCCCATTTAATTCAATGGGGCATATTCCCGGATTGGGGTGGGTGGGTATTGGTTTTCTGGCTTTACCTGCCCCCACTCTCCGAAAAAGACTTGTGGATGCCCTTGCTTGGTCGTGATGTCCCGTATCCACAGCCTGGGAAATGCTGGATCCAGACATTTCGGAGCGGCAAGAATCTCCCCCTCACTTTCTCTCTGCCTTCTTGCAGCTGGCTAGCCAAGACTGACCCCAAGGATGTGGCCCGGGTGGAGAGCCGGACAGTCATTGTGACCGATAACCAGAGGGAGACGGTGCCCATCCCCCCCACAGGGGTCAAAGGGCAGCTGGGCAACTGGATGAACCCCCAAACATTTCAGGAAGCCGTGGACGACCGGTTCCCTGGCTGCATGAAAGGTGAAGAGGAGGCAGCGGGCGGGATGGGATGGGCACAGAGGATGTCCTAAGGGGTCTTTTCAGTCCACGGTAGGAGTGGCCACCCTGAGGCTCTCCAGCTGCAAATGCAGCCTGGGATGATGGGAGTTGTAGTCCAACCATAGTTGAGGAGTCTCAGGTTGGCCACCAAAGATCCAGAGAGTAGAAGCTCCAATCTGGACCTCGGTTTGGGGGGTCAGGCAAGACCAGTGGGGAAGGAGATATTATTGAGCCCAGTCAACTTTTCTCTAGCCTTCCATTTAGTCCCATTTGTATTTTTTGAAGTCAGGCTTGCTCAACTTAGGCCGCCCAGCAGTTTTGGGACTACAACTCCCATAATCCCCAGCCACAGTGACCAATAGCCAGGGATTATGGGAGTTGTAGGCCAACATCTGCAGAAGGGCCAAACTTGAGCAGCCCTCTTCTAAGTGCCAATTCATCCCTCCTTCTCCAGTATTTCTCCATCCGTCCATCCATCGATTGGCAATCATGGATGTGCACCTCCTTCCATTCCCATCTGTCTACCCCCATTTGTGCTCTGCCCACATTTTTTCCTTCCCACGATCCCTTCCATCTTTTCCCTCAGGCCGCACCATGTACGTCATCCCCTACAGTATGGGCCCCATCGGCTCGCCCCTCTCCAAGATCGGGATCCAGCTCACGGATTCGGCATATGTGGTTGCCAGCATGCGCATCATGACCCGCATGGGCACTGCGGTCCTCCGCACCCTGGGTGACGGGGAGTTTGTCAAGTGCCTGCATTCTGTGGGGCGGCCCCTGCCTCTGGAAGGTACGTGGTTTCTCCTTGGAGTGTGGGGGAGGGATGTACTTCTCTCAGGGCTCCCCCCGTTGTCAGAGATGAGCCTCCGCCTTTAAACTGCTGCTCAGGTCCCCTTTTATAGCATCCGGTACTGCCAGGGCCTCGGTTAACCGTCATGCCAGGTCCTCTGCAGAGTGAGTTCTGCTCCTCTGCAGTTAACGGCGAGATCTTCAATGCAGAACAGTGTGCTTCTACTGAGGATTTCCTGGTGCATAAATCAAAGAGCAGATTGCATAGAAAACTGGGCAATATGGCACACTTTTAGTTCTAAAGATCCCGATTTGGTGCCAAGGGCCCAAATCTGCTAATTAATTAAGGAAATTAATTAAAGTAGAGGGGCTCAAGCACTCCTCGTTTGTTGTTTGCGTGTATTCGTGGGGTTTCTCCGGAAGACGTACTGTCTCTTACACCCATTTTTGTCCATCTCTGCTTCCTCGGTCTCCCTTGCCCCATGCAGAAGAACTGGTGAACAGTTGGCCTTGTAACCCTGAGAAGACCTTAATAGCACATGTCCCAGAACGCCGAGAGATCGTGTCCTTTGGCAGCGGCTATGGGGGCAACTCCCTCCTGGGCAAAAAGTGTTTTGCCCTCCGGATTGCCTCTTGCATTGCCAGAGATGAAGGCTGGCTTGCTGAACACATGCTGGTAAGAGGAACTGGTGGTGACGAGGATATTTGTGTCCTCTCCCTGTGAGGAGAGAAGAGCAAGGCCTAGTTGCAGGGCTGGTGAGGGAGGATCCTGGGGGTCAAGACTCCTGCCAGTGGCTAACTTGTAGCCCAGCTCCAGCTGCCTTACTCTCATCCTGGAGCTGGTTACTGATGTTGCTGCCTGCACATGCTCAGAGGTACTCTTTATTATTATTTGCTGAGCTCTCCCACTGAAAACAGATGCCTGGCTCCAACTTAGCCCTGCTCACGAGTTTGTCTCCTAACAACAGGGAATGGAGCCCCTTTGGTTTGCAGCAAGGGATTGTGGGAGCCAGAAGTCTTCGGCTGGGGCCGAATGGTGGTGGGAGGAAAGGAGAAGTTGATAGCCAGGCTTGGGAGGAGGGAGGGGATGGCTGGAGCCGTAGGCCCCAGGCCAAAGGACAGTGGGTGTTTACATTGTCTCGGAGGGATATTTAACGAGCAAATATTAATTGGTTAATGAGTGACAGAGCCCTGCTGAAATCCTAAATGTGGAAGGGAGAGTCTGACGCACAAGCGGAGGGAGGGGGAAGGTGGACGTGCAAAATCCTTCAACAGGACCCGGAGGACATTAGCCCTTGTGGAGGGGCAAGTGAGGGGACTCCGATGTGCGAGTGTGTGGAAACAGCAGAGGCATGAAGCAAAGGACTGTGGGCGCTTTTCCTGAGGCTACAGGCTCTCGTCTAGAGCAAGGGAGACCAGCCTGAGGCCCTGTAGCTCTTGTTGCACTACAACTCCCATCACCCCTAGCTGTGATTATTATTATCTTATTTATTTATTTATTTATTTATTTTATTTTATTTATTTATACCAGCAATTATTACCTAAGATTTCTTTAATTAAGTATTTGTATTATTCATTAAAAAAAAAAAAAAGCCCTACTGACTCATTAATTGGAGGCACTGTCAGGAGGTTGGGGCCGGGAGATTAGTGATTAAAATATAGAGATGCTGAAATATGTTTATGGCCCTTTTGGTTGTTTTGAAACCCTTATTTCCTTATTACACTGCCATCACCAAATTAAATCCTCATTTGGGTTTCTAACACTAACTTCTGTATTGCGCCCGAGTGGTAACGTGGGGAGAAGTTAATAGACACAGCTGAAACTGTTTTTAAAGTTCCAAACCCAAAGCAAAGAAAATGACTTTATTCTTTTGTTTTTTTAATTGTACATTTATATTTCACTCTCCCTCCAAGGAGCCCAGAGCGGTGTACTACATACTTAAATTTTTCCTCACAACAACCCTGTGAAGTAGGTTAGGCTGAGAGAGAAGTGACTGGCCCAGAGTCACCCAGCTAGTCTCATGGCCGAATGAGGATTTGAACTCGGGTCTCCCCGGTCCTAGTCCAGCACTCTAACCACTACACCACGCTGATTCTTGTACAATAGCTTCAGTGGTTTCTGATTCACTACAATTTAGGGTCAAACGGGTAATGGTTTCTGCGTCAAAGTAACATCGGCAAGACTGTACACTAGCTCTGATACTCTGAACTGGTACTCCAACTCGGGCACTTCTATAAGATTGTGACAGTACATCGACAAAGGCCTTACTTCCAAGTTGCTGAGGTGACTCTTTAGAAATAAATAACAAGCTTTAGACTTGCAACGCTTTTACTAGGATACAACCTCCCTGGCTGTATATCCTGTGTAATCAACCAAACCCTCCCAGTATTTACATTGGATAGTCAAGCTTGCTCTACAGGAGTCATGCCAGGTGTGTAAAACCAACCCACCAACCTCCCAATTCCACCCTCAGTCCAGCCCTAGAGACCCTAAACAGAGATCCTCTCTCTAGCCCTAACTGCCCCTCTCTGACCCTGCCAGTTAACTCCTGCTGAATTTTATTGACACCTCTTCACTCTGTTCCAAAGCCAGAGGGATTCTCTCCAGAGGAGGTTCCTAAGCTGAAAATCCTCTTGACTGACAGTGTTTACTAGCCAACTGCCACAGGCGTCTTTTTTAATCAGAAGGTGTTTTAATTGACTGATTAACTGGTTTATTTAACTAAATGCCATACTAGTAATTTTATTTTGGGAGGCTGAACATTTTTGTATGCATTTTGGCTAGCGTTTATTGGTAAAGGACTGCCTAGTGTGATAGAGTAAGGTTCTCCTGCAAAGCCCTGTGGGACATTTTTTGGGACAAATCTGTTTTTGATGGGAGTTGGGGGGCGAGTGTCTGTTGCAAAGCATGATGGGTATTTTGGGGAGGGAAGCTGCAATTGATAAGAGCAGGCCACTCAGTCCCAAG
The DNA here is from genome assembly GCF_027244095.1 of Hemicordylus capensis. NCBI lineage: Eukaryota > Metazoa > Chordata > Lepidosauria > Squamata > Cordylidae > Hemicordylus > Hemicordylus capensis. The sequence goes on along the minus strand of NC_069662.1, from coordinate 4,705,066 downwards.
TATCTTAGGCCCCCTGAGTGCCTGCCTGTGAAGTTCCTGTGCCTTTTACCCGCTCTTCATGCTTCCTTTCAGATCCTGGGGATCACAAACCCAGAGGGGAAGAAGAAGTACGTGGCCGCAGCCTTCCCCAGTGCTTGTGGAAAGACAAACATGGCCATGATGAACCCCACCCTGCCTGGCTGGAGGGTGGAGTGCGTGGGAGATGATATCGCATGGATGAAGTTTGATAGCGAAGGTGAGTCTGGAGCCAGCAGGGAGCCACAGGACCAGCCCAGACACTCGGATAAGAGAAAGCAGAAGGACTTGGCATCTCTCTTCTGAAGCTAGAAGTTCTCATGTTGTCATGAAAGGCGGCGTGGAGCAGTGGCTGGTGTGTTAGGTTTAGGCTTAAATCCTTGGTCAGCCATTAAGCTCACAGGGGAACTAATCTGCCTACTTTCCTTTCATTATAATCTTAATTGATCATTACCATCTTCACAAGATAGCCCACTTCAGTCTTAAACATTCACAGGTCCGCCATATTGAACTGGTGTGGATGACATCATCACAAACTATGCTATTGAGGTATCCCTATGTGTCACTCACTACAGCTGTAGCAAATTGGGTTCAAATCATTTAGGCAGTCCACAAGTTAGCCCACTTGCGCCTCAAATGTTTATGCATCCACCATCTTCTTGGGGTGGATGGCATCAGTGCAAGCTATGCCACTGAGGGGTCCGTACAGTCAGGAGCGGCTTCTCTACACACACCGTTTATCTGTTTCTCAGCTGGCTGTCTCTTTTCTGGTTTCCCCCCTCCCCTCTCTTGCCCCCTGTCTCCTGACCCATGCCCAGTGCTGTCCAACAGAGAGCTTCCTCTCCTTCTGTTTCCCCCTCCTTGTTTCCCTCCCTCTTCGCTCTGACTCTGGGGTGGTCGGTGGCTCCATCACCCACGCTGCACTGCTCAGCAGCTGCGCAGTCCAAAGATTTCACACTCTAAAGGCAGTCAGGATATGCTTGATTTTTTTTTAGCTTTTTTAGCCCAGCAGATTCGACTAGACTGGAGTTCCAAGTCTACAGGCTCAAGTGCGCAGGGAAAGGAGGGGGGATGGGGTGGGGGTGATAGCAAAATGTATTGTATAAACTGTATGGAGTAATGGGAAAAGGACATTTGGAGAAACAGAAGAATCTGCAACAAGATATATCTATATCTATATATTTATCTAAGGAGTACCCGTCGCTAATCCCATGTGTGGCAGCTCTCGCGAGAGTTTGAGAACAAGCTGCTGGCAGGGGGAGAGGAAAGTGCTGGCGGCAGCAAAGACAAGATACAAAATGGCGGGAGGGGAGAAAACAGCGGCGGGTGGGCAGGGAGAACTAGAGGTGCAGATGCTTCGCGTCCGGCCCAGCTAGTATATCTAGGAAAGGCAAGCCAGTTTAGGACAGGACAGGACAGGAAAGAAAGAGGCTCAGCACTTTCTCCTCTTCCATCTTGTTTAGGTTGCCTGCGTGCCATCAATCCCGAGAATGGCTTCTTTGGGGTGGCACCGGGTACATCTACCAGAACCAACCCCAACGCCATGCACACCATCCAGCGGAACACTCTCTTCACCAACGTGGCCGAGACCAGCGAAGGGGGCGTCTACTGGGAGGGCATCGACCAAATGATCCCCTCAGGGGTAACCATCAGCACCTGGCAAGGGAAGCCCTGGAAAATCGGCAAGTATTTCTGCGACCTGTTGCAAAGGACCCTGCGTACAGCCAAGCATTGTGGGTAGAACCGCACACAGAGCGAAAGCACTATGTTGAGGGGAAGATGTCTCCTGCAGAGCACCATCAGGAATTTTTAGAGATTAAACTAATTTGTGTACACAAAAAAGTACAAAAATTTTCTTATGCATGATTGCAAAGTGACTTCTAGAAAAAAGAGAACAGTTTATTAATGCTTTTGGATTTAAGGGTTTAAAAGAGAGTGGGAGGGGGAAGAGGGGGGGAGAGAGAGAGTATTGCATCTGGCAATATAATATTTTGCCTTAAAATAGGGGTTCCCAACCAGATGCTGTTGGACTACAACTCCCATCATCCTCTGCCACACTGTGGCAGGGGGTGATGGGAGTTGTAGACCAACAACATCTGCAGACCCAGGGGTAGGAACCCTTACCTTAAGAATAATCATCAAGCTGCTAAGGACTCAAGTTTTGGACTTGGGAGCAGATGGCATAATTGTTCTTATCTATTCATGAGGTGGCCTGTATGTTTTGCATCGCTTTCTGTCTCCCACACCTTTCTGCTTGGCTACACAACATCTTTTGCTGAGCGAGGTCTTGGGTGCACTACATCCCAGATCCCGTTTGCAGTTCCAAGGCTCAGCCCTACGCAGATGAGAAATGTTAACAAAGAGGAGGGTGCTTCTGGTCATGTGCAGAGTGCCTTTCCCTTCACGGCTGGGTAATCACATGAGCTTCCACACATTGGTGATTTGGACGAAGGGCTTCTAGGGCAGAGGATGCATCTTCCAGGGGCTTCTAGAGCTCCAGTAATCAAGTCCTGTTCAGCAATCGTGTACCCTTCTGGGGTAACCCCTGATCCCTTCGTTTTCTCTCCCCCAGGTGACAAGGAGCCTGCTGCCCACCCCAACTCCCGCTTTTGTGCCCCAGCCCGCCAGTGCCCAATCATGGACCCAGACTGGGAGTCCCCCAAGGGCGTCCCTATTGATGCCCTCATCTTTGGGGGCAGAAGACCTGCAGGTAAGCCCCTTGCCTTGTGTTTCTCTGCCCAGATTGCATCAGCGGGAGTGACCTTCTTGCATCCCCTTAAATTGCTTCCCCACAGGTGTGCCCTTGGTGTACGAGGCCTTCAACTGGCGCCATGGCGTCTTCGTGGGCAGTGCCATGAGGTCGGAGTCCACCGCAGCAGCTGAACACAAAGGTGAGGAGTTTCTCAGTTCTGCTGGTTTATGGGATTCATCCCTTAGACCTGGCGGTATGTTCCTATAGCCTCTCCTGTTCATGGCTGAGACCCAATAAGGCACACTGTGTGTATGGAATTGGGGTTCCAAGCAGCAGTGATCCCTGTAACAGGGATTCCCCGATGTTGTTGACTACAACTCCCATCATGCCCAGCTGCAGTGGCCTTTGGCTGGGGATTATGGGAATTGTAGTCAACAACATCTGGGATTTCCTGTTATAGGGAACACTGCCCAGCAGCCAGGATCCAGCACATGCTCTCTCCTATGCCACAAGGGCTCCCTTTCCATTACAAACCTGGTTGCCTGAGCTCTGTGCTCCAAGGGCGCCATCTAGGCTGCAGTACCCACATAGATGAACACTCTGTCAGCTGACTCCAGTAGCCAATCCTGGCCTACCAGGCCCTATAAAGCTCTGGCCCTAGTGGACTCTGCTCCTTAGTCCAGGCCAGTTGCCTCTTGTGCAAGGACCCTGCTGTTGTTCTTGCCTTGGATCTTGACCCCTGCCTGCTTTGGACCTACTTCCAGTTCTTTTGACCCTCTGTTGCTACATTGGTACTTAACCAAATGTACCCATGACAGGATTTGTGTTTGTGTCCAAAGGGGGCTTGGCCTCTTTTCTTTTGGTAACCTCCCCTCAACTACTGTTCTTGAAAGCTGCATGATTTTGGTTAAAATTGCAGGGGGTGGACATGTGTGAAGGTTATTAAGGGCACCCCTCACTTAATGGTGTAGCAGGGAAGTAACCAGCCTAGAGAGCAAGAGGTTGCTGTTTTGAATCCCCACTGGTGTGTTTCCCAGACTATGGGAAACTCCTCTATCGGGCAGCAGCGATATAGGAAGATGCTAAAAGGCATCATCTCATACTGTGCAGGAGATGGCAATGGTAAACCCCTCCAGAATTCTGCTTCTAGTTCTCTTGCGCTGTCTGGAAGCTATCCCTTGTCAGGGCCTGATAAGACTGGAGATAAATCATGGTAGTTGCTGAATTCAGAGATCAGTTGGCAATCAACAGTGGAGTGGTGAACACAAAGGTTCAGGTTGGGAGCCAAGTTTCAGGAAAGAGCATGGTGAAGCTGGTGCAAAGGGAAGTCAGCATGGGAGTAATCTATTCTGTATTGAAAGATGCTTCTGACGCTTGTGCACACAGATGGTGTAGTTTGACACACACTCTCTCCTGAAATTCTTACAGGCAAGGTCATCATGCACGACCCATTTGCCATGCGTCCCTTCTTTGGTTACAACTTTGGTCGCTACCTGGAGCACTGGTTAAGCATGGAAGAGCGTAAGGGTGTCCGTCTTCCCAAGATCTTCCATGTCAATTGGTTCCGGAAAGATGCTGCCGGGAACTTCTTGTGGCCGGGATTCGGGGAGAACTCTCGGGTGCTTGACTGGATCTTCCGCCGTTGTGATGAAGAAGATAGTGCCAAGGAAACGCCCATTGGGTACATTCCAAAAGATGGTGCCTTAGACCTGACAGGCCTAAACAAGGTGAACTATCAGGAGCTTTTTTCACTGCCTAAGGAGTTCTGGGAACAGGAAGCGCGGGAAGTGAGGCAGTACCTGACAGAACAAGTGAATGAGGACCTGCCCAAGGAAGTGACGAAGGAATTGGAGGCCTTGGAGGCACGGGTGAAGAAGATGTGAAGGACCTGAAAAAAAGAAATCTGACCAAAGACACATCTTCTGTATCTCCTAGGGGGAGAGGGAGGAGATGACAGGGAGCTTGTTTACAAAATTTCCCTTCCCTACTTCTGATGGTTCTCTAGCCATCAAGAGTCAGCCATTTTGTTCCCCTGGTCATGAGGCAGCCATCTTGCTTCCTTGGCAATATGAGCTGTACACATATTCTTTATATGAGTCAGTCGTCTTGGTTTTTTGATACATCTGCTTTTATCTCCTATCTCTTGTCCCACTATTGTGCCCTGGTTCTAGGAAAAGGCAGTGGAAGGAATCTGTCCTCTTGTTCCTTCAACTATTTGTTGGTTCTCTTTTGCATCTATGTTCTTGCCCATGTCCCACCCATTTTACCAAGTGCTTTTTAACCTTTCGCAGAGCGTCTTTTCCTTCTCACAGAAGACCTGACTTTGGAGGCTGCTTATGGGAAGGGGGTGATGCAAAAATGTTTGGGGAAACACAACCTCTCATGCTAGCTTAGTCTGTATACACAAATCCCAACTTGCCTTCACTCGGGCATGAATGTAGAAGCAGTTGCCTTGGTAGTTAGCTGTGATGCCTGTTGAGTTATTTCAGGGAAGCGGCCAGGGCTGACAGCAATAGAAACTGTGGCATTCTCAAACAGAGGCTGGATCAGAGGCTGTCTGTCAGGGATGCTGTAGCCGTTTCCAGCACTGAGCAGGGGTTGGACTTGGTTCCCAACCTGGCCGCCTCCAGATGTTGCTGAACTACAACTCCCATCAGCCCCAGCTACAAGGTCTTGGGTCCAGGTTGGAAACCACTGGTCTAGAAGATCACAGTCACTTCCAACTCCAACATTCTATGAGATCATCATAATGCAGATACCATTTCCTCAGCAGAACCTTCAAACTGTGTATGTTGTAGCTGTTAATCAACTGAGCAGTTGGTGCTAATCCATAATGTTTAGGTCCATGGCAAATGCTGACACTGACTGGAATATGGCACAGGCCATACTGAGTGACTGTATATGCACAGTTCCATCCTTTTGAACTACCCATTAAATGCATAATGCTTCCTTCAGAATCCATTCCAGAATGTTTCTCATTATCTAAAGGTAACTAAGAATTCTCCCAACAATTGCAGTGCCTACTACCCCTAGTTTGCAATAAGACCTCGGTCTGGTTTTCCCTTTCTTTTCAAATCCAAGCCCTCTCTTTTCTATAGTTCCCTGAATGGGCTATCAGATCACTGTGGTGTGAAACCAAGGTCAGCTTATGGGGATCTTTCCAGTATCATACGTTCTTCTCCAGAGCAATCCAATGTGTACTATAATACACGCCACCCACCATCACCTGGTCTGATTTATGATTTGTCAATTCATGGAACAAATGGATAACAACATCCATTAAAGATGGAACAATTGGATAACTCCATTTATGTCAGGGAGTACATTTCAAAAGTCCACGGAAACATTTGAAGTTGCTTGGTTTTTCTTTCTTTATTGCAATGAGATTATAACAATGCATTTAACATGACTGAGGATAGTAATAATATATATGAGTATAACTGGAAAAGAAAAGAAAGATCTCTTAACCATAACTTAAACTTAAGAAACAACCAACACAGGAGAAAAAGAAACGGGGCAGGGGCACACACACCTTCTTCTAAGGATATGTATCCTGTGTTTCAAAGCATAAACAATTCATTAAAATCTGACCAAATAGCTAAAAATGCCTCTTCTTTACCTTGCCAATGGGGTGGGGAGAAACAGTTCAAATGCTGACAAGGAACACATGTCAGTTATGCAAAGTTGCAGTTCAGGAGCAAATTTGTCCTCCAGTGTAGTATTATAATCCTTTTGGTGACCCCCCACCCCAAGTACGAAGAATCCACAATTCTTGATATAATGATAGATTGCATATGCTGGGGATGTACCCCAACAAAACATGAATGTCTTTGACAGGCAATGAATGCTGCAATGTTATGTTAACAACCTTATAAATCTCAAACCAAAATGGCACAATAACTGGACAGGACCAAACCGTATGCATAAGTGAACCCTCATACAGATTATACCTTCAACATCTAGAAGTCTGCAGCCATCCTTTGTTAAACTTTCTCTTAGGTGTCCAATAAACATGGAATAAAAGTTTCTGTGATATTAACCACATTTTGAGACCCAAAGAGGCATGTGTCACTTGCCTTCAAAGCAACCCACTATTGATTTGATAAGATAGGGTATTCAAGATCATTGTTCCAAAGATCTCAGATATAATCGATATCAATCTTATCAATTTCTTTAAGCTTCTGATAGTGCAAGGTTGCAGGCTTAGGTGCATCCAATAGATTTTTCAGGTCTGATAATAGAAATGGAGTTTCAGAAGCTGCAATTGCATCAGGACCAAAGAGCTGTGATAGTAAATGCTTTAGCTGAATAAATTGCCAGCTAGCATTTAAAAACAGTTCAAACTCAGCTCTCAAAATGTCAAAAGATTTATAAACAGCTTCAGAAGAGATCAACTGATCTAGTGTAATGACATGGGAGGCCGAGATAGCCCAATCAAAAGATTTATGAGCAATCTTCAAACAGGGATTCTCTGACAACATAAGCTTTTCATATTAGAAAGGATCAAAAAAGTTGCTTGATAATGAGTCAAACCTTTCCCCATCCAGCTAATTGACCGTCTGCTCTGACTAGCAGCAGCAAATTCTCAGCCTTCTGATGCAAGATCCTTCAACTGAAGATCAGGATTGGACCTAGAATTTACCACATGCAAAGCATGTACTCTTTTTCACCCACATGTACTTACTACATTTCTGATGGGCAAAACGTTACCTCCAAGCTTTTCAGCTCTAAAAGCATAATCTTATTGCCCTCCTCTGAGGTAATAAGATACTATAAACATTAAGCAGTCAATACCCAGTCATAACTACATCCTCTTTCAACTTTCTGTTGTTGACACTTTACCCCCTGCGAAGTGAGAATGTTTGTGTGAACATGCCCTGACATTACGGCAGTTCAGCCCATACTACGATCATCTAACGTGCCTTCCAATGCAGCACTTGCAGACACCAATTGCATTTCTTTTTTCAGAGGATCTGGTTGGCAAGAGGATGTGGAACAATAAAATTCCCTTGTAAAGAAGTTGGCTGTTCAGTAAAAGTTATACGCTCAGGTTGGTTTCAGTGAATTAATCACACGGTCAAGCTTGGCAGCGTTAATTGCTAGCAACTCTAGCAATGAAGTGGTGCAGAGGCTAGAATATTCAGTATTGCGTCTGGACTGGGGAGAGCCTGACTCAGCTCTTTCCTCAGCCCTGCTGCTCAGTGTGTGGCCTTGGAGAAACTTCTCTCAGCCTCGCCTATCTCAGTGTTGTGAGAATGAATGAGATGCATAACCTCCTTTGTACGCCAAAACATGCGAAGGAAGTGAAATGCACTGCCTGTCCTTGCTTCTATATTTGGTAATGATGTGGGTTCTCCCTCACCATCATCCCATCAACCACTTTTATCATTGTTCAGATCGGACACTGTTTAACCTAACCAAGGTCCATCTGGAGCACTAAAGCTTCTCTGTCAACATTCCATTGCTAACAGCTTCCCCCTGAGCGGTTAGAATGTTCATGACATCACAGCAACTCAGCCAATGGCTGGAGGTGGCTTCCAAATAACAGAGAACTGATAGCCTGTTACCCATTTAAAGATGTTGTCCAGAGCTGTATCTTCACTGTTTTTCAAGCGAGGGCCACTCTGGCAAAACAAAAAACCCTTTTAATGTGAGAGTCGCTTCCTGTTTGGTTGACCTCCACCCAGTACTGTTCTTTTCTCAGTGCTGAGAGGGCCCTTTAAGAGAAGACTTCTATGGGGAAAGTGCTGGGAAGGGCTGTCCTTCCCAGCATGCCATGCAGGCCTTACAAGAGGGTGCAGGGGCTCAAGAGGGCTGTTTCCCTGAAAGGCGCCCCCCTGGTGCTGGGCAAAGTACAGCCTTGCCAGTGGGGACTGTCGCCTCCACAGGGTGCCAGGCGCATTGTGCAGAGTATTCAGCTTCAGCAGAAGCTTCACACAGGACGAATCATAACAATTAGTCAGACACTGTATCACACCAGATGCCTGTGAACTCAAGGCCCAGTTTGCACTCTGACCCCAAGTAAAGCTGGACCTGCAAAGCGTATTTGGAAGAGTAGTCCAAGCTAAGAATTTAAGAAGGAACCTGTTGGATCGCATGAAAGGTCCCACTAGGCTAACATCCTGTTTCATGCACTGACAAGCCTGTAGGGTTGCCATATTCAAGCTTCCCAAAACCGGGAATATTCAAGCTTCCCCAAACCATTTTATTTATTTATTTATTTATTTATTTGACAGATTTGTATACTTTCCCCTCCTTCTCTGCCCTCCCATGTGATTGGATCCAGAACACAATCTGGGCAATCCGGGCAGCGCATTTGAAATCCGTGAAAATCTGGAAAGAATTTAGCACGGGGTGGAGGAGCCAAAATCCGGGGGCTACCCTAAATTATGGGGGACATGGCAACCCATGTCCAGCATGGTGTTGTGGTTAGAGTGCTGGACTAGGACCGGGGAGACCTGAGTTCAAATCCTCATTCAGCCATGATACTTGCTGGGTGTCTCTGGGCCAGTCATTTCTCTCTCAGCCTAACCTACTTCACAGGGTTGTTGTGAGGAGAAACTTCAGTATGTAGTGCACCATTCTGGGCTCCTTGGAGGAAGAGCGGGATATAAAACGTAAATAAATAAATAAATAAATTTGAAAAACCCTACCAGCCAGCTCCTCCCAAAAAGCTCGCAAGTAGTCCTCCCCTGTTGTTTGGCCCACAGCAACTGGTATTTGCAGGCACACTACTGCTCCTGACTGTGGAGGATCCATTCACCTGTCATAACTAATATGCAGAACTCTCCTCCTCCATGAGTTTGTTCATTTCCCCTTATAAAGCCTTTGAATCATTGCCACATTTGGGGGGATTCCATCTGTTAATGGTGTGAAGAAATATTTGGTCATTGTGGAGGGGGGACGATGGTAGCTGTAGTCCAACCGCATTTCAGGAGCCAAGGCTGGGAACCTCTGACCTACCATGTCCCTCCACAGCCCTGCAAGCACACGCTCTTTTGCCTAACAAAAAGGCCCCCAATGCTTTAGGAAGTGTTGCCTCATAAGTGGGCAGGGCAGGGCAGACAGTACAGAAGTGAATGAAGCATTTCACTGCTTATGCAGCGGACAGAGTAAATAGCTGCTTGAGAGTATAGATGCCAACACAGCCTGTGGGTGCGACTTTCGGTTAACTTTCTCCTGGCTCATTCGTAAGTGTGAAAAGCTCAAGAACACGGGTGGCCAATGTGAAGGTGGGGACCATGGGAGTTGTAGTCAAATGCCATCTGGAGAGTCTCAGACTGGCCACCGCGCTTCAAGAATCTCTGTCTCTCTAGCAGCTCTAGGATCCTCATATCTGGGTTCATCTGGGTCACATTTTAACCCAGCCTCAAAGTGCACCACATTTACAGCAAAGCGAACATGCAAAGAGAAGGAAAAAGAAAGGGGGGGAGGAATGCAACTTTTAATTGGCTGAGCTGGAACATAGGAAGCTGCCATATACTGAGTCAGGCCATTGGTCTATCTAGCTCTGTATTGTCTTCACAGACTGGCAGCGGCTTCTCCAGGGTTGGTGGGGCTGGAAGAAGCAAATTTTATTTATTGGTGGGGAGGGGGCATAAGTACATGATGTTACAACCCTGCTATTACAAAGTTTCTGACTTTTTTTCTAGAGGTTGCCTGCCAGCAGGCAGGTTTAGGGGTTTCTGTGTTCACGCAGTAAGATGCTTGGTCAAATTCTAACGTGACAACAGACGTAAGGTGTATGAATGGGCTTGATGGCGGCAGGGCAAAACTGCATGGACTATGAAGTGGGAAATGATCGGACTAGAAGAAGAAGGAAGCGCAGCTGGTGCACAGTCCGTGCCGAAGTGTGGGTGCTTCTAGTTTTAATTATGTGCCTGTTTCTCGTGACCTCAGCGCTCCACAGTGCCGTCAATCACTTCGCGACTGCCCAATCAGGGAAAAGAAGCTGACTAAGGAGCCAGCCCCTCCTTCCTGAGACGTCAATCATTCGGAGCTTGGGAAGATTAAACAATTACGTCTACTGTCAATCAAGCTAACAAGAACCAATCGGAAGGGGAATCCTATGCTGGTTGCCCACCTTTCCATCGAGTCATCCACCGATTTGTCCAATCGGTGACTCGCCCACCTTAACACTTGGCTTATCACTCAGCGCTGATTTTTTTCTGCCCGCATCTCTAGAGAGGGAGGAACCATAGCAGCCAATCCGAGAAACTCAAGTCTGTTTAAAGCCCCACGTTTACCCACGTGGGCTGCAGACGGGTAGCCAATCAATTAGCAGCCGGCTTGCCCCACCCCTCCGCTCTTCGCTCAACTCTGGTTAGAGGCGGCTGTAACCTTAAGATGTAAACAAGGCCTCGCGCTGCGGCCGTTAGAGGGTGAGGAGGGTCTCGCGCTCACGAGGAGGAAGGGGGGGGCAACTGGAGCTGACCTTGATTGGTCAGGGAGGGGGAGCGTGATGAGCAAGGTGGGAAGCAGTTTGGAAGGAGCGAAAAGGAAGCGAGGGGCGTTCTGATTGGAGGGTCGAGCGGGGCCCCTCGGATGCAACTCTGAGGGGGTAGCAAGAGTGTCCCTTCAGTATGGCATCTGCTGATTGGACGAGCCGTGAACATGGGGCCTGCCCATTGGCGGAGAGGTCGCCGTTGTACAAAAGACTTTTCAATTGGCTCAGTAGAGACAGTGGGCTCTAATTGGCAGCTTAAGGCTGTGCTGGATGGAAGAGAATGACCTCTTGCTCTTCCTGCCCCACGGTGGAAGAGGGTTGGTGACTTGTGGATAGGCATCATCATGGGGGTTGTGCACTGAGGGGAGTAGATAAGCCCCTTCAGTAATGAAGATGGTGATTGGTGGAGATGGGTAGGTGCTGAATATATAGGGTATAGTGGTACAAAGCAGTAAGCATACCATGAAATAAGCAAGAGTATCTTGTGGTTTCTAAAAGGCACACAGTTGGGTTGAAAGCTCTGGTGGGGGACTGTGGCATACTAAAAAGAAGCAGCAGTGTCTCCTGTGTAAGGAGAGGTGTGATTGGTAGGTGGCCGAGGCATGCTACAAGTGCAGAATGCTCCCCCTCCCCACCCCCCTCAGTGTGCAAAGTTCTCTGATTAGTGGCTCAAGATTTTCCTTTCAGGAAGGACTCGTTCCCTCCAGCTGACTACTCAACATCAGGTGGGAGCATTGGGAGCGATATACACCTCAGACAAACCTTGGAGAATGCCGTAAGAAATGGGCTCCCGCAGTAGTAGTAACGCTGGCTCAGGGGGCCGGGATAACCAGGGCAGTTGGTCTCAGAACAACTCGGGGAACCTGCGCAGTGAGGAAGAGGACGATGAGGATGTGGATCTGGCCCAGGTACTGGCATATCTACTGCGCAGGTAACTCACCCCTTTGCCCCCCTTTCAATCAATTAGGGATATGGAGAATGTCTCCCTGGTGGTGGACACATCCAGATCAATATATGTGAGCTAATTTGAGGAGGTTAAGGAGCCAGGATATGGGGCCTGTTCCCTTTGGTGGGCCGCGGGGCAGGCATTCTGTGTGGAATGGCAAAACGGGAAATGGAGGGGAATTGATTATGCCTCTCCTATACTCATTCATTAATCTGGACAAAGAGCACTCAGTCTTTCTGCTGACTGGCATCTGGTGGTGTCCTTTGGCATGGAGTCTTGTGAGACCCTACTGGAAAATCCAGTCTTGGCTGATTTCTTCCAGAGCGCCTGTCACATGGTACAAGAACAATAAAGACCGTGTGTGTGTGTGTGTAACTGCATGTATCATATCATAAGGTGATTTGGTGATATTTAATGATGCGAGGAGCATATCTGAAAGTCAAGGGTCATTTGATTTGTCATTGAAAGCACAGTGAGGGAGTGAATCTATGCTCTGGATTAGCAGTCATAACTTCGACTTAAAGGTTGTAACGATCTGCTGGGGTGCATTCTTAGTTGGTGTTTGATAATATTTCCAGGTCTCATGGCTGATAATGTGCCAGGGCTGCTTCTCTAAAAGTGGAGGACATTTTGTGTTTTCTTGTGCAGAGGGAGTGCATGACCTTACTTCTGTATGTGCTCTGAGCATTGAAATATATTTTGGGGCTCCACTCAAGCGTCAAAATGGGAGTTCCTATTTTAAGAAATTCTACACATCACAATTATAAGAATTCATGCAGGGAAAAGAGGAACAAGTAATGTGTGAAAGGCATGGTGTCTGAATGTTCCTTCAGTAGGTTCTGAAAGGTTTCATGCCTAAATCCCAAGAGGGCTCTTGTCATTTTAAGGGAAAATGGAAATGTCCCTGTTTGGCTTCTGCTCCCCTGTTGCTGATGCCACAAAGCACTCTGGGATATATTATTTTTTAAAATGTTTATAGCCTGCACTGCAACAAATAATCAGATTGGGTTAGGGCAATTATATATAAGAAAAATTGATCCCTGATGTGATTTCCTGCTCTTCTACTCTGACTGAGATTTGCAGCCTTGAGTGCTAGTTTTGGATCTTATCTCTACACACCAAAGCTCAGCTTGCCATGGTGGATGCGAGCACTGTGAATCCATGCCCCCTGGTGAAATGGTGTTGATTCCTCTTTTTTCAGACAGTTGGTGAGACCTAGAGGCTGCTATTTGTGTGTTTATAGTCCTGAAGCTAGATAGCTGCAAAGGGGGCTGAGGCATAAGAACAGCCCTGCTGGATCAGGCCCAAGGCCTGTCTAGTCCAGTCCAGCATCCTGTTTCACACAGTGACTCACCAGATGCCTCTGGGGAGCCCACAGGCAAAAGGTGAAGGCATACCCTCTCAAGCTGTGGCTCCCCTTCAACTGGTATTTAGAGTCATGGAGAAAATGAGGAAGTGACACTTCTTTCCCCTATCACTGTTGTTTCTGTGCTGGAAGATGTTTGGCTTATTCAAATCCTGCATTTCATGCAGTTAAATGGCATAGGAGTCTTGCTGGGAAAACAGCAGGCAATCCTTGAAGGTTTCATAAGATGCCTGGCTGTTGGGAATTCTTGGGGAACATGCGACACTGAACATGTGGTACTCCAAGGTCTGTGCCAGCTTCTTGTGGCCCTCTGGACATGATGCAGGATGCAGATATGAAACCCTAAGCAAGCCAGGGCCACATTCGTCTATTCCCTATGCAACCTCTTGTTTCACTTGTGTCCCTGGTGCACAGTAAAATCAGGGTCTCCCTCAGTACCCAGAGCCAGGAAACTACTGCAAAACCTTTCATGTTTCCCCCTCCCCTGCACCCCCTGTAATGTTGATGGTCCTTGTCTCCTCAAATGTAAAACAAAAATTCTTCCACAAACAAAATGTTGGCTGGTTGGGTGGGGCATGCCCTCAAACTTCTGCAGAGTTTGCACCTCAAATGTTGTCTGTGCCTTTTAGCCGGTACACTGCGCCCCCCGCCCCATCCTGAGCTTTGCTCACCTGTGCTGCTGTTGAAACTGTGTTCATTTGACCATTTGCATCCCAACTTGAGCCTCATATTGCCCAACTAGAGGGAACACGAAATAAACAGAGGGAGGGTGCCTTTCTCTCTCCCTGCCTCCTGTATGGGGAGATGGCTGATGGAACCAAGTGGGTGCTAATATCTCTTTGCTCCCTGCTTTTCCTAGAGGACAGTTTCACCTGATGCAGGGCGGGGGAGCAGCCAGTGTCCAGGTGGTCCAGGCACTCTCTGACTCGGATGACGACAATGACAGCGCTTGGGAGGGGCGGCTAGGAGACCAGTACAAACCCCCAGGTACTGGCCAAGGCTTCTCTTAAGTGGGGAGGGGGGTTAGTGAGCTAATAGGGAGCCTGTGCCGCAGTACTGATAAAGCGGAGGTTGTGGAAATCCACTTGTTAGAAGGCAATTGGTCTGGAAGGTTTCTGACTCAATTTGGGTAACTTATAGAGGGCACAGAATCCAGATGTTCTGGTTGCAGAATTTAGACTATCGCCGCTGCTTAATTACTGAAAGACCTAGGCTTGCCTTGTAGCTGTACCCTGTCACCTAGATGCCTGCACTCTAAACTTGGATGTGATGGGGCTGGTGGTGGCTAATCTGGAGAGAGGAAAAGCCATTCTGCGTCTGCTCAGAGCCACCCCCTCGTTTCATACATGCAGTTGGTGTGCTTTAGTGAGGGGCCCTTCACAGATGCAGGGGCCTCTTTGCCTTCATGTGCTCCAGGACACAGTCTTGGTTTTCAGGACAAGCTTCAAGTGAGCCCAGATTATAGTGGGGATGAGAGAAGAAAGCAGTACAGGACTCCTGGAGCTACTTTTTGCTATGGGGAGAAACTGGTGGGTTTTGTTGTTGTTTTGAAGTTCTGGGCCTAGTCTGTGGAGGGAAAGGGACTAGTTGAAATGGAAGAAGTGGTGCTTGGGAGGCAGGATGCCTTGGTTCCTTTTTGCTGGTTTGGACAGAGTTTGGCATAGTGGTTAGAGCAGGACCAGCTGGGATCTTGTTCTGATCTATCTTCTCTCTCTCTCTCTCTCTCTCTCTCTTTCTGCTGCAGTGGATTTGACACCAGACACTCGTGATCTGGAGCGCAACGAGATCAAAACCCGTATCCAGTTGGCAACAGGCAGGCTGGGTTCTGGGAAAGCCAACCGGAATATCCCCAGGATGCTTTTCCAGGTGCCCATTCTGCTTCTTCAGGGTGCCAAAATGAGGCTGGGAAGGGACTGGTCTTTCATGATTTAAAGGTGTAGGGATCAATCTTGAAGGAGGGCATAAGACCAAGTAATTCCAGGCAATGCTTCTCTCCTGGTAAGAGGGTTGCTAAAGGTGAAGTCTGTCTTCCTTATTTGAAGTTAGGCATGTGTAATTATGTGCCATTCTCTCTCCAGTCTTTATCAATACTTACATGAGCCCAGATCTGGGGGGGAAATCATTCTTTTTGGATTTTTAATCAAATAATGCTGAAGCTTTATCAGATTTATCGGGGTTACCTCAATATTTGGAAGTAACTCCATTGTACCTTCTGTGAAGAAAATCTGGGATGTGTTCATGGTAGAGCAGTCAAAGGTAATTTTCAAAACATTTGCTCCAAGGATGTTTCACCCAAAGGACTGCCCATGCCTCTCTTTCAACCAGCTGAAAAAATCTGCCTGAAAATACAGGCAGAGACCCCACCGCTGGTGGTCCTCCTTGGTTATTTCTGTGTATAATGTGTGAATTCAGAGTGTTTCTTTTCCATGCCTTCCCCTCACTTTCTTCTTAAGTGGAGGGGGAGGATGCCATGGTTCTCCTAACTGCCAGGGGCAAAATGGATGTACTGCTTGCTGTAGTGGATGAACAGATGAGGCTGGTGGAAGGGTGGGGTGAGGGGTAGGAACTGCATCTTTGCCTGCTCCCCTGGCCCTTGTAAAGAAACAGACTAGCTCTGAAACAGCCTTGCAGAATGCCTACAGTGTGAACACGAGTCTCTCTCTCTCTCTCCTGTGTCTAGAGAGCACACTAGTCTGTATCCTCTTCCCTTATTTCCTCCTCCTGTAGTTAGAATGGCTTGTAAGGAGATCAAGATCCAGGCCCTGTGAGTGACTTGATTTTCCCTCTTCTCTTCTCTTTTTTCTCAGAGGGAGCGGGGCCTCTGTCACAACAGCAGCTTCTCCCCTGGCGAGTGCTCGTGGGTGGTGTCGCAGTGAGTATCTGGTCGGAGTGAGAGGCCTAGGGTCAGTGGGCTAGACAAGATGGGGGTGGGTCAGTGATTCAGAGAAGAACCTCTCTCAAAATAACCCAAACGTAATCTGGGTTCCTCTTCCAGCTTTCTTCCCAACCACTTGGCCTTCACAGACTCCTATTCGCAGAAGGCTTTCTGTGGGATCTATTGCCGTGATGGACAGCTTTTTATGTCAGCTTGTCAAGGTATCTTGCATTACGTGGAAATGTTCTAACTGCTCTGAGATGAGATTGGTTTCCCGGCCTGGTATTGTTGGGAGCATCCCAGAATACTCTTCTGTAGCTCAACTGATTGGCATTATGAATAGTGAGAGTCTTAGAATACTGTCCATCTTCAGAGCAAGAATGCTCACCTTGCCTTCTGGGGAAATAGACAAGCAGCATTGTGGGTATTTTTCACCACCTGCTATGTCTCCCTTGAAGAAATTCTGCACAGTTACTTCAATGTTGGATTTGATATGCTCATCCAAGCATCTTGTGTATTTTTTAAAAAGAAAGAAATACATATGGTCTCTTCATGAGAATATTCACTTTTTAATTACTACCTCTGATTACCTTTCTCCAGGTTAAGATCTAACATAGGTAGTGATTGGCTGATTAGCCAAAAACCTTTAATTGATAAGCTGTAACTAGTCTAGAACTGGCCTAAACTTCCATCTTTAACTAAAGGTGATATTTGGTTCCCCCCAGCCATTGTGGTTTGAGGAACAAACTCTTGAGTCCACCAAAGTCCACAGTCAGACACTGTAAGAAGTCCCCATATTTTTTCCCCTTGTGTGTAAAATATCCTTGTGGATTACTGTGTATGAGGAAAGACGGAATAATCAAGATTGCATTTGTACGTTAAGGCAAACATGCTTGCCTGCTAGGTCTTGTAGGTAAGAACCATCTCTGCTCTGTCTCCCTCAGATCAGACAATCCACTTGTATGATTGTGCCTATGGAGCCTTCCGGAAGTTCAGGAGCATCAAAGCACGGGACGTTGGCTGGAGCGTGCTGGACGTAGCCTTCATGCCAGATGGGGCCCATTTCCTCTACTCCAGCTGGTCAGATTATAGTGAGCATTATACTTTTTATGAGGGGTTCTCAAACTTGGATCCTTGGATGTTGCTGGACTACAGTTCCCATCATCAGCCTGGGAAGTGGAAAGGGGTCCTATTCTAGTCCTCAGCTCCACAGGAAGTATTAACACTCTTGAACTTTTCCGTCCATTTCAGTTCACATCTGCAACATCTATGGCGAGAGTGATACTCACACAGCGCTGGATCTGAGGTAAAGAAGACATCCCGGCACCCTCGCAGAATAAAAGGAGTCTGGCATTAGGGCTCTAACCACTTCTCTTTTCATCGCAGGCCTGATGAGCGCCGCTTTGCTGTCTTCTCCCTCACAGTTTCTTCAGACGGAAAGGAAGTGTTGGGAGGGTGAGTTAGCCTGCTGCCCAGGCCCTTCCTGAAGCCACCCCCTTTACCCTTAATATACAGTATGTGAACCTTTGTGCTTTGGCCATGTCACGTTTGTGTGAAAATGACTTGGTTCTTCCTTAACAAAGCATGCTGATCGTTGCCCACCATCTTGGTCCCTTGGCCAAGGGGATTCTGGGAAGCCTGCATCTTTTGAAAGTAAAGCAGAATATCCATGGTGACTAACCTGGGTTAAAATATCAAAATGGTATCTTCATTTTGCTTTGTTTGGAGTCGTCCTCGCATAGAAGTCCCACTTGACTGAGAGGCTCCTAACTTGCTAGTATTAAATAAAAACTTGGGTTTGTTTCTGGTAAACCCCCAAAATGTGTTGATGACAGTGCCTTGTGTGTGGACTAGGAATCTTGTTCCCCTTGTTCCTTGTACATATGATGTCTGTTCCTCCACCCATTTCTGCCTCATTTTGTTTTTCAACCTAGGGCCAACGATGGTTGCATCTATGTGTTCGATATGGAGCAGAATAGGCGGACGCTCAAGGTATCATTTGACCTATGCAGATAGTGCAGCTCTGTTCCATGACCCCCTTGCCCATTTCCTGTTCTGGTCTTCCTGGGTCTTGGAAAATCTTGCTCCTCTGCCTGGCTTCCTTTCTAGACTTCTCTGCTTCTTTCATTGGGTGCCCCATTTCCCATTCTGCCTTGTCTCTTCGTACCGCTCTTTTCCAAGGTTGGGTGCATAAGTAATGCTGTCACATCTGCCGCATTTTTATCTCATGCAATCTGTTCTCCCTTAGTGGAGGGGTGTATCCATAGGTCAGGTTGCCCCTTCTACCTGCTCCCGAGACAAGCAGCTCGGATAACCCATGTAGGAGAGGCAGACCCGCTGCCTTCCAGTTTCCGCCTGCCTAGCTCCAGAGCAGGAGCCTCAGTGCCTAGTCTGTCCCTGTGTCTCTAGGAGAGAAAAGAAGGATCATGGCTGCATCGGGCAGCTGGGATACTCCCTTTAATCTCTGGGATGGCAGAGTGCGAGGGAAGCAGTGAGAAATAGGCTTCCCTCCTTTAGATGAGTCTGCCTCTTTCCACGCTGTGAGCTGTGCAAACCTCAGGTGGACTCAGAGTCCCAATCGAAGTGGTGACCATCACTGAACAGAAGCTGAGAGACCCCTGCTCACTCTAAGGAGGGCTCTGATCAGGAGTCTAGGCCACCCAGATGATTTGGTGGGGAGAGCTGGAGGCACCCATCCTCTCCTGTCAGGCCTCTCCAGCCCCCTCCCATTGAACTCAGGAGAGTTCCAAAAATGGTGGGGAAATCCTCCACGACAGAAGCCTCGACCCTGACTCTGCTGTGTCGAGGTCTGCAGGCAGAGAGCGACTGCCACTCCAGAGAAGCTGCAAGGCCTCTGTTCACTCCCGGGAGGGCTCTGATCAGCGATCACCCCAGCCGTGTTGGCCGCTCAGATGACCCAGAGGCACCCACTCTCTCTCCTCAAGGCTCTCCTGCCCCCAGGGCTCCATCCCTTTCTCCTAAGGGTTCCCCAGCCCCCAGGGCTCCCTTCCAGCCAGTTCATATGGATCTCTCCCATCCCAGGGAGGATTCAGACAATTCCTCTTCAGGCAGGTAGGAGGGTGAACTATGTGAGGAAGGAGCCAGCCCGGCACATCCTGCTTTGGATTTTCTTCCAGGGAGATTTTGCCGGGTTGCTGCACAAGGCCCACAGGACCCTCAGTCTAGAAGGGCCCTCTCCACCCATAGAACCGGAGGGCAACCAGAAGGAGGTTTTTCCACCTTCCCCATCCACTGAGGATACTATCTCATGCCCACGGGTTTTTACACAGATCATCCATTCAGAATGGTCTAACCCGGTCAAGTGGTGGGGGCAGGGGGCTTCAGGTACCATGAAGTGCTCTTATCTGACCTCTAAGGTGACATGCTGAGGGTTCTTTTGGTTGAGGTGCCCATGGCTGCCTTGTTTAAAGGCCAGGTAGTGCCCTAAAGTTGTGCCCTCGAGTTGGTGTCGACTCCTGGAGACCACAGAGCCCTGTGGTATTCTTTGGTGGGTTACAGGAAGGGTTTACCTTTGCCTCTTCCTGCTCAGTGTGAGATGATGCCTTTCAGTACCTTCCTATATCACTGCTGCTCGATAGAGGTGTTTCCCATAGTCTGGGAAACATACCAGCAGGGATTCGAACCGGCAACCTCTTGCTCACTAGGCAAGTCATTTCCCCGCTGCGCCATTAGGTGGCTTGGATGGGCACAAATTACGAAAAACTCCAGATGATAAAAGGTGCAATACCATTCTGCAGCAGTCACACAAGGCCTCAGTCCTAGCCCTGAGAGCCTCCGTGGCCTCATCCTTAATTATCCTCATCCATGTTACAGTTAAGGAACCTTTGCAATGAGTTCCCCCAGGCAACTCCAAACTGAGGCAAGAGATGAACAAATTGGGCCAACCGCTACGGCCTTCATGGCAGATGCTACACTGGATGCCATGCAGATCTCTGCCAGAGCCCTGGCACATGCTGTGACTATGAGGAGACACTGAAGCCTCAAGAGTCGGAAAGCCGATCGGAAGTCTCCTTCCCTCCTGGCTACCACACCCATCAAGAGTGGCAAGTTGTTTGGTGACAGTTTGGACCTGGCTCTGCTTCTAAAGACCAAAAGCCCATGCCATCTCCTCCCAAGGAGGATAAGAAAGCCAACACCATGTCCAGTTCTTCCTTTTTGACACTCAGATCCCCCTTTCACAACTGTCCCAGGCAGGGGCAAAGTCAATGGAATAGGCCCAGACCATATTTCAGGGATAATGCTCCCTTCAAGGGTATCCAGAACTCTCAGCCCAGTAGGGGCTTCAGGTTGCAGATCTCCCAATGACTATCCAATGAGACCCTGGTGGCGCAGTGGTAAAACTGCCGCCCTGTAACCAGAAGGTTACAAGTTCGATTCTGACCAGGGGCTCAAGGTTTACTCAGCCTTCCATCCTTCCGAGGTCGGTAAAATGAGTACCCAGAATGTTGGGGGCAATATGCTAAATCATTGTAAACCGCTTAGAGAGCTCTGGCTATAGAGCGGTATATAAATGTAAGTGCTATTGCTATTGCTATTGCTATCGGGCTGTCATTCCACTGGGAGGCAGGCTTCAAAGGTTTGCCAACCACTGGAACTGATCATCCTCCGACCAATGGATGCAGCAGTCAGTCAGGGGGTACTCCTTAATATTCATCCTCCACACAGATTCCTTCCCTCCCAGAGATCCTTCAGGAGTGAGAAAAAGAAGCTTATGTTCTCCCTCAGAAGAGGATGGCATCCGAGATCATCATGGG
Organism: Hemicordylus capensis; assembly: GCF_027244095.1. NCBI lineage: Eukaryota > Metazoa > Chordata > Lepidosauria > Squamata > Cordylidae > Hemicordylus > Hemicordylus capensis. The sequence continues at coordinate 4,683,951 of NC_069662.1, read as the reverse complement.
TTGTCACGACCTCCTGCTCCGAGACAGGGCCAATCAGAGAGCTTTTCCTCCTGTAGCAGGAGGGAGGGGCAATCCCCTCAGGCTCCAGTCTTCGCCCTGTCTCGCTCCGGCAGGTGCTGTAGTCGTTGGCTCTGGCTATTAATCTTTCTCCTCCGTTATTTTCGCCTGCCCTTAGGCCCTAGCCCTATCTGTCTACTCCTGAGCTGTTCCAGTCAGGGTATTCTTTGTTTCTCCTCTGTCCTGAGCTGTGCCGGTCAGGTCAGTGTTGTTCTGGGCTAAGCAGGGCTTATAGGGGCGGTTTGTATTGCGCCAGCCGTCTGCGGCCCTTCTCCCGCAGCGGTCACTTACCTCTGGCCGGAATGGCAACCGAATCTGCCTATCCCGAAGGGGGGGTCTCCCCCTCTCTTTCGGAAGATTCCGTGGCGCCATCAGTGTGTCGGGATGAGTGGGCGGCGGCAACCACTCCCGCGCCCGTCACTCATCAAGCCAAGCGCAGGAAGAAGGCAAAGAAAGCCTCCAAAGACAAGCGGGTGGCGGCTAAAACGGCCAAGGGAAGCTTGCCTATTGCTCCCGTTATGGCCGACGAGCAGGGAAGTCGAGAGCCTGTTCCCCAGGAGATACCGTCGACTACGGGCACGCAAGTTACTCCCGCCCCCCCGCCCAGTCCTCTGCCCGTGGAACCTCCCGCTAAACGCGCGCGCCCCTCCAGCGGCGCGGATGGCAGCGAGGAGGAGATTCCCCCGAGTTTTGCCGCACTCCTGCGGCGTGTAGTGGCTGAGGAGTTTGGGCGGTTGCTTCCCGCTCTGGCGGATCGTTTTCCCGCCCAATCTGCAGCGCCCGCCATTTTGAATGTGCATGGGGACGGACCTGCTGCCGCGGCCGCCATTTTAAGGCCGGGAGATATGGCTCCTGCAGGCGCTAACGTTCCGCCCGCATCTGCTGTAGTGCAGCCTGCTGCGCTGCGCGATCTCGGTCCCCCCACTCTCAGCCCATGTGCGACAGCCAGGGCTTTCCCCCACAGTCTTCGTCCACTGGGCTCTCCGACGGGGGGGGGGCACCCTCAGAGGATTCCGACACCGACTCGGACCGGGAAGAGGGTGAACTTTCAGGGGATGAGGGGGATACTGCGCCTACCCCACAAGCCCCGTATCGACTGTTTTCTCCAGCCGACTTTCCTGTGCTCCTGCACAAGGTCCGCAGGACCTTGAGATTGGAGGGGGTGGTACCTCTCCCGCAAGATTCTTCTGAAGGGGTCTCCACAGTTTTACCCTCATTAAAAGCACCCGAGATTGTGGTGCCCTGCCCACAACTCTTTATTCATAATAATCCATTATTCATAATAATCCATTATTCACTCAGAATGGGAGCACCCCACTGAGGCTAAGGGCCCCCCCCCTGGCATCAAGCGCCTTTATACCACAACCAAGGCGGTAATGGACACGCTACAGGTCCCCCCTGTGGACGCCGAGGTCGCCTCTCTGGTGACGGGTGCCGTTTTGCTTAGGGACGGGGACGAGGTCTTGCGCAACCATGATGACAAGCGATGTGATGCTGCACTGCGCAGATCCCATGAGGCCTCTTCGCTGGCCATGCGGGCTTCTATGGCCAATTCAATATTTGCCCGAGCCTCGGTACTATGGATTAAAGAACTCCTACCTCTAGTACCTCCCGAGCTGCTGGCTCTGAGGCAAGGGCTCAATAAATTACTCAAGGCTTCTGCCTTCATGGCCGATAGCTCCCTGGACGCTACACAACTGTCGGCCCGAGCTATGGCTTCTGATGTCACGGTTCGTAGACATCTGTGGCTAAAGCATTGGAGGGTCGACCAGAAGTCTAGGTCCAATTTGGCAAACTCAGCCTTCAAAGGGACCAAGCTGTTTGGGGACATTTTGGAGCCTGTACTGGTGGAAGGGAAAGACAAGAAGAAGGCGATGCCTTCAACTTCAGCACAGCGCCATGAGCGCAGGCAATACACTCCTAACTTCTCTTCCTCTTTCAGGGGTTTCCGGTCTTCCTTTCGAAACCGCCAAGATAGGCAGGACAAGTTTCCTTCCTGGAAAAGGTCACAGCCGTCCTTTCGGGACAACTCCCAGTCCAGGTTCCGGCAGCCCGGGCATCAGCAAAAATCCGGGTTCAAGCGTCCGGCAGCTCAATGACTGTCCTTCGGAGTCGCAGGTAGGGGGCAGGCTACAGTTTTTCGCCCAGGCTTGGGCGGAAACTTGCTCGGACGCCTGGGTTCTCCAGACCGTGAGCCAGGGCTACAGGCTGGATTTTCTTTCCCAGCCGCCCGACCGTTTTCTGAGGTCCCCCACCTCAGCCAAGTCGGGCAAACATTCCCTGATGTTGTCTGCCATCAGCCACCTGCTCAGGGTTCAGGCAGTCGAGCCGGTTCCCCCAGACGAGGTTGGGTGTGGCGTCTACTCCATTCTTTTTCTAGTGCCGAAAAGGAATGGAGAATCGAGAGCCATACTCGACCTGAAGTTTGTGAACCGGTTTGTGAACATCTTGGGGCAATAATAGACTCAATGAAGGGGACGGTCTCCCTCTCCCTAGAGAGAAGACGAGGGTTGTCCACCGCGTGCTGAAAGGCGGGTCTCCGCAGTCGCCCGGATATTCTTTCCCTCAGCCAACTACAGGGGATGATGGTATCCACCATCGGGATAGTTCCCTGGGCTCGCCTTCATTCACGCCCACTCCAGTGGCTACTCCTGCCCCTCCAGGACTTGGTAGCTTCCCGGGCCCGGGACAGGGTTCTTCTAACCCCTCGGGTGAGGAAGTCCCTGCACTGGTGGCTGTCGCCAGCCCTGAACAAGGGGGTCTCCTTCCTCCCGGTGACACGTGTAACGGTCACAACAGACGCCAGTCTTCGGGGGTGGGGCGGTCACTGCCAAAGTCAGGTCGCTCAGGGTCTGTGGTCCCCTCAGGAACGGCTCCAGTCCATCAATTGGCTGGAGCTGAGGGCGATCTGCTATTCCCTGATTCGTTTCCTTCCCCTGATCGCCGGTCGGCATGTTCTGATTCAAACCGACAGCGCGACGGCAAAGGCGCATATCAATCGTCAAGGGGGGACCAGGGCTTGGCCGCTGATGCACGAGGCCTCTGTGCTCCTACACTGGGCAGAAAGGCACCTGGGCTCGCTAGAAGCAGTGCACGTCAGCGGGGAGTCCAACACGCTGGCAGATTGGCTCAGCAGAACCAGGCTGGACCAGGCAGAATGGGTCCTGGACGAGCAAGCCTTTCGCGCCATCACGGCGAGCTTCGGCCACCCACAGGTGGACCTGTTTGCGGCTCCGGGGAACGCCAAGGTCCCCAGGTTCTTCTCAAGGTACCAAACACACGGAGCCGAGGGGGTGGACGCCCTATTGACACCTTGGCCACAGGGCCTTATGTACGCCTTTCCCCCCACGCCCATCCTGTCCCAGACGGTCAGATTGGTCCGCCAACAGCGGGCGGAACTCATTCTCGTGGCCCCGCATTGGCCGCGCCGCCCGTGGTTTTCGGACCTCGTCGACATGTCCCTAGCCCCCCCAGTGCCCTTGGGCTCTCATCCCCAACTCCTTCGACAGGGTCCGCTCTTCCACCCGGACCCGCGCTGGTTGAACCTACACGCCTGGAGGTTGAGCGGGGCGCGCTAGACGCATGCGGTTACTCTCCTGCAGTCAAGGAGACTATCTTGGCATCCAAACGGCCCTCAACACTCAGGGTTTACCAAGCCACATGGACTGCATTCGTGGCATGGTGCGTGTCGGTTGGGGCCGACCCTCACTCCGCCTCGGTCAGTCAGGTACTGGGGTTCCTGCAATCCGGATTGGATAGGGGGCTCAAACCGGCCACCCTCAGGTGACAGATGTTTTCTATCTCCTCTACTCTGCAGGTTCCTGGGACGTCTCCTTTGTCATGCCATCCCCACATTCGAAGGTTCCTTAAGGGTGCGGCGGCCCTTAGTCCTCCACCGGTCCATCGTTTCCCCACTTGGGACCTGAACTTGGTTCTTCGGGCCCTGGTTAAGCCTCCTTTCGAACCTTTAAGGACTGTGCCGCTGCGTATTCTTACCTTTAAAGTCCTATTTTTGGTAGCCATTACATCAGCCCGGCGGGTCTCAGACCTGGGCGCTTTGTCGGCCAGGAAGGAGTTGTGTCTAGTTTACTCCGATTACGTTGTTCTGCGTACAGACCCCACTTACCTGCCCAAGGTTAATTCTCTTTTTCACCGATCCCAGGAGCTCATGCTGCCTTCATTCTGCCCCCACCCTGCCAATCCCAGGGAGAAGGAGTGGCACACCCTAGATGTCCGCAGGGCATTAAGAATCTATTTGCGGCGCACTAAGGGCTTTAGGGTCTCTGATTCCCTGTTTGTATCATTCAGGGAATGCTCTCTGGGAAGGAAGGTCTCTTCCCCTACTTTGTCACGCTGGATCTGCGAGTGCATTCGCTTGGCCTATACAGCGGCTAAGGCGGTGCCTCCGGAGGGTATAACTGCCCACTCCACGCGCAGCGCCGCGGCTTCTGCAGCCCTCTCCACGAGGGCGCCTTTGATCGATATCTGCAGAGCTGCAACGTGGGCCTCCCTGTCCACGTTTGTTAAATTCTATAAAATACACGACTGGGCTTCTGCAGACGCTTCTTTTGGCAGACGTGTTCTGCAACAGGTGGTCCCGCCATAGGAGCATTCTCACGGTCTCCCACCCAGCTAGGATAGCGGCTATGGCATGTCCCATGATGATCTCGGATGCCATCCTCTTCTGAGGGAGAATGAGCCGTTGGCACTTACCTGAATGGTCATTCTCCTCAGAAGTATGGATGGCATCCGACCCACCCGACCGTTCGTGTTTCTGCTTCTGTTTGTTTCCAACTTATCCACCTTTCTGTTCCCTATATAGGTGTGGGGAGGCTCTATTCTTCCGCGTTGTACGTCTCATCCCATGGGTGGGGTTTTTCCGCAATAAGAATTCACAGCTCGTTTTCTTCTAAAGTTCTACTTTACTTGTTGTTCCATTCTGCTTGGTTCTTTCTCTGCGACTGGTTTTTTCTCTAGCCGGAGCATCGGAGAGCTAGCTATAGACTGAAGCCTGAGGGGATTGCCCCTCCCTCCTGCTACAGGAGGAAAAGCTCTCTGATTGGCCCTGTCTCGGAGCAGGAGGTCGTGACAACCCATGATGATCTCGGATGCCATCCATACTTCTGAGGAGAATGACCATTCAGGTAAGTGCCAACGGCTCATTTCAGGCAGTCCATAATCTCCTGCAGATACAGGCAACTGAAACTACTCCCCATACAGAGCAATGCCAGGCAGTGTACTCCATCCTGTTTATTGCCCAGAGAAAAATGGATATTGGAGTGCCATGCTAGATTTAAAATCCTTAATCAAATTAATCAGGAAAAGGGATTTTTTGGATGGAGACTCTCTCTGCTCCATCTTAGCATCACTCCAGAAGGGGGACATGTTGACCTCCTTTGTCCTCAAGGAGGCGTATCGCCACATCCCTATCCACCCTGCTAACAAGAAATTTCTCAGGTTCATGTACAGCAATCAGCTACCCACACTGTGCACTTCTCTTTGGTCTGAGCCCTGCACCACGAGTGTTTCCCTGGGTCAGGGTGGTTCTTGTGGAGCATTTGCCGACCAAAGGTGTACACTTGCGTCCTTCTCTGAATGATCTTTTAATCCAATCTCCCTCCAGACAGCAAAGCCTCAAGAATGTCCAACAGACACTAGTCTGCCTGCTTGGAGACACGCAGGTGGATTTGTTGTACACAAGAAGAGTTCCCTGACTCTAAGCACCCAATTCCAGCACCTGGGTGCTGTTCTAGACAGGAGCAAGGGCCTCGTATCCCCGCCTGCCAGCTGAAGGGACAAGATCATAAAGACCTGCAACTTTCTAAGGAGCAACCAGTTTAGCCCTGTGCTCAATTCCAGGGTTCCAGTATAGTGATGGTTCCTTGGGCAAGATTTCAAGTATACACCCTTCAGTGGTCTCTGTTGCCTTGGCAGGACCAGATTTCTAAGGAGAGCTACATCTTGGGTAGTGGCATCCCTAGAGCGGTGGTCCTCCCCCCAGCAGCCTTACAGGGGATACTTTCTACCCACACAAAAGAGTTCAGTTTACCACTAACACAAGCCATTGCAGCCACCTGGTAGCTCAGGATCAGTGGTCCAGGGAGACGAGGCAACACAGCATCAACTGTGGTTGGCAATCTGGGCAATCAGAAATACTTCCCGGAGTTCCAGCAGGTTCTGATGCATTATTGTGTGCCATCCAAACTGACAGCTTTACCACCAAGCTCCATCTCAACAGGCTGGGCAACACGAGGTCCAGGTCACTGATGTTAGAAGCCCAACTGATTATAACCTGGGCAGAGGCCAGTGTGACTCCTCTCACAGTCGATCTGCAGGGGGAATCGAATGCGTGAGGTCATTCTCCTCCATGGTCAGGAGTGTATCCAGCCCACCCAGTTCAGTGTCAGGTCTGTCTGGGTCTCTGCCTTCTGCTGTCAGGCAGTCTTCTTTCTGAGGAGGGCCTGTCATCTCTGAGGTATTGTGCTAGTCATGGGGGGCCCCTCCCTTCTGTTTGTTGTATTTGTTGGCTGTTGGGGGCAGAGCAATTCAGCAGCTTTGAACCTGGAAGGCATTGGGTCTGCCCCTCCTACGTGGGTTATCTGAGCTGCTTTGCTATTGGCCCCGTCTCAGGAGCAGGTAGGAGGAGCAACCCAACCTAGGGATACCCTCCTGACCTCTGAGGAGAAAGACCTTTCAGGTAAGTGCCAGTGATTCAGTTCCCCACAATGCAGTCAGTTGGGCCTGCAGAGAGAGGTGGAATTTTTCCTGCCATCAGCACATGGGGGCTGGAAGGAGAACGTACTCCAGTTTAGCCTCCCTGCCCCTTTGACAGACGGCCTGTTCCCTGTTGTTCTGCTAAGCCCCCGTCTTCCCACAGATCGAGTCCCATGAAGATGACGTGAATGCCGTGGCCTTTGCCGACTCCAGTTCCCACATCCTGTTCTCTGGGGGCGATGATGCAATCTGCAAAGTGTGGGACCGGCGCACCATGAGAGAGGATAACCCCCGGCCGGTTGGGATCCTGGCCGGCCACCGGGATGGCATCACCTTCATAGACAGCAAAGTAGGCACACTCCTCTCTTTGGAGCTAGGGAATCCTGAGGGAAGCAGCACCTGATAGGAACCTACAGCTGATTTCGGCAAATGGCTTGGCATCCCTGCCCTTCTAGGGCTCCCCCTGAGGTTTGCTGGTACTATGTGAAAGAGTGTAGTGCAACTCTGTGGTACTCTGAACTAAGGCACAGTGTCTGCTGAGTGCTGAGATATTTACTGGAGTGTCCGTGCCTGTTCTGAGGCCTTTAAAGGAACAGGCACAGGTTTGTCATGCTGAGGGGAAAATGGAGGGAGCTGAAATCAAGGTGCCTTTCAGTGGAGCAAGTATTTTGCTGTGGGTGTCTGTACGCCAAAGGAAAAATGAACTGCAACTCTTTAGCTCCCCTGGGACGATGGAGTGTGAATAGCCCTGAACAGCTGTCTTCTCTCCCCGCTGCCCACTTCCCACCACTTTGCAGGGGGATGCCCGATACCTCATCTCAAACTCCAAAGATCAGACGATTAAGCTTTGGGACATGCGGAAGTTCTCGGGCCATGAGGGGCTGGAAGCATCCCGCCAGGCTGTCACCCAGCAGAACTGGGATTATCGCTGGCAGCAGGTGCCCAAGAGAGGTGGGCAGTCCTGGAGGCTTCTGCAGGGTGGAGGGGAGGGCATGGAGAGCAGCCAATCCAACCCTCACCCTTCTTCTTCCCCGCCTCCCCAGCAGCACGGCGGAAGTCGAAGCTCCCCGGCGACAGCTCCCTCATGACGTACCGGGGCCACGGCGTGCTGCACACCTTGATCCGCTGCCGTTTCTCTCCCGCTTATAGCACAGGACAGCAGTACATCTATAGCGGCTGCTCCACGGGCAAGGTGGTGGGTGAGTGGATTGGGGCCACCCCCCATGGAGGGCAGTGCTTGGGCTTCACCCTTCTGTGCAAGCACAACAACTTGTTTGGTGTTAGGATTCAGCCTCTGGTGGGGGGGAAATCAACTTTTTAAAATCAAGTTTCTAGCCCTTGTGGTTGTGAAGGTAAACTTGAAAGTGGCTGCTGTTCTTAAGAGTCCCTGTCGGGCACCAGCAGAATGAGAGCTAGCAGGAAATGAGCCGTGCCAATAGTTCTTGTGGGCAGGGAGTGACATTTGATGCAGGAGTGAAACTTAAAAAAAATATATCTCTGGAATAATGCAATGAGGGTGACTGGGATATTTGGAAAATTGTTACGGGTGGGGCCTAGGGGAGCACCTCTCATGATGCCACCTCTCAACTTCCTTTGCATTTTCCCTTTTCTTTGGCAAAGCCCCTCAGTCCCTATAAAGCCCCCCCCCCAATTGGAATCAAGCCTTAGGATTTGTGTAGGCCAAAGAAAGGTGTGCAACCCAGGCAGCCTCCCCTGGCCTTCCCTGCCCCCACCCCCCGCAAGCCTTGGACTAGGAAGGGAGTTCTTGGACACTCGGCCTCTCCTCCTCCTAGTCCACTCCACCCCCCTTCAGTTGGATCCTCTCCAGGAGCCAACTTGGCTGCCTCCCTCCTGGTGCCCCTCAAGTAGTGTGTGGGACTCTGAGAGAGCCTGGATCTCTGGCAAGGAGGGGCCCAACCCCTCGTACGGGGGCAGGGATGACCAAAGTGGAACGGCGTCCCTGTTTGCCTGGGCAACTGGGCTGCCATCCAGTGTTCCCACTAACAGAGATTCCCAAATGTTGTTGGCTACCACTCCCAGAAGCCCCAGCTGCAATGGCTTTTGCTTGGGGATTATGGGAGTTGTAGTCAACAACATCTGGGAATCCCTGTTAGAGGGAACACTGCTGCCATCCGTGCTTCCCAAGTTGCTGGCTGAGCTGCCTGAACCCAGCAGGCTTGGCTTCTGTCTCTGTGGTGCTACTTGGAGTGGCTTCCTTTCCCTCCCCCCGGATGGAGCAGCTGAGAGGAACAGCAGAAGGTGAATTCTCTGGGGGCCTGAAGAGGAGACGGTGCACACGTGTGCTTTGTAAGGACCATGGATGTCGATGGCTCTGAGTCTTGGGTCCCTAGACGATGTTGGCCAAAGGCCGTTGTGGCTGGGAGTTGTAGTCCAGCGTCATCTGGGGACCCCCTGTAGTCCAAGACTGGGGACCTGCTGCTCTATATTAAAAGCTCTCCAAGGACCACAAGGCAGGACCAGTGCTGATATCTAAGGGAGGAAGTGTGGGTGGAAAGTGCCAACTTTGGGCGTATGAGAGAATGGGGAACCGCTTGGCACATGCCCACTGCAGGGGTAGGTAGCCTCAGTAAGGCGCAAGCCTTGAGAGCCAGATGCTTCTGCCTCTTCCTTCCTAGTATATGATCTCCTGAGTGGCCATATTGTGAAGAAGCTGACCAGCCACAAGGCCTGCGTGCGTGACGTCTCCTGGCACCCCTACGAAGAGAAGATAGTCAGCAGTTCGGCAAGTATCTGGGATGCCTCCCCCGTTCCTGGCACCTCTAGCCCAGGGCCCCCAGACGCAAGGCATGGGGTGTGTGGGGAGGTAGGGCAAGCCACGCAAGGGGGCACGTTCCTGGCCTGCAGCCTGCTGGGCCGTAGGCCACCAGTGGCAGAAGCAGGTGGCAGGGCCACAGACGAGTAATGGCTTCTCGAGATGATGGGCAAAGTTCATTCTGTTACGCAAGTCATTTTTAGTAATTGTCCGTGTTTAAGGAGGAGGAATTCTCCAGATAACTTTCCACCCTCTCAACCTGGAATTATAGGCACGGGCATTTGCCTCGGCTTTGGGGGAGGAGGGACATTTATTCAGTCCACTCCTTCCTCTATTAGCTGGAGCAAAAAGCCTGAGCTCCTCTCTGGGAGTCCATCAGGCTGACAAACCTCATCCCTGCTGATCCTCTCATCTTTGGCAGCCCCTGCCTTAAATTAAAGCCCTACATTTAGGATACTCTCCCCCCCCCCGCAATGTGCTCCTTCTTCCCTGGCCAGGCAAGTGAATTGGCCACCCAATCCCTGGCTTCCAAAGGGGAGTTGTTGCAGAGTTGCCAGAACCTAAGGGGTATACTCGTGGGTCAAAAGGGCCGTAAACCAGAAACTGGCTTTTTTTAAAGCCAAATCTGGCCGCCTAGAGTTGTTCTCCAACTCCACCTCCTTCCTTAGCATTTCTGTACCCATTTGCAGCTGTGGAACTGATATCATTGCTATTCCCTCTCCACCATTCGGCTGCCTCTTGGGCTGTACCCCCCATCCCCTGGCAGCTGTTGCATGTCCCTCTGAGCCCTTCCTGACTCCTGAAAGGTAATTACTGGGGTTATCCTGACGTCTGGAATGCCCTGTTTCTCCCAGCATCCTGCCGTTTGACTGGGTAAACAGACCTGTCTCATGGAGGAGGGTAGGAAATCCCGACAGTAATGCCTGGGTAGTTCTCTCGCACAGAGACCTCTGGCTGCTGAGCGGAAGCTTAATAGCCTGGGGGGGCAGGGGCTACTGGTTCCACATGACTGGGGCCATGTTGCTGTCCCTGTGGTACTTGCAATGGCCAAGGCTTCTGAGGGCTGGCAGGTATGGGTGTCAGCTGCTCAGAGTGGCAGCAGGAACATCCAATGGGCTGGGGAGAGGACTCCGTAGATGTTCTTCCGCCATCTTTGCCACCAGGGCAAGTGGCGGGGGCGGGGCGGAACTAGGAGCCACAAGGTGCCTTTGACAGCACCGGGTCTTCTAGATCTGTTAAGACGATCTGCACTTGAATCCGATTCCATTTACGTGAACCACTTTGAGAACTGCTGTGGTTGAAGAGCAATATACATTTATTCTCTGACAAAATTCCTTTACTGCCTTTCACCCAATCCTTTCAAAGCAAGCCACAATTTAAAATTATTTACGAGAAATCAAGATACGAAACGAACATAATGAGCAGGTGTGAAAGCCTGAATGTTGGAACAAGAGTGGTGTGAAGTGTGTGCAGAATGCCAGAAGGGAAGGTGCTGAACGCACAGCCAGTGGCCACCCACACAGCTATGGGGCAGCAATCAAGAATACCCTGTATGCCAGCTTGGCCTCTGAATGATGTTCAACCTGATAAAGGGAAGGTTCATATGGAGGCAAGCTCCAGGCATCCAGGCCTAAATCAAGCCAGCATCTTAACCTGGGCCCAGAAACATACCAGGTAGCAGTGGAACTGACTGAAGTAGTAGTTGGGGATCTTTTGGATTGTGCCCTTTTCACTAGAGAGCCAAGAGATTCTGTTTCTCAGGATAATTGTGATAAAGCATGGTATACTAGGAGAAACCGGACTGATTAACATCTGTGTTTTTCTCTCTTGGCTGGCAGTGGGATGGGAACTTACGGCTGTGGGAATACTACCCAACCGAATCTGAGGATGACGATCTCAGGGACCCCAGGCCTCTCCCCAGCAGCCGAGAACGTCGCCCCAGATCCTCAGGAGCCTCTGACAAGTAGCCTTTCCTCGGAGCTTGCCGTCATTCTCCTGTGCTTGGACTGCCTCTGGGGCAGGGGGAGGAAAGCCCAACGGACTCTGTGGTGCCTGCGTTGGAACATTTGGGGGGGGAGGGCGGGAGGGAGGGAGTGGGCTCCTGCGTGGTGAGTCTTTTTGTCACTGAACTGGAAGGGGCTGAGGGCTGCTCCTTCTGTGCCACTCTTAAGGACAGAAACTATTGGGTGACAAACAGCTTCCAGGAAAAGTGATGGTAAAGAGGGGCAAAGCTAGGTAATGGGGCCTGGTTTCTCTGTCTGGTCGCTTTCAGGGTTTAAAGGGCTCGAGTATTCCAGCTCCTCCCTCCTGGCAATCTGCGTAATAAGATGAGGTGTGAAATCATGAAGAAGCTCCAAATCAAGTGCCCCCACCTCTGTGGGTTTTTAGCTGGCTCTGGGGAGCAGTGGGGAGTGGGTCCCCCTCATCCCAGGGGAGTTCTGGTCTCTGGGGCTGAGTCGTCTTCCCTGGAGGGTGGAAATCTGGCCTGCAGGTCCTTGAACTCCTGTGCTGGGGCTCTGTTAAGGGTTTACCTGGCGCTGGGGAGCATCATGCTCCAGGCAGTGCCACTTTCCATCTGGGACAGGTCAGTTCAGTGGGGCAGGGGGCTTACTCAGCACCTTTTCCCTCTCTTGTGGTGGCTGGTCTGAGAGTTGAAATGCAACCTTCAGGCATTTTCCCCAGAGAAAGAGATGTCTGTCTTTCTCTCAGAATCAATGGCTTCTTGGGGCCAGAGGCAAGATACTTCCACTCCTTTCTTGGGGTGGTGTGTGGCACATATCCCTCCGAAATGCTTCCCATTCATCATTCTCTGGGGACATTTCTGTGGGGGGGGGGGGAGAGGGTGCGCGTTATAAAGCGGGGTGTCATGGCAGCAAAACGGCTGGGTTTGTGGGTCACAGCAGGGGGCCCTTTGGGGGGGCTCTTGTCTCCTGCAGGCTGCTGCCTTCCTCTCCTGCCCCCCTCCACCGGTTTCTCTTTGGCCTGCCTCTCCCCCTTGTGTCCTTGACTCACCTCTGTCTACAGATTCCTCCCCCCCCTTGCCTGCAGCCACCTGCTCTCACCCTCAACCCTTCCATCTTAATTACTTCTCTCTGTGGGGTCTCTTTCAAAGGATGAGGTACAGGATTGAAATCTTTCTCTTTTGCACCCCTTCCTAAGCAAGTGAAGAAAGCATCATTTCATCTTCTGGTTTGGGGGTACAGCCGGAGGTCACCCTCGTGCAATCTGTTCTCCCCCTGCAAGTTAGAACGATTCTCCCACCAACACAGTGAATATAGTGGGTGGGCAGGCAGGCAAGGATCTTCTGAGATGCCCTCTGGTACACGGGGAGATATTTTTTTTTTTTAATGATTAAAGAAAAGAATAGCAGTTCTTCTTTTCGAGTTTAGGGTAGGTTGGGGATGGGGGAGAGAAACCCAGGTTTAGTTTCTCCAGCACAAGCGGGTGTAATCATTGCTCAGACCTCTTAGCACAGAGGGATTGTCTGTATGATGTGTAACAAGGGGACGGTCCCTCCCAGTGAGGGTCCCTGCACTTCTGTTCTGGAAGGGTGTCTGTGCAAACTGCTGTCTCTATCAATAAAAACTTGCAATTGCATTCTCGCTTGAATTCCAAAGGAAAAGAAAAGTAGGCAGCTCGTCTCTTGGCCGTGTTGTGGAGACAATGCCTCCCCTCCCCTCTGTGCTCCTCCCCCTCCCCTCCCTTCCTCTTCTCCTCTTCCCGATCAGCTGTTCATTCCAAAATGGAATATGATCTCCCAGCTGTTGTCAAATGTCAGTTTGGTCCTGTGTGGGGTGTTTTCCCCCCTCCCCCAGGTGGAATAGGGGAGGGCCCTCTGGCCTCTCGAGGACATGCGGGTGGGGATGGCGGAGGGACTGGAGTCCAAGAAGCTGCCCTCCTCCCTGCTGGCCACAGCCGCTGGCTGGGCCCAAGCCCTCTGCCGGGCCTTGGTGTGTTTTTGGAGCAACCAGTATGCCTGGCTTCTGGGGGTCCCTTGTCTCCGGCGGGCTTACCACCTGTGGCTGGCAGCCGTCGTCATTTTTGGGCCCCTGCTTCAGTTCTACGTCAACCCGCGGGCAATCTTTGCCAACCACCATAACTTCTTCAACATGTGAGTGATTCGGGGAGTCTTGTGGGTGGGAGCTTGGGATTAGGGACTGGAGGAAGGAGAGGGGCCACACGAGCTTCTGGCCTCTCTAATGTCCTGAGGATCCGTTTAAAGTTCTGTGCTCCGAGTTCTGTGTAGTAAATCTGTACACTACCTTGACAAATATTTGGGGGTGGGGCTTGTATGTAACTGGTTTCTGGATTTGAGGCTAGGATCCTGCAAACTAGGATTCTGTGGCTTGGCTTACTTACTTGCCTGAGTTGTCTGGTCCATCTGTAAGTGCCTTGTATGCTGATCCCTTCTGTTCCTGGCCCCGTGCTCCAGAATGCGTGGGCTGAATCTTGTGGGAAAGCTTCTGCATGGTTGACAGTGAGCAGAGGGGCCCTGTAGATCTTCCTTCCAGACCTACAATCCTAACCCACCTTCCCTGTTGCTTCCTTCCTTGCAGCAAGTTTGTCAGATCCGCCTGGGGCTGGACATGCATTTTCTTGGGTGGCTTTATGCTGCTGGTTGTGTATCTGGCCACTCGCAAAATCCTGCTCACCATCCGCCATCTTGCCCGCCTGGCAGTGGGGGCTGGCCTTTGGCTCGGTGCCACAGAGACCTTCCTGCTGATCGAGAACCTCACCGGCTACTGCTTTGACCCTGTGCCCGAGGGCATCCTGGTGAACAACCTCCCGGACAAGTGGACGTGTCTCCATAAAGGCCACCAGTGGCACGGTTATGACGTCTCCGGCCACACGTTCCTCCTCACCTTCTGTTGCCTCCTCATGGTGGAAGAGACCTCCGTCTTCCGGCGCTACCTGGCCCAGGGGCACCCGGCTGGGGTCCCTTTGCGCCTCATCTTCCTCCTCAACGTCGTCCTCCTCGCCCTGTGGAACTTCCTGCTGGCCTGCACTGTTGTGTATCTCTACGAATACAGCCACAAGGTGGTGGGAGCCGCCATCGCCACCCTTTGTTGGTACCTCACTTACCGCGTCTGGTACCGGTGCCAGTGGTCGCCAGGGAGGCCTGGAACGGGCCTGTTCCTCAAAGGAGCCCCGGGGGAGGCCAAGAAACGAAACTGACTGTGTCTCGACAGGCCCACACGCCGGAGGAGTTCCACAGCCCCTGCGAGACGAATAAAGACCGGACCCTTTCAGCCGCTGACTCCGCCACCATGTGCCTGTGTGGTTTCTTGGGGTGAGGGGAGACCTTGGCCCTAACCGGACAACTAGAGCACCTAAAATGGGGCCAGAAGCCCTGCCCCTCCCTGTCCGTCAGTGTTCCACTCCTGGCTCCTGCGCCTCTCGCTGAAGCCCTTTCTGGAACAACGGTGGCTTTTGCCTCTTCCTCCAAACGCCACTCTAACCATGAGTGGGGTGGGACTTCCATTTTGGGCAGCCTGGTGGTGTAGAGTGCCTTTTTGTATAATGCCTTTAGAGAGCTCTTGACATCTAGATAATTATGTGGCCGTTTGGACGTGGAGTGATGTGCAGGCTTCAAGTCTGAGGCCTCGGTCTCTGCTGAGCTGGCCAACTTCTTTCTCGGCAAGACCACTCTTAACTGTAGGTGGGGTGTTCATGTGCAAGAGAGCTTCTCCACAAAGAACTAACTGCCCTTAGAAAATGAGTGGATGGAGAATCTAAAGTGGACTCTCTCCCTCTCATGCTAACTTTCTAGGGGCTCTTTTTTAGCACTTAGTTACACTAGCTGTACCCTGACATTTTGCAGTTGACGTGTTTTTTTAAATGTAAATTGCTTTGAGAACTTTTTTTGTTAAGTGGTATATTAATATTCCTAATCATAACATATCTAATGAAGAGTAGGCTTTAATCATGGGCCCTGAATCAACAATAGGCTTTGCTGTTTACAGTGCTATTGTAAAGCAATGGTGGAAGAATGAGACTCTGAGCATGTACGGAGTCCATTTCCCTAGGACTGAACAACAACTACTGCTAGCTTTCCCACATGGCTATAAGAAACAATCGCAGTTGTAGCAGAGGCCTGGACCATACACTAGGGGCCAAGCTGGCCTATTTGGATGTGAGCAGAGATGTCGCGTAGCTGCTGTTAAGAGTGGCAAAAAGCTGCATTCTGTCTTCACACAATGCCTAATTAGCCTCTGGAACTAATTGTACCAGGATATTGTGCAGTGCTAGCATAAATGACTTTACCAAAAAAAAAAAAGAAAAAAAAAAGATATGGACATGTTCTCTCAGTGGCAAGCAGCCACGACGCTTCCCAGAAAAGCACCGTCATTTCAAATCTGTGCCACACTTAACACCTTCCACTTTCTGCCCTAAAAGAGGCAGCCTGTTAACGCTTGTGAGACCAAGAAAATGTGCCATCTCAGTGACCATATTTTTGTGGCCTGTTGGCTTTCAAAAGGCCTGTTTCTGTCCTGGTTTCTACATGCTTGTGTAAGCCAGAGTTGTAAGTTCACACAAGAGGCTGTGGGGTATAGCAATGGGCAGTGTAAGAGCAGGGAGAGCCCATTTTTGTGTATAAAAGCTCTCAAGGGTGACTTTGAGCTAGTCTAGTGTGGCCTACCTCTCGCTGTGCGGATCAAATGGTGGGCACCATCTATGCTGAAAGACGACATAATCTCATACTGCGCAGGAGGAGGCAATGGTCAACCCCTCCTGTATTCTTCTACCAAAGACAACCACAGGGCTCTGTGAGCGCCAGGAGTCGAAATCGACTTGACGGCACACTTTACCTTACCATCCATAGACATTGGCCACCATCCTGATTCATGCTGGGCTTGTGCAAGGATGTTGTGCTAATCTGGAGTTTGGGTTCCAGCTAGGGTGGTTAGTGCAAACCCTCGTATGTTTTGCATGGAACTTTTGCACAAGAGGGCAGCCACACAAGAGTGCAATTCCCCAATGTCTGCCGTGCAAGTGCAGCATTAAACAGGAAGTTGGCCATTGCCCTGAGCTTGTTGGAGAAAAGGGCAGAATAAAAGTGCAATAACCATAATTGAAACACGCACGCACACACAAAGTTAAATGAAACCTTTTTTTTTTGCACAGTGTATCAGCACTGCATCACCATGTACACATTCCTGAGGAGACTGGTGCTTCTTGAGTCAAGCAGCAGAAAGCACCCCTTGAAAGCTGGTGTCATGTATGAGTAGAGTGTCACAGTACGAGCAGAAAGAGATGGGTTCAAATCTCCTCACACAGCCATGAAACAGAGTAGGGGACCTTGGGTTAGTCGTGCCCAGCCCACCCTACCTTAGAAGGTTGTTGTGACGATAAAGGTGAGGGGAGGGAAGAATCACGCTTGCCACTCAAAGCTCTTTGGAGGAAGGGTGGGATAAGAAATTAATATAAGTTCCCTAGAAATGGTCCCCAAAGTACATATGAAGCTGCCATATACTGAGTGAGGCCATTGGTCTATCTAGCTCAGTATTGTCTTCACAGACTGGCAGCGGCTTCTCCAAGGTTGCAGGCAGGAACCTCTCTCAGCCCTATCTTGGAGATGTTTCCAGGGAGGGAACTTGGAACCTTCTGCTCTTCCCAGAGCGGCTCCATGCCCTGAGGGGAATATCTCACAGGGCTCACACATCTAGTCTCCCATTCAGATGCAACCAGGGTGGACCCTGCTTAGCTAAGGGGCCAAGTCATGCTTGCTACCACAAGACCAGCTCTCCTCCGTAAGTGTGTGCCCTTTTCTCTCTCCGCAGCCCTTAACAGCTGCAACGACAGGCAGGAGTCCATCAGGCAAAGTCCCTTCCCCTTCCTGCTGCAGCTGAATGCTGGATTGTGGTGGTGAAACTCTCTACACCTGTTGAGTTTCTGCCCGACGGACCATGCCGAGGGGTCCACTGTCTTCGAAGCAGCTTCCTTTTAGTCATGTTCGAAGTGGGAAGTCCCTGCCAGGGTTTTTTTTTTAATTTCCCCCTTTCTCTCCTCCCTCTTTTCTTTCATTTTCGCTTTAATGCATGACTTGCTCGCTCCTGCCAGCCTCCGACGCCTCTTTGAAACTCGCCTCCCGGGTTTTGGGGTTCAGCCTTTTCTGAGTGTTGTTGGTGCAACCCGCAAATCTAGACTCGCACCTCTGGTGGCAGAGAATTCCAGATCATGGCTACTTTGGCAGTTTCCTCAAAGTGTGAGGCACAGGTAAAGGGCTGGGCTGGGGGAGGCTGGTGAGAGATCACCCCCCATTAAAAAAAAATCCAGTGCACTGGAGGGATATTTGGGGGTACACTTTGGGGGCATTCGGCTGCGGGGTGGCTAAAACAGCATCGCGGCAGTGGAGGAGCTCACTCCTGTGGGCTGGACAAAAAGGTGGCAGGCAGGCATCCAACAGGGGAGGCTCTCCCCCCCTCCCCATGACGGACTGGGCTAAAGCTTGATCTGTTGAATTTCTGCAGCCCGGCGCCCAGGCGGGCGAAGAAGGCGCCTTTGCGGAAGAGTCTGCCCTATGCAATGGAGGACGCGAAGAGGGCGAGGGGGGGGGCTCGAGGGAGGGTGTAGGCAACGCGGGGACGAGTGGGAAGATGTCCGAGGTGCTGCTTAGAGGGGCAGGTTTGGGAAGGAGCAGTTAGGTTTGGGAAGGACGGAGACGTTACTTTGCAACACGCCCCCCCCCCCCGCCCTGCGCTGCCCCCTCTCAAAGTGTGTGGGGCGCACAGAGAGGGAGCAAGAAGCAGGCAGTGCGGGGGGGGGGCACGGGGGCGGGGGCTCAGCGGAGGAGGAGCTCAGCTGGCTCCCTCCGGGGTGACCCGTCAGATCGCAGACGGAGCAGCACGGGGAACAGGTGCCTGGCGGATCGGGTGGCTCTGCAGGGGCGGGCTGTGCTGTGCAGAGCGACGCTTTCCCCAGCCAGCCTCGAGGGTCTCAGGTTTCGCTCTCTCTCTCCCTCCCTCCCCACCCTTCCCTTCCTGCAGGTGAACTCCTTCAAGAAGGACCTCGGCACCCAGGTGAGACCACGGGGCTCTAGCTAGACCCCCCACACACACCGGAGGGAGATGCCTTCTCCCCCCGCCCCACCCCACCCCACAACACCCCTGGGTATTCCTCTGCTCCCCTAAAGTGGATTCTCTGTAATGCCACAACCAGAAAAGGGGAAGGAGTGGGGCTGACTTCAGGACACCCCCCAGCCCCCAACTCTTAAACCTTCTACCTACTTCTAATTCAGCTTGGAAGCTCTTGGATGATTCATGAGGGTCTCTGGGCATGTGCAGAGTGCACACACACACCCACACACTTTTGGATCTAAGAGAGAAGGCTCCCACCTCCCAGGGTGAAAACTTTGCCTCTTCCCCCTCACACTTCTTTTTAATCTCCTGGAGTTTTTGTTTCGCTGATCCTGTCTGTTTCTCCATCCCTTCTTCCGTCCACCCCTCCTCTAAGGCTGAAGAACTCGTGGCAACCCATTTTCCAGAAAAGATTGTGGAGCTAACTAATTTTCTGCAGGTAATACATCTTGTGCGTGTTACATTTCTTGGGGGCGGGGGGGGGCAACTTTTAAGGTAGGGGGTCTCAAACTTGGGTTCCCAAATGTTGGACTACAACTCCCATGATCCCTAGCCACAATGATGATGGGAGTTGTAGTCAAGTCTGGGGACTCGAGCCTGATAATCCTGTTGTAAGGGGAAAGGAAATGGGAGTTAGAAGAGCTGGGAGCATGTCTGGGGGCAAAGTGATAATTGAGCTGCCCCCTATGTGTGGGACCACCTTCCCAAACATATATGTGGTGCAACCCAGTAACCAAAGTTTATGTATGCCTTCCCAATATTTCTTTCTCGATATATTAGCCAGAACTGTTCTCTCCTGTCTCCCATTGTTTCTTCTAGATTGTAAATTCCTTGGGAGCAGAGACCTGACTAGGCTACCTATGCAACACAGTGACAGAATAATAAAAACAGAGATTATTCAAACTAATAAAAACAGACATTATACAGAGGATAAAAGAAGGGCATTTAGGTTAAGGGGCTAGGGGTCAGAACAAGGTCTTGGGGGGAGGGCAACATTGGTGCCAAGGTATCAGTTGTAAATTTACCGCAGTCTGCAGTGAGAAAAATGGGTAGGGAGTGGAGCAGGGAGAAGTAACACAGTGATAGGAGAGATCACTTTTTGAGAACTGCTGCCAGTCAGAGTAGATCGTACTTAGGTAGGTGGGCTAGAGGTCTGACTCAGCATGGCAGTACATAATTCAGATGATAGGAATGTGAACAGACCACCCAAATTGGAACTGTGTGCTTCATAAACTAGATTTTGCAGGAGACGTTGACCTTCAGGCTTCAGTACAATTAATCTGACTGCGTCTGTGATTTGTCTGCTTGTAAACTGCCCCAAGGTCATCTGTCAGTTGGGCAGTATTCACATATAATATATAAATAAATGCTGATGTGCTTTGCTAGGTGTTGTGGGGAGTGCAGAAAGGTCCCTGCCCGGGAGAGTCTACAATCTGGAAAAAACAGATAAGAATATAGGATGGGGCAGAAGTTAGGGGTTGACAGCAAGATACGGGGAATGAAAGGTCTGTATTGGTTTTTTCCCCAGAGCCCTGAACTGAATGTTTTGGATCTGATTTCACTCCGTGTGGAGTTAGACATCCCCATTCCTGACCCCAAGAAGGACGAGGAGCGTCGTAAAAAGCGGGAAGTGAGTGAGGCTGGGGAGGGGAAGATGACCCCTAAGGTTGGGAGTGGGGTGGGGGAGAGATCCATTCCTGACAACATCCAGGTTTAAAAGGTTACTATAATCCAGGGGTTCTCAAACTTGGGAGTCCCCTGTTGGACTACAGCTCCCATCATCCCCAGCCACAATGGCAAAGTTGTTGGACTACAACTCCCATCACCACCAGTGTCTGGGGATGATGGGACTTGTAGTCCAACAACATTGAATGACTCAAGAACCACTTTGAGAACCACTCTGTTCTGTATGTTGCGAAACTCCTACACTTCTGTGTTTTCTGGGACAGTCTCCAGATCTTGGCATCTACATGTAGGTCATCCTATGACAATTGCACATTCTGGCCTATATCCTGGAAAGGTGTGTTTGGCCACACCAGTGGCCCGGCATGTATGCAGCCATCTCACGTGACGGTCTCCTCCTTGTGCTGTGCCTGCAAACTCGTACATGGAAGTATTTTTCATGTCGAAATGTTGTGCATGTGAAGGGTCCTATCCCCTTGATGTGGATGGGGCTTGTTCCTGGGTCCACTTAACCAATCAGTCAGACACAAGGATTGGGAATTATTAATTGAGGCTTTATTGCTCTGCAGACAGCAATAGGTAATCAATAGGCTCATGTTCTCAAACCGATTACAGTTTGGTTACAGGTGCATCTTACATTTATACAAACAATCTAAATCATGGATTCTCAACGTTGGGTCCCCAGATGTTATTGGACTTCAACTCCCATAATCCCCTACCAAAGGCCACTAGGGCTGGGGATTATGGGAGTTGAAGTCCAATAACATCTGGGGACCCAACGTTGAGAATCCTTGATCTAAATGGTGCTGACACCCTAGACACAGTATACATGGCCCAAGTATCTAGTACGCATGTGAATGATCCATTGCTCATCTGGTGATTACTCCTTATTTGGTTAGATCCTGTTTTCTTAGCCTGAGAAGCTTAGCTGTGTTAACAAGTTTCATAGATACAATTTAGCTGGAGAGAGATAATGACGTTAATCACGAGAGGCAGTGATGTCCCTGAGTTTGGGCTAGGTTACTTTAAGTTAGAATGAGGTCTTCTAAGTAAAATGGAGTTGCTTTGGTTTTCTAAACACAACACCCTCACATCGCTTGGCAGATCGCTTGTTGTTGTTGCCCTCACAACAACCTTGTGAGGAAGTCTGGCATTATTCCTGTTCGTACCTGGGAAACAGTAGACATTCCCAAGGCTACCGAGTCAGCCTGTGGCAGAGGCAGGCCTTGCAGTCTGGTTTCCTGGATCGAGCTTTCTCTGCAGTGGGGCAGCTCTAGTTGAGAAGGGAAGATGTCATCTTGTTGTTACACCGGCTTCATCTAATTCATACCTTCCTCTCTGCAGGAAGGATAAAAGGTGGAGATTCAAGCTCCACGTACCACTTTTTTTTTTAAAGTAATGCTTTCTACTGAAGCCTCCCTGCCCCACTGGGAAATGCCGTGGGCTGTATACACCTCCCTCATCCACACCTTTTCGCACTCAGTTTTCAGTATATGGCAGAAAAGACCTGCTGTCAAGATCTCCGCCCACCCCACCCCCCTGCACCTTCCACTTATTTCTTAAAAGAAAAAATGTTATTACTTTCCCCACCCTCCTCTGCTGTACAGAAAGAGATGCCCTCTTAAATTGGAAATTGATGCTTCCATATTTGTATTTTCATCCTGAGCTGAGGGGAAGGTGTGATTGTTGGTTTTTTTTAGAGAGCAAGGGATCTATTTCTCCCCCATGCCAAACTTTAGGTTGCTTTATGTCAGCCAAGAAAAACAATGAGCACCACACAAAAATATGACGGAAGCCGGACATGGATCTGGGAGGCTGGTTCTGATCCCACCACCATGATGGACACTCTGATAGGCAGTCTTAGAAAGTCTCTCTCTTGCCTCGGTTCCCCCATCTGAAAAATGGGAATATTATAATGATCTACTTGCCAAGGTGGCTGTGATGCTGAATGAAACAAGGGTTATTATCCTGTTTGTCTACTTTGAAGTAACGCTCATTAAGGTGAATGGGAGTTGATATTCAAATAAATGTGGTTAGGAAGGATCAGTGTGCACACTAAAACTGGTAAAGAAATCCTTCTAGAAATCTCTGTCACCTTGTTTCTTTATTTTCTTGTTCATTGTGTGGGAAAATGGGATGTATTTCTGCACAGTGGCGGCTTAGGAAAACCTTTTTAAAATACTGTCCAATCACTCTTTGGAATGGATGTAGAAATGTACAGTTCCACAGATCTCCACCAAAACCTGCACCACTACCACATGCAAATATATTGGTCCTTCCCACACCTTGTTTTCCAGCGAAAACAAATGTGTGGAATGGAGAAGCCCAAAAATGCAGTAACCAGTGGAAAAGTCTGAAGCTGGGTCATTTTTGCACTTGACAGTTAAACCTGGGGTCCAAAGTTGACCTCATAATAGAGGCCAGGAGAGGAGCTGAAATTTACCTCCTAATAGAGGCCGGGAGTGAACACAGGAGCCACAACTTTAGAGTTCCTTTGCCTTTTTAGATTTGAGGGCAGCACAGCAGCAACTTTTTGACATCGAGCAGAAACATCACTCCAGTTTGAGCAATACAAGTTTAATTTACTAGTCAAATCATTAAAATCAGAATTTTATGAATTTTATTAATTAAAAACCTAATTTTATGGTTTTGGAGATGTGCAGATGTACTTATACATGCTTGTACTTCTAAAACGTTCAGTATAACAGGGTGTGACAGACCGGGGGTTATTATATGCTTTCCCGGGATCTACCGTCAGTAGAGAGATTGATCCTAAATTGGGATTGGAGCAATCCCTCACCTGCTCTGTCACACAGGGGTTCTGAACCTTGGGTCCCCAGATGTTGGACTACAGCTCCCATCATCCCCTGCCACAGCAGCCTATAGTGGCAGGGGATGATGGGAGCTGTAGTCAAACAACATGAGAACAGCCCTGCTGGATCAGGCCCAAGGCCCATCTAGTCTAGCATCCTGTTTCACACATTGGCCCACCAGATGCCTCTGAGAAGCCCACAGGCAAGAGATGAGGGCATGCCCTCTCTCCTGCTGTTGCTTCCCTGCAACTGGTATTCAGAGGCATCTTGCCTCCAAGGCTGGAGGTGGCCAATAGCCACCAGACTAGTAGCCATTAATAGACCTGTCCTCCATAAATTTGTCTAAGCCCTTTTTAAAGCCATCTAAGCTAGTGGCCATCACCACATCCTGTGGCAGAGAATTCCATAGCTTAATTATGCGCCATGTGAAAAAGTACTTTCTTTGGTTGGTCTTACATTTCATAGCCTTCAGTTTCATGGGATGGCCCCTGCTTCTAGTGTTGTGAGAGAGGGAGAAAATTCTCTCTGTGTCCACTCTCTCTACTCCATGCATAGTTTTATACACCTCTGTCTCCCTGTCGTTACCTCTTTTCCAAACGAAAAAGCCCCAGATGCTGTAGCTTTGCCTCATAAGGAAGGTGCTCCAAGCCTCTGACCATCTTGGTTGCCCTCTGCTGCCCCTTTTCCAGTTCTACAGAGTCCTCCTTAAGATGACCAGAACAGCACGCAGTCCTCCAAATTTGGCCACACCATAGATTTGTATAAGGGCATTATAATATTAGCATTTTTATTTTCAACCCCCTTCCTAATGATCTCAACATCTGGGGGCTCAATGTTCAGAATTCCTGCAATATATGTTTATTGTTGCTTGCTTTGATCATTTCAGTTTGTGTTCAGATTCTGTATTAACCTTCTTCTCTTGCTCGTTCATTTAGCAAGCTGGTTAATGAATGTATAATACAAGAGTATCTGTCTTTCTTTTCTCATGTCACATTCTTCTTTTCCTGCTCTCCTGGTACAGAAAGAAGAAAAAGAAAAGGGAAAAGATGGGGAGAAAGATGAGAAGGAGACCAAGAAATCAGAAGAGGAGGATAAAGGTACTTAGAAGCGTGTACGATTACCAGTAAAATTCTGAACGGGAGACCCTTGGTTATTTTATTTATTATTTATTTTATTATTCAATTTAAATTCTGCTTTTCATTAAAATCTCAAAGCAGTTTACAATAGAATTAAAACAATCTCTATATATAATTATCTAAGGTGTACCTGTGGCTAATCCCATGTGTGGCAGCTCTAGCGCGAGTTCGTGAGAAGCACCATGGTGATTGGGCAGTGGAGATTCCATATGCAGATAGGGAGGAGGAGCCTATGAGAACAAAAGCACTGTAGTGATAGGGCAGTGGGGATTCCATATGCAGATAGGGAGAATGAGCCTTTGATGAGTAAGGTCAGTTGTTACTGGTCGGAAGATGTTCTTGATTGCAGAGGAGAGGAGAGGAATCTCTATATTAAAAAGGGCAGGGGTCTGTGAAGACTGGGGTCGTGAGGGAGGAAAGAGCCCCTTCAGGAGAAGGAGGCTGCTGCTGTGTGAATTAGATGAGGAAACAAGATCTGTTAACTCAGGAAGGGAGGGAGAGAGAGAAAAAAAACATGATGGGAGGGGGAAGAAAGAGTGGAGAAGAGCGAGTGGAGGAGAGAGAAAGAGAGAAAAAGAAGGGAGAGGTGGAGAGACAGAAGAAAGAGCAAGGGACGGGCCCAAGCTTGTCGGCAGCCTGAGGGGAACGAGCGGCCATAGCAGTGGTGGCAGTGAGGAAGGGCCCGGACAACTGCTGCTGCTCCTGTGGAGAGGAGCAGGAGTGGGGCTCGGGTGAGGGTGGGGAGGTCTCTGGGGATAGGGGGCTGCAGCTTGGCCAGTAGGCGCCAGCAACGCTGCAGCCGCAACTAAGAGGGGTGAGCGGGGTGGAGCAAAGGGATGGAGGCGGAGGAGCAGGGCATGCGGCTCAGGTGAGGGTAGAGATATCTCCGAGGTGAGGGCGCCGAGGTAGGGGCTGAGGGGAGCAATCAATTACTCACGTGCAGATGCTCTGCAAGGGTTAAGCTGGTACATAATTAAAATACAAAAGTGTAGATAATATCAATATAAAAATAAAATATCTATTTAAAAATCCATTAAAAATAATAATACATAAAACACAAAGCAGCAGCAGCAAAAAATAATACATTTATTCAAAAGCCTGGGTGAAGAGTCACGTCTGTGCTTTTTTCTAAAAACTGTCAAGGAGACTAAGGAGTGGATGTCAGCCGAGAGAGCATCCCAAAGCCTGGGCGCCATGACTGAGAAGGCCCCGTCCCATGTACTCAACCACTGAGCCTCTCTCATCGTCGGCATGCCGAATTTTAGCGCAACTATGCCGTTTTCTTGCACTATTACAACTTTGCTCGTTATGCAAGGGCTTCTTAGGACGTCCGCTGCTGTCTACTTTAAAAGTCCCCCAATGGGACATTTTTACACCCAGCGGTCAAAACCTGAGACATAAAGTTGACCTCATAACAGAGACTGGTCTTCTGGCACAGAGCCAAGCTCTGTGCCAGTAAAGCTTCACCTGCTGCATTCCTGCCTGTCACACAGCTGTCTAAGGGCACAGAGCTTCTGTCTGTCAAAAAGTGGTAGCCCTGCGTCCAGCCCTGGCAGCCATGTTTGCTTCTGGACAGTATCCAGTGTAAATATAGTGGCTGATGCTTACAGGTGAGGCACCACGAGGTGCAGGGGAGGGGAAGAGCAAAGGATGGGTGTGCTGACTGGAGCGGCTGGATTTTGAGTAGCTGGATGCTGGTGCCTTAAACTCTCTTCTCCTTTTTCCACAGCCCCACCTTGTGGCCCCGTTTGCCACAATGAGAAAATCACAGCCCTGCTGAACCGCGTGAAACCTGAGATCCAGGGCACCAAGGAGAAACTAAATGTGGTGAGGGGCTAGAAGAATGAACTTGTACACACATGTGCCAATGCTCACCATGACCCACACTCAGCCTGCTTCCCTCTCCGTTGATTCTCTCCTCAGATCTCCCTGTGGTTACAACTCCTGGTGCCACGGATTGAGGATGGCAATAACTTTGGGGTTGCCGTCCAGGTGAGTTTCTGCTCCACTGGGTACACACAGAGAGATTTAGCAGAGACACTTGTGCTCAGTCCCGTAACGGCTTTTAGGAGACAGGCTTCAGCTGTGGAACCTGTGGTGTGACTTGCCAGTGGCTAAAAGTACTCCCAGATTACTCAGAAAGCTGTCATTTGGTGGACATGATTTATAGAACAGAGGCACATTGGTTACTAGAAAAGTCTGAGAAGGATAAAGAGTGCCACCAAGCATGTACAGAGTGCATTGTCTCCCCCCACCGAGGATTGTGTGCGTGTGTGCGTGAGTGAGTGAGTGCATGGTCCTTTACATACTACAAGAGAACAGCTCTCTGTCCCAAGGAGCTTACAATCTACAGTCTGATAGAAGAAGAGGAAGAGGGAAATGGTTCAAGCTCCTTTCTGACATAATAACCAAGGTTGATCCTCCATACATCTGGGATTAAGAGCAGGTCTTCCAGGTCTGATGCAGAGCTTTCATTATCGCATCAGCTCTGCTCATGTTTGGAAACTATGCAAGGCCTGTCCCCAAATGGCCATTCTATCCTCCACTGACCCTGTTTGTGCATCATAGCCACATAGTATAGTGATTAGAGCATTGGATTAGGACTGGGGAGGCACAAGTTCAAATCCCCACTCAGTCACGAAACTCACTGGGTGGCTCTGGGCGAGTCACTTCTCTCTCAGCCTCACTTACCTCACAGGGTTGTTGTGAGGATAAACTTAACTATGTACCTCACTCTGGTCTGCTTCGGGGGGGCGGGGGAGACAGAGGGATAGCAATGTGAAAACAAGCAAATAAAAATTGCCGCCTTCTCTTCCTTCCTTTTGCTCAGGAAAAAGTCTATGAGTTGCTGACTGCAGCTCGAACAAAGCTGGAGGCGTTTCAGACCCACATCTCCAAGTGAGTCCGAAATGAGACCTAGGGAGCCTATCCAGTGTTCCTGATGGATCTTGTTTCATTCTGTTTTTATATTCCAGTGTCAGGAAAATCTAGTGATGTGCGGTGGCAGGCAAAAACTGTGTGCTAAGTGCAATGAGATGGGTTCAGCCGTGATCCTCAGATTTCTCAGGATTCCCCTCTGTTTATGTTAAACGGCAGGGTGCGGAGAAGGCATGCAAGGAACTATTAAACAAAATGGCTGTCTAGAGCCTCCATGAACAGGGGAAGTATACCCTCAGTTGTTGAGGAGTAACATAAAGGGAGGGTGCTTGCCCTCCCGCCCCACTTGTGGGCTTCCTGAAGGCATCTGATTGGCTGCTGCAGGGAGCAGGATGGTGGCACTTATGTCTGACCCAGCAGGGCTCTTCGGATACTCCGAAGAAATTTGCACACCGCTCCGTGAGTGGGAGGGATTTGGGTACCATTTCTGCTTTCATTGGAGTGGAGGACAATGTTCAGCCCTTTGGGATAGGGAACCAGTGTGTAGAGGTATGATGAATGGTCTTGAAGAGATGGATTTATTTATTTATTATTTTATTTATTTATCAGATTTGTACACCACCCCAAACTTTCGTCTCTGGGCAGTTAACAATAGCATAAAACCAGTTAAAAACATATACAAAAAATTTCAAAACAATTTAACAATTTAAAAATAAACCAGAAATTAAAACCCAAAAATATTAGGAAGCTGAGAAAGCTTGAGCGAAAAGATGGGTTTTCAGGTGTTTTTTTGAAAATTGCCAGAGATGGGGAGGCTCTTATTTCAGCAGGGAGCGCATTCCACAATCTCGGGGCAGCGACCGAGAAGGCCCATCTTTGTGTAGCCACCAAATGAGTTGGCGGTAACTGGAGACGAACCTCTTCAATGGCCTTGAAGCCTGAGGCTGAATCATACGGGAGGAGATGGCCGCTTTCCCCTTCTGCCTACCTAAGCAGCATTCCTGGAGGGATATTATAATACTGTGGCTTTCCACTTTAAGAATTCTTGAACTTGGATCCCCAACTGTTGTTGGACTACAACTCCCATCATAGCCCACCACAGTGGCAAGGCTTGATGAGAGTTGTAGTCCAACAACAGCTGGAGACCCAGGTCTGAGAAGCCTGTGGCTCTGAAAACCACTCCAGAGCTAATCAATCCCCATTTCACCCTCCACCTTGCCTTTTCCCAATATCCAAAGAAAGAGCATTGTGGTTTACACCCACACTGAGCAGAGCTCTGGGCAGCGCTGCTGTTGACAAACATGGCTGCTGTTGACAAACATGGCTTGTGTAACAAAGACCTTGCCCTTCGTTGCATCATTTGACGCTGCCAACAGATGGCCGGTTTGTGTTCTCCCTCTCCCTCCTCCACCCCGCCTTCTCTGTGTCTTTAAAAGCTCCATGGCTGGCAGAATTCCAGACCTTGGCTGCTGTTTCCTGGCAAGGAGCTGCAGTGATGGGAAAAGCTTTACCTATTGAATTTCTGTCTGCGTGCGGACATTGAAGACACAGATCTCTGCCAAAGAACTAGGCGGCATCTTAGGTGCCAGCAGCCATGATGTGCCGACGATCAGCGCTGTCTCCAGGTTTGAAAATGCTTGTAGGAAGCTTCCTTATACAGAGTCTTGCCAGCAATGGCTGGCAACAGCTCTCTGAAGTCTTAGGCAGAGTCATTCCTAGCCCCAGTCCTTTTTAACTGGAGAAGCTGAGGCTTGAACCTGGGGCCTTCTGCATGCAAAGCTGGCACGGCACCACTGAGCTACTATGGCCCTTCCTCTCTGGAGTGCTGCAGAGCTCTGCTCTTGATGGAGGTGAAAAGGCTTCCCAGCATCCCTTGCAGCCAGGGTGAAAACCCAGAGGTTAATGAGGTATGATTGCCGAGAGCTATAAATGTGGGAGCAGCTCTGAAGCAAACGGTGTACAACCAGATGCCTCTATCGTGCCCTAAATCAAAAGGGGTGTGTGTGGGTGTGAAAAAGACATGCCCAACACATTTGTTTATCTGGGTTACAGGTAAACCATACACAGAGAGAGAGAGAGAGAGTGAAAGAGAGCAAGAAAAAGGAAACATTCAGCAGCTTGAGACACTTTCTTTGCTTAGATGTGTGGGAAGATTGTCAATGAGAGGAGAACGGAAAAACCAAAACACTAGAAACCCACACCTTCCTCTCAAGCACCTTTTATTCTGGCCAAACAAGTCTCTCTCAACATCATCAGCCTCTGGATTTAAAAGTTAATGGGTGGTGTTACCTGCCTGTCTTGCAACCAGCCTAGCCAGTTTCTCTCCCCCCACCCCGCACGGCCTGGCTGAGTAAATCTGCCAGGTGATAGACGGGCCAGATCCTGTTGCAAATGTGAATGCTCGTTTGCTCTCGCCTCCAGCTCTTCTTTGAAGAAACCACCTGTCAACCTGCACAGGGCTTTCTCACGCCTCTGGATCTGCCCTCCTCCAGCCCAGAGAACTAGTCTGCCCCCTTTCAAGGGGTGTGTGCTGTGTCAGTTGTCAAACATTCTGCTGCAGAAAATCACAAAAAAATGGGGAGCAGGCCTCATTTCCTGGAAGGGTGTCTCTGTGTCTTTTTGAGCATGTGCCTTATTTAAAAGGGTACACTGTTTATGCAGTTGGCCTGAATAGAACTGAATAGTTCCAACCTTGGGGTTCTCTGTTGTTGGACTACAACTCCCAAAGGCCATTGTGGCTAGGGATGATGGGATCTGTAGTCCAACATCTGGGGACTGCTGGCAATCCCTGCGCCAAACTTATCCATGTTGTCATGATCATGTTAGAACTGTCCAGTCCGGCACTGAGTACAGGACTCTAAATGGGGTCTCAACCAGGCCAAGGAAAGCAGTATTTTTGGCTTTTCATCTTGGCAACAGAGAATTCTTTCTATATTATGTAGAGGGCGAGCAACTGGCCCTATCCAACCCCAGCACAGCATCCATACAGTGGCTCTTATTGGCATCTACTTTTTCTTTTTAGATTGTGAGCCCTTTGGGGACAGGGAGCCATTTTCTTCTTCTGTATAATCTTCTTGAAGAGCTTGTTGTTGAGAAGCAGTATATAAGATCTAATAAATTACTGAAGAGGCCTAAATGTGATATCTTTTCGTGAGCGTCAGCTCCTCCTCTCTGCTCTGACACTGTGTCCTTCTCTGATGTTTCCCAGGTATTATTCCGAACGGGGTGACGCTGTGTCAAAAGCAGCCAAGAATCCACACGTGGTACGTTCCATCCTAGATAGGACTCAGGGTGTCAGTGGGACTTGCCCAAGGGGATACATGACTCTCTCCGTTTCTATTTTTCTCCATCATTTGTAGGGTGACTACCGCCAACTCGTGCACGAAATCGATGAGGCCGAATACGCTGAAATCAGATTCATGATCAACGAGCTTCGGAACATTTATGTGAGTGATTCTGATGTGGGGTGCAGGGAATATCTGCCTTGGCTCCAGCATTTTGCTGATGCCAACATTCTAGTCCAGGGACTCCCCTGGTGCACGCAAAGCAATGGGCACCAAGGAATGTGCTTGTAGAAGGCTCCCTTCACTGCACCAACACTGCTGGTCTTGTGGTAGTAAGCATGAATTGTCCCCTTTGCTAAGCAGGGTCCAGCCTGGTTTGCATTTGAATGGGAGACTACATGTGTGAGCACTGTATGATATTCCCCTTAGGGGATGGGGCCGCTATGGGAAAAGCATCTAGGTTCCAAGTTCCCTCTCTGGCATCTCCAAGGTAGGGCTGAGAAAGACTCAAATTTGGATCCCCAGATCCTCAAAGCCATTGTGGCTAGGGACGATGGGAGTTGTAGTCCAATGAACTTCTGCCCTACAGATTGTGCTAGTTTTTAGGGGCCTCAGGTGACTTCCCCCCAATTTTATGTACCTCTTTAGTCTCTGCCCCCAATACTGAACTGGCTTCCCTTTCCCTCTTTTTGTCTTTCCCAGGCTGTAGTCTATGATATTGTCCTGAAGAACTTTGAGAAAATTAAGAAGCCTCGTGATGAAAACAAAGGAATGATCTACTAAGCAACCTTAGGGACAAAGATGGAAGAAAGAGCTCACAGCCCCCAGAAAGGGAGCTTCCTGACTCCTCCTGCCAGACAGATTCATTCTTTTTAGAAATAAAGAGATTTTAAATTTGACAAGAGTTTATTTTTTTTAAATCATGAAACTAAAGAAATGCAGCAAAATCTTTAAAAAATCTGCAACTGTGATTTTGCAAAAAATCCAGAAATCCATATCTACAAGCATTGATTAAATATTTTTTAAATATCAGAGAAAAAGAGAATTCTGGGTTGTAATGTTTTTAAATACCTCCCACACCACCCTGTGTGTGTGTGTGTGTGTGTGTGTGTGTGTGTGTGTGTGTGTGTGTGTGTGTGTGCGCGCGCACGTGCGCGCGCGCTCATAATGAATATTTGGGGCACATCCCTTTTCTGGGGGAAGAAAAGGAATAAAAATGGCCAGCGACAAGTCCCGTTTCTCTCAGCCTCCATAAAAAATGCAGGAAGGGAGAGCTGTGCGATCAGAGGTGATGAGTATCTCCTCAGTTTGACCTTCACTCTCATCTTGGCTGCTGCTGTGTGCTGACTAAGTCTGTCTTCACGCACTGCCATTGGCTACTGACACCAGCTGAGCAATTTCTGTGTTGAGCTGCTGATTGGTCCAGTCCTTCCTGATGTCATCCAGGTGGGCATCAAAGTCAACCAATTGGGTGTATGCTTTGGCTTCCAGGAGGGATTTGCAGATGTGATGGGAGGATTCCCAGTCACTCCACATGACCCTGAAAACAAAATGAAGGCAGGAGTGAGTTCCCAGACATTTTGGTCCCATTAATGGGATTATGGATAGGTCTGGTGCGTTTTCTTTCACTGCCACCTGGGGCTCCCTCAGAAGAGCCACTGATTCTTTGCACAGCCTGGGTTCAGCACTCCTTCCTCTACCAGTGAGTCCTTCTGTAGCTTTGGGCGAGTCACAGTTTCTCAGCCTGTCTCATGGGAATAGTAATGACCTACCCACCAGCAGGCTTGTTTTGTGAGGGCAAAGGCCATTCATTCATTCATTCATTCATTCGATTTCTATACCGCCCTTCCAAAAATGGCTCAGGGTGGTTTACACAGAGAAATAATAAATAAATAAGATGGCTGCCCTGTCCCCAAAGGGCTTACATTCTAAAAAAGAAACAAGATAGACACCAGCAACAGTCACTGGAAGTACTGTGCTGGGGGTGGATAGGGCCAGTTACTCTCCCCCTGCTAAATAAAGAGAATCAGCACATTAAAAAGGTGCCTCTTTGCCAAGTTAGCAGGGGTAATTTAAAATTAAAATTGTTGGGGAGTTTGCAAATAAATACTACAAAAATTAGCCAGTAGTAACTCACAGGTTCTTGTCTTTGGGGACCCACTGTCGATCTTTGTGCTCCAAAACAATTATTGAAGGGACCCGGGAATTTATTGTCAACTTGCGATTATCCAGCTGGGAGGGGAAAATCAGATACAAGAAAGCAATTAGACCCATTAGTTATGGGGAGAGACACATCTCTGCCTCACTTCTCCATTTCCCACAGAATAATTTACTCACAAGAAATAGAATACGGAAAGCCTATAACGTATCTACACAACTCTGAGTGGTTACAAAGTGCTGAGGGCGTAAATCTGGCTAGAAACAGCCACCCCCAATAACTGCCTCTAAAAACCTAAGCAAAAACAAAACCGGGTTCTTTATGGTTACTAATATCACATGTGGGCAGGTGACTACAACGCCTTTTGGTGGGCTGGTAACTGGTTTGCAAGGCTGGCACTGCAGCTGACCTGCATTAAGTGAGCTTGAGCATGCACTCTAAACAGGTGCTGATCGTGGAACAAGACTTTTCTTTCATCAGAAACAGACAAAGCATGTGCCTGGAGTTCTAAGGAGTGTTTCACTAATCCAGTGTAAAACTAGCAGTGAGGAACACCTTTGTTTTAATCACAACTGCCATTAGCATCTCCTTCCATATCCTCATTAACCTTTTGCTGCAGAAGAGATTGTCGCACGTTAACCCTAATTCCACAGATTAACCGATAATCCAGACCCAGGATGCCCAAGTCCCAGCTCTCACCATGATCAGCACGGCATCCTCGTTTAATTCCACAATGCGTCCAGCAGCCTTTTGTGCAAGGAGGGAAGGACTGCAGGGGGCAGAGAAACAAAGGGGTAAGGGACAGGAGTGGAAGGAAATGAAAAGACCTGCCCGCTCCCCAGCCTCACCTCTTGTCGTCAATCCCAGAGTTGGCCTGGTAATAGCCGGCCAGGAGCAAGTCTGACTGTGAGCTCCAAACGTCAACCTGAAGAAATGCAGACATTCTTAGACCAAAAAGATTGTTCATGGTGTCTTGTTTTTAACCAGTTAATTGATTTACATTTGATCTATGCACATATTGTAAGGCCTCTGCGAAGGTATCGTTTGGTGATCTGGACGGGACAGGACAGTTTCTCTGAAGTGCAAGATGTCATTGGAAGCAAAGGCTGAGTGGCCAGTGGTATCTAATGGTAAGTTCCCCATAAGACTTTCCATGGGAGAAGCTTTGAGAGCAGCTACAATCCCCAGGCATTTCCGCGCTTGTTCCCTGGGAGTCTGCGTGACTCCCTGCTTTCCCCACGAACCTCCCAGCATTCTCTCCACCCGCCCAGCCTCCTCCACACCAGTGCTGGGTTGGGAATGAAAGAACCCCCATCCCACAACCACCAACTGCCCCACAATCAGCTGCCTCCATGTGGTGGTGGGGAGGGAATGGCCCTATTGGGCCCTCCGATATTTCCGAGAGCCTAGCCCCAGGAACTGGTCCTCGTTAAAGATAGCATATTTGGTCTAAAATGGCTAGAAGCACTGAAACAAAGTTCAAGACCCATTAGCATTGTATAAGATCCCTATTTAAACGGTGCATTAATGTTGATTTAATGCACTGTTAGCTTCAGTTGTCTGTGGTTCTCATTGTTGAAAGATGTTGCACCCTGCAAAGAAAACTGGAGGGAAAATATCCCATTCCTAGCCTTGTTTGGGCTGTCCTTCAAAAGGCCAGCATCCTAAGGTCTTCACTTCTTGCTATTCTCCTGGCCTTCCTTTAATGGGTGAAGAAGAAATTTAGAAGCCCTTTTTCACACAACGCATAAGCAACTTGTGGAATTCTCTGCCACAAGATGTGGTGATAGCTAACAACCTGGATGGTTTTACGAGGGGCTTGGATAACTTCATGGAGGAGAGGTCTATCAATGGCTACTAGTTGGAGGGCTAATGGCCACCTCCAGCCTCAAAGGCAGGATGCCTCTGAGTACCAGTCGTAGGGGACTGACAGCAGGAGAGAGGGCATGCCCTCAGCTCCTGCCTGTGGCTTCCAGCGGCATCTGGTGGGCCACTGTGTGAAACAGGATGCTGGACTAGATGGGCTTCCTTGGGCCTGATCCAGCAGGGCTGGTCTTATGTAAGGAGAATTTTAACATGTAGCTGCATCTTCCGTTGATTCATGAATGGAAGCTTATAGCCCTTGGAAGTGTTTACTGAGCAAGGGGCGGGGGTAACCCCCCAGAGTTGCTGTCACCCCATGCTACAAGGCCCAAGTTGTACCCTGAACACTGCAGTACTTCACCTGCCACACAAGTACCTGGTTCAAGGCCACCTCCAGCATGACAGTGAGGGAAAGGTTGTTGTGGAAGAGGGGGACGCAGTCTGTGATGCAGAGGCACTCTAGTGACCCGGCCAGCGTTGCCCGATGCCTTTGAGCCAAGAGCAGCCCGTTCACTGCAGCGTGGGGGTAGCGTGCAGCGTGAAGGCACATCTTGACATATGCCCGGGTTGAGATTTCCACTTCACCCATCCTGCCAGGAAAAGCGGAAGAGGTCAGTCTCAGATCTGAACCACAGACTTTTCTACACACACACAAACTCAACCCACAATGGCCATTCCCCTCACAAGTTCTCTTGAGCTCCACGCCGCACTTCAGAGTCTCTTCTGCTCTTACTCGTTGCTCCTCAACATTCCTGCTCTTCAAAACAGTTCATACTTTCCACCCGGACTTTACAGCACTTCTCTGCTACCTCCCAAGATTCCAGCTATACCTCTTTGCTCCTGTGAGACCAATGGTCTCCCCTGCAAAAAAAACCCTGTTCTGACTCAGTATATGGCAGCTTCCTATGTTCCCCCACACATCTGAGCTCCTTCCCAGGCAGATCCCCCCAGCACCCATAAATGACTGCTGCCACCCTCCCACCCTCTTAGCTAAGTAGGGTCCACCCTGGTTGCATATGAATAGGAGACTAGATATGTGAGCACTGCAAGATATTCCCCTCAGGGGATGAAGCCACTCTGGGAAGAGCAGGAGGTTCCAAGTTCCCTCCCTGGCAGCATCTCCAGATAGGACTGAGAGAGATTCCTGCCTGCAACCTTGGAGAAGCTGCTGCCAGTCTGGGTGGACAATACCGAACTAGATGGGGAAATGGTCTGACTCAGTAGATGGCAGCTTCCTATGTTTACCACCCAAGGAGAGCTCAGATAATGTGGGCAGGCTAACCTCTTGGCTCTGCTGCACATGAAAGAGAACTCTTGAAGAGGGTTCAGCGCCCACCACTCTTCATCCACGCCTTCTACACCCCCCCCCCCGAGATTCACCCACCTTTCCACCGATCCCCAGGTAGTCGCTGCTCAAAGTCCCCCTCCTGAATCACCCTCTACCTCCCAAGCTCCCCTGATTGGCCAAACACCAGCCAATCACAATACAGTCTTCACCTCAGTCCACTTCTCTCCCTCTCATTGGTCATCAGATGGCCGTCCTGCAGAGTGATTGGTAGGCTCTACTATTTCTTTTTAAGCTCCGCCCCCATTTTTAAACTACCCCATGTGACCTCACCATGCTTCCTTTTCCAGAGACACGCACCATCCTGGTCCTTATAACTTCCGGCCACAAATTGAACCCTCCCCTCTCCACAGAGTCTATGATCGTCTCACTGTAAGTTGAGCCTATAAGAAAGTTATCTACCATGGAGGTTCCAGCACCTAGAGCGCCACTATTCTATGTCCATAGAGAGCGGCTTTCAATTTTTACCGGAAGTCCTATCTGTGCTTTTCAGTCTTTTCCTTATTCATCTCCTAGTACCATAGAGTAGCATTCTAGATAGGCTAAACTAAAAACCCGGAAGTGCGGGGTATTGAATTCTACTTCTATCTGCATAAAGTAAAGTGGGAATGGGCTGTCCCTCTTCTTTCCCAACAGAGCTCCTGTTCTTTGACAGCCTTTGCACAGGAAGAAATTCCACAGGTGCAACTTTCCCATTACTGCATCACTATAGCAGGAAAAACGGAATTTCCTGCTGCTAGTCACATCTGTCCAAAACATGATTTCTCTGTAAGTTAGGATGAATCACTAAAAAAAGAGGGGGGGGGGCTCCCTTAGTGTGGATCACCCATTCAGAATCCCTCTCTATTGTTAGAATGCATTTATATAGTACCACACAAGTTTTGCCCTTTATAAGGTTTAGAAGGGCATGTCCCTGCCTAAGTGGCTTACACTCTATAATTTGACATAAATGATGTGGTAATAGAGAAGTCACCTTAAGTGGCATATGGGGGGGGGGATGCTTCAATAACAAGCAGAAGGTTGCCGGTTCAAATCCCCACTAGTGTGCTTCCTACCTATATCGGGCAGCAGCGATCTAGGAAGATGCTGAAAGGCATCATCTCATACTGCATAGGAGGAGGTAATGGTCAACCCCTTCTGTATTCTACCAAAGAAAACCACATGGCTCTGTGGGCGCCAGGAGCTGAAATTGACTTGACGGCACACTTTACCTTTAATAGAAGATGGAGGAGAACAGAAGCAAGGGTAGACGGGAAGAACATGCAGTTTATGCCAGTGACGGTACTTGTGCTTAGTTTCAGTGTAGTACGGGGTGTACGGAATAAAGGTGTTGTGTCCAAGGCTTCAAGGTGTATTTTGAGGAACAGAACTAAAAGTTGTAAAAGAGGTGGCACTGTGCAGGTGTTTTGGAAGGCAACTCCAAACCTTAGGAGCAGCAAGGGAGACAGGGAAGGGTTGTTTGCACCCTCAAACCCAATGGCATGGCAGGGTTGGAGACTTTTTAGTAGTTCGGCTTCCATGCTTTTGGGTCTAGCTGTGCAGAAATTTAGGAGGCAAGGCTTTTTTTGGCATGGAGATAAAGCGATAGGGATAAAGATAAAGCCATCATCTTTGACAAGCAGAGGACCCAGGCCAGTAAAAAGATGACAGCCCTAGTCAAAGACAGTAGTCTCAAGATAAGGCCAGGAGAGGTATCATACAAAATATCTATGTCTGTTTAAAACAAACAAACAACTTTAATGCATCTGTGGTGTTGAGGCTCCAACTCTAACTGGTGCAGCAGTACTGGGAAGGCGGTAGTCAATCCATTCCTTCCTGCCCCCACTCCACCCATGCAGTTTTCCTGATCTAAATCATGTCTCTCCTAGTTGCTATTAGCCCCACTGTGAAAAAAATACCATCCCAGAACAGGCACTTGCAATCTAGCCCCACC
Source organism: Hemicordylus capensis (assembly GCF_027244095.1). Classification (NCBI taxonomy): domain Eukaryota; kingdom Metazoa; phylum Chordata; class Lepidosauria; order Squamata; family Cordylidae; genus Hemicordylus; species Hemicordylus capensis. The sequence goes on along the minus strand of NC_069662.1, from coordinate 4,646,238 downwards.
ATGGCTAGTGAGGAGGGTGACTTAGATCAGGAAATTGGCATCAGAAGGGTAAAATGTTTCCTCCCACTGTCTTGCTGATTTCCTAACCTCTGCTAACTGAGCAGCGACACCTTTTAAAGTGGGGATTCTCTTTATATTTTAGCAGGGGGAGTATCCCTCCAGTGGCTGTTGCTGGTATCTGCCTTATGATCCTTTTAGATTGTGAGCCCTTTGGGGACAGGGGATGATTTTATTTATGTATTATTTTTCTTTGTAAACCACTTTGTTTGGTTGAAGAGTGGTATATAAATATTCGTAGTAGTATCTCACGTTTTGCCCCTTAGTCAATTCCAGGGTGACGATGGTGAGGAGTTGGTACTTGAGCTGAAGGCATATCGAGCCCAAGTCATTCGACAACAGATCTACTGGTTCTAAAAAATGAGAAGTAGAGTCTAAACTGAGGCCCTTTTTTTATTACGCCAACAGGCCTTTTACAGCATTACAAGCTTTCAAACACCATGTCCTTCCTCAGACACAGAAACATAGAGCAAAAGATCAAAATCATTTTACTTCACGCCTCAGTTACTGGCTTCCTTGGCTCTGTATGTTGATCTTGAGAACAAAGGAGAGACTAGAGTCTGACTAGTACTGATCAGGGAGAGAGGGTGAGAAATTTGAGAATCAGGTTTCACAGTAGTGAAAGCAACAATTGTGTGTGTGCACGTGGGGGGACCTAGCTAGAGAAAGCCTCAAAGAGGGAATTCATTATTTCTCCAGCTCCAATTCCATTCAGGTTTTTAGAACTCTTAAGATAAAGCAAAACCAATTAAAATAAAATAGTTAAAGTATCTTTCACTCGGTTCTTCACTCCTAGCCACAGATGAGCTATACTCATTGGCTTTTGGGTCTCTCTGCTTCCCTCTTTATACCCCCATTATTTTTCTGTCCCAAGACAGAGAACAGTCCAAGATAAGGGCGAAGGGTGGTGATGTTTGCCACAGGCTCTGCAGACAGATTCCCATCAGTACATCGATGGCTTCTCTTCCCCCTTGGGATTAGTCAACTTCTCTAGGTTTCTGCTCAGGATGTGATACAGCTCAGCCTGTAGAGAAAACAAAAATATGGGGGAAATCAGTCTGTAGTGCCAAGAGGCCTTTTCCTTTGTTCTCTTCGTTGTTCCTTTTCCTCCCAACTTCCCACCACTGCGACTGAAGCAGAGTTCTCCTAGCAAACTCACATAGAACCCACGGATGTCAAGCACCATGGTCTGGATTTCCCTGTACACAGCCTCATCGCGTTCATGAACAAGGCACCGGTAATCCATCTGCAGGGAATAAGGCATGTGTGAGATGGATCTGGGACACTGTTTCAAGGAAGTTCAACGTCCCAGAATTATTCTTCTTGTGAAGGTCATAGTTCTGGGGGCTTGTGAATGAGCACTTTTAAAGCCAAGAAATCTGGGGGCAAGGATAAAATCTACCCTCCTTTGGCTAATTCCCGATCCATGGGACAAAACAGGATTTAATCCTGAAGGAATGGGACCTCTATTACTCACCACATGGGTGTCCTTGGAAGCCTTAGCCACAGCATCTCCACGCTCTAAAAAATACCTGGAATGGAGAACGGTACTGATGTTTACCCTGTGGTTTGTTATTACTCACAACACATTATGCTCTTTAACTCCCCAGCTGATCAGGACACAGGCTATTATCCATAGACTAGTATTTTCAAGCCCGTTAAAATAACGGGCGCTAGTAGGGCGGCCTCTGTCGCCGTCTTTCCTCTCCCCGCGCTCGGCCCGCCCTCTCCCCCTCGCCCGGCTTCCTACGCCGCCTCTGTTGTTTTCGGCGCCCGGGCCGGACCCGCTGCCACCGCTTCTCCTCTTCCAGAGGCAGGGCTGGACCCGCCACTGCCCTCCTCATGGCCGCCTCTGGCCTTCCTGTGCCCGGGCCCCCAGCGTCTTTCCCTTCCCTGCAGCCGCCGCTGCCCCTGTTCTTTTTGGTGGGCGGGCCAGACCCGCCACCGCCTCTTCTATCCCCGCGGCTGGCCTGGACCTGCCGCCACCGTCTCTGCCGGTCCATTTGCCGCCGTTTTTGCTCCGCGCCACCAGGCCTCGACCGCGGCTTTGCCGCCACCTCGGCCAGCTTCCCCCGCCTCCTCCTCCCCCCTCCATGTCCCTGCTTCTCCTTCTCGGTTCAGCGGCAGGGCCGTTCCCGCCGCTGCCCTCCCCGGTCCCCGCTTCTCCTTCCCCCTTTACGGGAGCCAACATGGCCGCCTGGTGCCTGCGGCCATATCTTTCTCGGACGTTCTGGGCATGCGCTCTGCGCATGCCCAGAACAGCCAAGAAAGACACGGGCAGACACGGGATTACACCTAACCATTTTATTATAGAGGATGCCTTCAGGATATTGACAGAATATTACCCAGCCTGCACTACGGCAGGGAAGTCATGGGGGTTGGGGATGATGTCCCAGAGTGCAGTAGAGCAAGGGTGCATTGTTTTTTAAATTGTAACAGAAGAGTCATCGACTTTGCAGGCCCTGTTGTTTTGGGGGCATGAAAAGTGCTGCCAATCAGGGAGTGTTACCCATCGTGCAAGGGAAAGAACAGCCAATGGGGCTCATTGTACCAATACATCTTGTAACAGGCCAACACAAATGTTCCATTATGGAGTAATGCTATTACTTACGTTAGGCACAGGGGTGACCCAATATATTGCAGCACCTGAAGCGAGGCACTAGCTGCTGCCTTGCCCATGACGATGAAGAAGGAGATCTAAAGAATACTAGTTCTTCTTTGTTCTCAGCCCTCCCCCTCCTCTTCCCCCCTCCAGTGTTTTTTCTCTTTGGCCGGCCACCTGGCCAGCCACTTTTTCTGGCCGGCCGCAGCTTCCTCTCCCCGTCCACTGGCCTGTCCATTGGCCTTATGTTCCCTGCCGCCGTTGCTTTCCTCTTCCCCTTGCTCCCAAACTCTTGTGAGAGCTGCCATACATGGGATTAGCAGTGGGTAAGTCTAAGAGTATTTAGGTCTAAGAGAGAGAGATTTATACGGAAGAATATTCAGAATGAAGGCGAGGGCTGTCCCGCTTTCAAACTGACCCTAGCAAACTTTGAAAATGCTCCCTGCTGAAATAAGAGCCTCCCCTTCGCTGACAACTTTAAAAAAGTCTCTAAAGACACATTTATTCACCCAAGCCTTTTAACTAGACTTGTGGTTTTAAATTGTTTTAAGGTTTTAATTCCTGTTTTAATTTGTTTTGTGTTGATGTAAACCACCCAGAGATGGAAGTTTGGGGCAGTATACAATAAACAAACAAAAATAAATAAATAAAATAAAGGGTTATTTATTTAAATAACTTTATTTCACATCTCTTGCACTTACTTGGCAATGGTGGTCTGGAAGGCCTCTGCCTTGGTCTTCAGGGCTGTGATACGTTCTAGAACCTTCTCCTGTCAGAAGCAAAGGAAGGAAATTAGGTTTTGTGGCACGGATCCTGCTGTAGATTGGAGGCAAGGGAAAAACACTTTGAATCTCTGTATTTGGTGTTTCTTACCTGGACAGCTACCCCAAAATCATTGCCGTCCTCTATTTTGGGAATCATGTACTGAATCCAAGTTGTAACCTGGTAGGGATGAGAAAGAGAGAAACTGAGGCACTGTTAAGGGAAGCCCGCGGGCCCCGACGACTCTGCAAAAAAGAAGCCCACAGTGGTTACTCTAGCAAACTGCGATTGAAGTGGGGAGGGCACGATAACTCACCAATATGCATTTCTCCTTGAACTCTCTAACTTCAGGCTTGACCTGATCCAACAGCGAAATAATAGCCTCGTTACCCTTGAGGTAGCCACATTTTGGTGCTGGAAATGGAGGAGAAATAGAAGGCAAGTCCATAGAACATCATATTCCCACCCCACAAAAAATTCAGTTCCTCCCCTCCCTCCACAATGATGTATCCACTCACGTTCTTTGGTTTCCTTCTCTGTCTCCATCTGCATGGAAAACATATCAAACGCTGTTACATGCTGTTCCTTACCCTTACAGGGTGATACTGGGATACTTTTTTGGGACCAAGAGTAGAGGGTCCTAGAGAACTCACCTCATCATCTTTGGGTGGGGGGTCTGGAATGGGGATATCCAGAGGGGTTCGGAGTGCAGCTAAATCTTTAACATTCATTGAGTCATCCTGAGAAGGGGACAGCAATTAAATTAGAAAGAGAGAGAGAGAGAGAGAAGCAGGTGCTACCTGTCTCCCTAAAGCTCTGTTTGTCTTGTGGGGTAGGTACTGCTGGGAGTTTCTTACCCTCAAGAACTGATCCAACTGTAATATTTTTGCTGGCAAAAATTTGGAGAGAAATTCTTCGCCCTGTAGGATGAGCAGAGAAAAAATAACTGTTCTCTCAAGAGGGATGTCTGGGGGGGACGTGGGGGGTGGGTGAGTGATATAAAGGAGCAATGGAGACTTACCTCTTTATAAAGAGACTCTTTGAAAAGGCCCATCTAGAAGGGTAAAAAGAGATGATGAAATGCAGCCGTCCCTAACTTGAGCAGCAACATAATGCTTCCACTTGCAGCACATAAAGGTTCACTCTCAACAGATCCATACAGTGGATTCCCTCTCCCCAAATAAACACACACACACACACACACACACAGACATACACAAACTTTCAACTGACCACTTATTTTACTATGTTCCAATATTATCAAATATTCCACGAAGCCATGATATTGACAATGCTTGAAGATTTAGGGAACTTTTTTTTTTTGGAGAAAAACACACTGAAAAATTACATACATAACAGGAGGCTTGAAGATTTATGGGTACTGTCTACTTAACACAAATGCCTTTTAAAACTAACTTTTAAAAAACCTGCTTTAATGTTATTTTTTTTAAAAAATATTAAAGGCCAATCCTGATATTCATAAAAGCCAAAAATTATTCTGTTCAATGCATTATCCATATTTATTGAAACACTCACCGTTAAAAATTATAATTCACTACAATTTGTTGGAAGTTATTTTTGCAGTTTCACATTATTTGTTTTTGTACAAGGGTTTTTCAGACTGATTATGAAAGTATCTTTTTTGCTGTTCAAACACACTGTTTATTTTATTATTTCATGCTGTGAAGAATACTTGACTGTTATGTTACTGTATTGGGGAAATATTTGACTGGTGAAATGCCCAATCTAATGATACTGATATATGGATTTTGATACCAGGATCATGTGAATAATGAGTAGAAGTCAAGGGACTTTCCCTTCTGGGTAAGGAGGGGATTTCCATGGGTAGGAGGAGAGGGAAACTGAAATAAAATTTGTAGTAGTTTTGGAAGGAGATACCTGCAGTTAAGTGTGCCGAGACAGTGTCGACCACAGAGCCCTGTGGTTGTCTTTGGTAGAATATAGGAGGGGTTGACCATTGCCATCTCCTGTGCAATATGAGATGATGCCTTTCAGCATCTTCCTATATTGCTGCTGCCCGATATAGGTGTTTCCCATAGTCTGGGAAACATACCTGTGGGGATTCGAACTGGCAACCTCTGGCTTGCTAGTCAAGTCATTTCCCCAGGGTGATTTTTTAACCAACTTCTAGAGGGCTAGCATGTTGCAGTGAAGAGTCTTGTGGCACCTTAAAGATTAACAGACAGACACTAATTTTATGCATAGTTCTGTGGGAGTGAGCCAGACTCAACACAGTGGAATTTACTTCTGAGCAAACGCACATAGGACCGTGCTGTTAATTGTAGAATCCGCTCTCATAGAGGTCACTATGTCAGGTGCACTAAATATCATCTTTTATGTTTCATTTTGTTATTAACCATTTCTATTGAAAATCATGATCTTTGCCTGACGAAAGAGGTGCCAGCCTACAAAAGTCAATGTCACGGTGGGATCTGAGGATCTTTCAGGTGTTGCAAGACTGGTTGTCATGTATATTAATGCCTCTCCAGTTGCCCCATTCCATTCAGGTTATGCAAGCAACAGTGTCCTCCACCCTCCACTTTTTCGGAGGGAGGCTACACTTGGGCCAGGAGACGCACACCAGATCTTGAGCGCCTGCTTTCCGTAGCAGTGGTCACATGCAGAATAGGTGCTGTAATAATGGAAGGTACTCCTGTGCATGTGCAGAGGGCCTTTACCCGAACACTGATTAAGCATGGCCCCCCATAAGTTTCCCATCCCATCTCTTGGGCAAAAAGTCTATCCAAAGCAGCTAAGAGCATTTTAAAACAACACAGCGTCTAAACGCCTGTGCGTCGTTTATGCGAAATTGATCCTGTTCTAAAAACCAAAGAAGGTCAAAAACTACATCTGGGATCAGACCGGGCTAATTTGTAAAAGCAGAGCTCCTATAAGCCTGGAACCCAGCCAGGGCATGGGAGGGAGAAATGCGCCATGTTTCTTGTTGACAATGCACTCTGCACATGTTCTGAGATGCTCTACTTTATTAGAGGCTACGGGCTCCAGGCAGATTAAACGAGACCCAGGCCTGCTCTGCCTGGAACGCACGGATTCTAACAAAGAAAAGCACCTCTGACCATGTGCAGAGTGCATTATTAACGCTAAACATAGCCCATGAGTCCCAGGCAGTGTTCACTGATTCTTCCCCTTTTTGGAACTACCAGTGAGTGGGCAGCCCCCTCCCCTTCCCAGTTCCCCCACACGCCCGCGTTTTGCAAAGCCCCACCTTTTCACGGGTCTCTTGGCTGACTCGGATGGTGCAGGATCTGGCCATGGCGGTAACGTTGCGGGGCGCTCAGAAGTCGAAATGGCGCGGAGGTTACCCTAAAGCAGGCAGCCCTTCATTTTCACTTTCACATCCACACGTCCCGCCCACGTGGCACCTTCCACGCCTCTTTCCACACCCCACCCCACCCCCTCCCCAGAGGAGGGAGGGGGCGCTTCTCTTTCCTTTTTTTTGGGCTTCGGATTCTGGCTTTTTTGGCTTAAATATTAAATATTGATCTGGCAACACAATTGTATTAATTAGTTGTGCACGAAGAGGGGCGCGCGCAAAGGGCTCCCCCCGTTTAGGACACGGCATAAAAGGGCATTGGATTTGCCACGGGGGGGGTGTTGCATTGCGAGCTCTATTTGGCGCAAAAGTGCCCAAAGAGAGAGGCACCTGCCACCTGCGAGGGAGGGACACCCGCAGATTTGGGGAAGGGGCGCTCTAGGATTGTGCCCGCACAGGGCGCCGCGGCCCTCCTTCAGCGGCGCCGCAAAGGGCACTCTGCACGCGCTCAGAGGCGCGGCGCCCGGCTCAGCTGCCCTTGGTTGCAGTTCTTCCTCCGCGTCTCCTGGGGTCCCCCTTTGCTCCGCTTGCCCGGGCCGGGCGTGCGTTTCCTCGCGGCGGCTGCGCTCCCCTCCTCCCAGTGCCGCCTGCTGCTGCTGCTCTTCCTCCTTCCTCCTTTGCCGCCAGCTGTGCTGTGGGTGCTTCGCAGGACGAGGGACCCCCCCCGGCTCCCCCCTCCCTCCGGCCAGGTAGGGCACCCTTCCCCGATTCATGGGAAGGGAGGACGCGCGCAGCCCCTTCCCCGGCTCTGCAAAATCCCCTGCAAGTTCTTCTCGCTCCCCTCTCCTTGGACGGAATCCGGAGCAGCTTTTTGCAAAGTAGAGGAGGAGAGAGAGAGAGGAAGGGAAACCGAAAGAAAATCGGCGTGATAGAACAACCAGATCCCAGCCCCGGAGCCTGATTGGAGGGGCGAGGAATGTCGTTCCCCTCACCCCGGTGGTTAGTGTAGACTGTAAGGTCCTAGGGGGCAGAGACTTGCCTGGTTTTGACAGGGAAACTTCTGTCAGGGGGCATGCCTGCCAGTGGAATTGTATTACTATTAATATTATTGGTGAGGTATGATGTCTGGTGGAGGGGTGTGCGCGCGTTGGGAATAATCTCGGAGGGGGATTGCTTAGCCTTTAGGAATCCAGCACTGCTTCGCCCCCTCCCCACGAAACAGCATTTCCCCAGATCTCTTTGTAGGTCTGAGTCTGCACTCCTAACAGCTCATATTGTTTGTCTCTTGCCCTTTCTCTGCCCTGGAGAGTTTTTCTCAGCCATTTTATTTGTTTATTTGATTGATTGATTGATTTCATTTCTATACTGCCCTTCCAAAAATGACTCACACAGAGAAATAATAAATAAATAAGATGGATTCCTGTCCCCAAAGGGCTCACAATCTAGAAAGAAACACAAGATAGACACCAGCAACAGTCACTGGAGGGATGCTGTGCTGGGGGTGGAGAGGACCAGTTACTCTCCCCCTGCTCAATAAAGAGAATCACCACATTAAACAGGTGCCTCTTTGCCAAATTAGCATGGGTATTTAAAGACTTATTTCTCCCCCCCCCAATTAATTTGGCATTAAAGTCAAAATTGGGTCTTCAGAGGTTGTTGGGCTACAACTCCCATCATCCCCTGCCGTGGGAGTTGTAGCCCAACTACATCTGGGGACCCCTCACATGAGGCAATTTGCCAGAGCTTCTGACCTCTTCCTTGCATATTTCAGAGCTGCATCCAGGTATGGGGTGGGGGGAGAAAGGGTTGGGGGCAGATTAAGAGCCATGGTTGTGTGTAGAGACTTGGACTTAGGTCTGGATTCGAATCCCCACTCCACCCTGAAGCTCACTTGGTGACCTTGGGCCAGTCGCGTTCGCTTAGCCTAACCTTCCTCACAGGGGTGTTGTGAAGATAAGAATGGCATAACTGCCAGGTTCTCTGGCCTGAAGTTCTGGGAGGGAGGGAGGGGTGCATATCTGGTAGATGCAGTCCTGAAGCGATCGATCAATAAATGCAGCCCCAGTCTGAGCTTGGCAGCGTGGTGGGAATGTTTTGCCAGCCTCCGTGGGTGCTGTCAGAGAGGGTCTCATCTCTCTCATGCTTTCTCCTCCTCCTCCTCCTCCTGCTGTCTCCGTACACCCCGCTCTTTGCTGGCAGATATGGGGGAGATGGAGCACAAATTCGCCTGCCTCCGGGAACGGCTGGTGGCCACTTTGATCCAGAGTCCTGCGGAGCAAAACCCTGAGTTGGTTCAGTGCCTGGTGGAGATGCCATTGACCTGTGCCCAAAAGTACCAGCAGATAGATGCCAAGGGCATCGTACAAGCCAATACCCAGGGCCAGGTGAGAGAAGAGTGAGGAGCGGGGGAGTCTGGAAACCAGGGCTGGGGGGGGGGCAGGCGGTGTGTGTTAAACACTGGAGTCCCAGTTGGATATTTGGAAGCTGGGGGGCAAAGCTAAGGTGGCTATGACTCCCCAGGCAGAAATGTATTTATTATTATTTATTCGATTTCTATGCTGTCCTTCAAAAAATGGCTCAGGGTGGGTTACCCAGAGAAATAACAAACAAATAAGATGGATCCCTGTCCCCAGAGGGCTCACAATCTAAAATGAAACATAAGATAGGCACCAGCAGCAGACACTGGAGGGATGCTGTGCTGGGGGTGGAGAGGGCCAGTTACTCTCCCCCTGCTAAATAAAGAGAATCGCCACGTTAAAAGGTGCCTCTTTGCCCAGTGATGTATTTATTTACTGTGTCTGCATGTTGGGGAAATGCATCACCTGTTGAATTTCTGCCTGTAAGGTCGCTACCAGCCAGGAAAAATAATAGCAACACTAGGTATGGAGATTTGGCTGTAGCTCAGTGGTAGAGCATTTGCATTGTATGCAGAAGGTCCCAAGTTCAATCCTGGGCAGCATCTCCAGGTAGGGCTGAGAAAGATTTCTCCTGCCAGCCAGAATAGACAGTACCAGACTCGATGAATCTGTGATCAGACTTGGTTTAAGATTGAATAGAATAGTCTTTATTACGGTCTTTGACTAGCCAAGCAAACAGAGAAACAGTTCAAACAGCTTATAATTACAGTCTCTCTCTAGCATTACTTAGTTTAATAAGTGCTAAAAGTTAATGCTATAATAATAGAACTATAAACTAGCATGTAATCGGTTTAAGACTGCTTCTTATGTTGGAGAGGAGAGCTGGCCTTGTGGTAGCAAGCATGACTTGTCCCCATAGCTAAGTAGGGTCTGCCCTGGTTGCACATGAATGGGAGACTTGATGTGTGAGCACTGCAAGATATTCTCCTCAGGGGATGGAGCCACTCTGGGAAGAGCAGAGGGTTTCAAGTTCGCTCTCTGGCTTCTCCAAGATAGGGCTGAGAGAGGCTCCTGCCTGCAACCTTGAAGAAGCCGCTGCCAGTCTGTGAAGACAATACTGTGCTAGATAGACCAATGGTCTGACTCAGTATATGGCAGCTTCCCATGTTCCTGAAGCAAGTCGGGGGAGGCTAGCAGTGCTGTGGCAGCAAGGATCAGGGCCCTACCTGTTTTCCCTGTAAGAGGGATTCCCAGATGTTGTTGACTACAACTCCCATAATCCCCAGCTGCAATGGCCTTTGGCTGGGGAATATTTGTAGCCAACAACATCTGGGAATCCCTCTTACAGGGAACATCAAGGCCCCACTTGTAAGTAGAGAAAAAACCAGCCAGTATTGGTGTGGGTTGCTGAGAGCTTGCCTTGCTTGGAGGTGGGAAGACGGCTGAGGTAAGGTTTGGGTTGAGTTTATTGTGCGCACCATGATGGCAACTCAACAATGCGGTATTCAGTACCTGTTGGGAGGGTCCTGAGAACCCGAGCTCTCATTTAGAAGCAACAACAGATATAAGGTTTTAGTCCTGGAGGCAGCAGAGATGAGCGTATGGGATGTCTTGGGGAATCATGCCTCCCCTCTCCCCATGACTAGCTCATTCACGGTAGATAAGAAGCTGCCATATACTGAGTCAGACCCTTGCTCCATCTGTCTTGGTGTTGTCTACACCAGGGCTGCACAACTCAAATGCCCTAGTGGGTCGAAACCATCCACAACTTGGTGTGCAGGGGCCGAGGTCAATTTTTAGCACCTCACATTAAAATTAAAAATATTATTAGTTACTTGTGGATCTATTCCCCCTGTCAATGGACCCATAGATTCAACCAGGGATAGTGGCCAGAAAATAGGTCCTGTCCCTGCTTAATCAGTGGGGCCGCTGGAGTGCATGCCAGCCCCAAACAAATGCCAAGTCCTCTCCTCTCCCTAAACTGTTGTTGCTTTCAGGCTGCAATCCTAGGCATGCTCATATAGGAGTGAGTCTCACTGGACACACCGTGGAGCATATTTCTGAGAAAACACGCATAGGAAGGTGCTATAAGGCAGTCTCCAGCTCCTGTGTTGCTGTAGGATACCTGAGGGCTAGTCAAGCAGTTTCTGCAGGCCAAATACGGCCCCCAGGCCTCATGTTGTGCAACCCTGGTCTACGCTGACTGGCAGCGGCTTCTCCAAGGTTGCAGGCAGATGTCTTTTGCAGCCCTATCTGGAGATGCTGCCAGAGATTGAACCTGGGCCTTTCTACGTGCAGATCAGGTGCTCTCCCACTGAGCTATAGTCCCAGCTCCATGCTGTGCGATTTACTGGGGTTAGAAGGAATGTGGGGTGCACGGAGGGGCTGCAGCGTGGATCTCTGTCAGACTGGGGTGCGTGCATTTGCATGTGTTCACACAGTTAGATAAGAGACAACTCACCATTTCCATCCTCTCCCAGTCCCCAAAGGACCTGCGGCACATCTCCACGGCTCTCAACATCCTGGAAAAATATGGGCGCAACCTGTTGAACCCCCACAAGCCTCTCTTCTGGCGGACTGTCAAGTTCAACAATCCCGTCTTCCGCGACACGGTTGACACCATCCAGGTGAGGGTGAGAGAGAGAGATCTCCCCACAAGGAGGAGAGCTGGTCTTGTGGTAGCAATCATGAATGGTTACATTTGCTAAGCAGGGTCTACCCTACTTTGCATTTGAATGGGAGACATGTGAGCACTGTAAGATATTCCCCTTAAGGGATGGAGCCATTCTGGGAAGAGCATAAGAATAAAAGAGCAGCCCTGCTGGATCAGGCCCAGGGAAGCCCATCTAGTCCAGCATCCTGTTTCACACAGTGGCCCACCAGATGCCTCTGGGAAGCCCACAGGCAAGAGCTCAGGGCATGCCCTCTCTCCTACTGCTGCTCCCCTGTAACTGGTATTTAGTGACCTCTTGCTTCCAAGGTGGCCTGTAGCCCTCAGACTAGTAGCCAGTGATAGACCTGTCCGCCATGAATTTATCTTAGAGCCATCCAGGCTGTTGACTGTTACCACATCTTGTGTCAGAGAATTCCGTAGGTTGATAATGCGTTATGTGAAAAAGTACTTTCTTTTGTTGGTCCTATGTTTCTTGGCAGTCTGTTTCATGGGATGACCCTTGGTTCTAGTGCTTTCATGCAGATTAGGTTCCAATTCTCGGCTGCGTGTGAGGACAACTCCCTGGGTTATCATCCCATGCTCGCTCCAGGGCAGGACGTATGCTAATTCTAAAGCTATAAAAGTAGCCGGATGGTAACCCCACCCAGTTCTTTTCGTCCCCTCCCTGGCAGTATCCCCAGATAGGGCTGAGAGAAACTCCTGCCTGCAACCTTGGAGAAGCCGCTGCCAGTGGTGGTAGTAGTAAAAATAACAACTAATAATGAACTTTATTTGTTAGCTGCCCCATAACAAATTGTTCTCTGGGTGGCTCACAACAGAGGATTAAAACATACAATAAAAACACATAAGACATTAAATCATAACAAACAAAAAGCTCAAAAGAAAATGCAAAATACAATACAAAGCAGCTTAAAAACCCATTTTAAAATTAGTTTGAACTTGAACTTGAAATTAGTTTAAAATCAGAACAAATCTGAAAACCCAAATTTAAAAAGCCTGTGTGAACAAACAGGTCTTTACCTGGCATCTAAAAGAACAAAGTGATGAAGCCAGGCGAACCTCACTTATGGAGGCTATTTTATAAACGGGGTGCAACCACCGAAAAGGCCTTCTATTCGAGTAGACAGTACTGAACTAGATGGACCAATGGTCTGACTCCGGATAAGGCAACTTCCTGTGTCCCTAACTGTTTTCTCATCTGTTTGTTTTTTTAATTTATATTTCATGTTGTTTTCTATTTTTATTGTATCATCGTAAAACTGGGCAGAAATCCCCAAATGGGACTACAGCTCCCATCATCCCCTAACTGGTCCTTCCCACATTCCAGACTACAAGACCTATAATTGTTCCTCCTGACAGACCAAACATCCCAAACTGCACAGTGAGACCTTGGCTCAGAGGGCCTGGCTGTGGCCCAGTTTTACCCATCATAAAGAGCTAGCGTGGTGTTGTGGGTTAGGGTGTTGGACTAGGACCGCGGAAAACCCACGTTCAGGTCCCATGAAACCCACTGAGCCCCTTCACACGACTGCAGGCTGGGCGGGCAGTGGGGGGACGGGGAAGGTTGCGCTGAACTTACCCCCCGCCCCGACAATCTCCGTGCCCTCCCTGCCACTCCCTTGCCGCACGGCTCGGCCATGCACACGAGCGACGCTCCTGGGAGCCATGTGGCTTTCCGGAGGCCGTCCCGTCCTCTGGGAATCCCACAATACACCACACAACAAGCGCAGTGCATTGGGGGATTCCTCCATTACATGGACACTCTAGGCACCCATCTCTGTGTCTGTTTGGGCTGCAAGCAGCCTCCGCGAACACACGACCCTGGAGTTCAGGGTGTGCTTGTGCCCTTAACCCTGGCTAAAAACCAGGCTTCTGAGTTGGGTTTGGCTGGATGGGAGCGATCCCAGCACTTTACACAGGCTGCCTTGCCCGGGCCGGTCTGCCTTAGCCTGCATGAGGCTCGTGAGAACACCCTTCATGGGTGACTCTGGGCACGTCACTGATCTCACCTTGTTGACCAGGGGTGGTTGTGAGGATAAACGTAACTATCTAAGTACACTGCTCTAGGCCCCTTGGCAGTTATAAATGTAAACTAAATGAAATACAGGAGGAACTCGCTATTTGTGGGTCCAGCACTCACGTATCCATGGACAGGTAATTTGCCCCCGACCTTGGTATAGGCAGGGGGGAAAAACAGTTAATAAAGTGTTAAACCTGCGTATCCGGGAGTTTGGGGTGGCCGGAAACGACCTCAGAGGTCATTTCAGGCCACCATTTTGATTGCTGGAGTGATCAGGAGCCATTTTATGGCTCTAACTGGGGCAAAACCTGTGATTTCCAGCCGATTTTCAGCGTGGTAGTGCACTTTGTAGCACGGTAGGGCACTTTTGGGGGTCAGCTGGAGGCGATTTGTGGTGAATACCTTAATGGGCTTAGCACCTGTATATCTCCAGGATCGCCTCTCTCAGCCGGTTGTATCCTGGCCTATGAGGTCTTCTCTCAGCTGGCTCTCCTTAGTGTCCCGGGCCCTGGTGTAGTGTGTGGTATCTGGGCCCATAGGAGGGCCTTCTCTGTGGCTGCCCCTCTTCTTTGGAACACTCTCCCCCAGCCCCAGATTTGTTCAGCCCCCTACCTGGCTGCTTTTAAGGTTCTTCTTAAGACCCACCTGTTTCACCAGGCGTTTGCCCTTTAGTACTACTAATAATAATTACAATAACAACAATACACCAGATCTGACAGCCATTGAGAAGAATCGGGTTCTGATAATTGATATTGCAATCCCTGGGGATAGATGAGTTGGCGAAAAACCACTGGAGGAAATAACGAAATACAAGGACCTTCAGACTGAAATTGAGTGGCTCTGGAAAAAGAAAACAGTAGTGGAGCCAATAGTTATTGGTGCCCTTGGTACAGTACCAAAAGAACTTGAACACCATCTCGACACCTTGGGCATCGATAAAATTACAACACATCAGCTACAGAAGGCCACACTACTTGGGACAGCACGACTACTACGACGCTATCTTTAATTTTTCTTTAGTTATCCTAGACCCTTGGAACGAGCCCGATAATTAAAGTACCAAATCCAGTCAATAACATCTGGTAGACTGTGTTTAAATAGTAGTAGTAGTAGTTGTTATTGTTATTGTTGTTCACTGCCTAGCGTCTTTGGAGGAGGTGGTATATAAGAAGATTTTAACAAATAAATAAATGAAAATGGGGGCAAAACCCGCGGTTTTTGGTCGATTTTCAATTGGTTTTTTTGAGGGGGGGTTGCACCTGGGAACCTCACCCCATTCCCATTGCTATAATTCCCTGTTATTCGCAGATTTGGTATCTGCAGCTCCCTCATGAAACAGAACCCCTGCGAATAACGGGGTTTTCCTGTAATAACCAGCCACAATGGCATTTGGCTTTTGGCCATTGTGGCATGAGACAATAACATCTCGGGACCCAAGTTTGAGGACCCCTGGACTAGTAGAATAAATTGTGCAAATAAGTTTTGCAAATAGAGCCGATTCGCACACTAAATGCAGGCCTCTTCATACAGCTCACCTGGTGGTGTGGAATTGCATTTATTTATTTAAGTGAGCGACCTTTCAGAAAGTGTGTAATAGGTGATTCAAACATAAGCAGAAGTGACTTTTTCTTTCCATCTTGCTGATGGTGCTTTTTGTTTAAGTACTGGAACCCCACTGATTTGACTCCTCCCTCCTCATTCGGTAAGCCACAACCAGCCCAAAGAAACAAAAACAGCGACTAAGCCCCTGTGCAGGTAAGATGCAGCTCCGGTTCTGGGCTCTTTGCCCCCTCCCTCCCCAATTTACTTACAGCTTTCTGAAATGCTCCTATAGGACGGACTTGGCTGGCTACTCTTGTGGGGAATTCCTACAAGGTTTCTTCAAGGAAGGGCCCACTGCAAAGAAGACCCCGTTCCACGTCGAAGCCTTTCTGGTTTCAGCTAATGGGGAGACAAGAGGAGGTTCTGCACAGCTTAGAAGGGAGCCAGAGCAGGCTCGCCCCACCGCTCCTGTCATCTTCCAAGCCTCTGATTGTGTGTGTGTCTCTTATCTTCGCAGGGTGGACGGGACGTTCTCCGACTCTATGGCTATTCGGAAGAGCAAACGGATGGGCTGTGCTTCCCACAACAGCTGCAGGAGCCGGATATCCCGCGGGTGGCATCTGTCACGGTTGACGTCATGATCTTGCGGGCCGAACTGAACCTCCTCCTTTCGGTATGATGGGGCTGTGATGGCAAGAGGTGGTGGGACATATATTGGGGTCCCCACCTAATGGCACAGCGGGGAAACGACTTGCCTAGCAAGCCAGAGGTTGCCGGTTCGAATCCCTGCTGGTATGTTTCCCAGCCTATGGGAAACGCCTATATCGGGCAGCAGCAATATAGGAAGATGCTGAAAGGCATCATCCTACACTGTGCGGGAGGAGGCAATGGTAAACCCCTCCTGTATTCTACCAAAGACAACCACAGGGTGCTCTGTGGTCGCCAGGAGTCGATACCAACTCAACGGCACACTTTACTGTCGGTTGGGGAGCATTCCTGTTCTTTGTTTCTATCTTTAATAGGCTATATATATTATTTATATACTTCTGTTGTAGTACTTTCAAAATACAAGAGGTCAAGTCTCTGCCCCAAGGGGCTTGCAAGGTGGTCTTGTGGTAGCCAGCATGAATTTTCCCCTTTGCTAAGCAGGGTCTGTCCTGGTTTGCATTTGAATGGGTGACTACATGTGTGAGCAGTGTAAGATATTCCCCTTAGAGGATGGGGCCACTCCGGGAACATAGGAAGCTGCCATATTTTGAGTCAGACCATTGGTCTGTCTAGCTCAGTATTGTCCACACAGACTGGCAGTGGCTTCTCCCATGTTGTGGGCAGGAATCTCTCTCAGCCCTTTCTTGGAGATGCTGCCAGGAAGGGAATTTAGAACCTAGATGCTCTTCCCAGAGTGGCCCCATCCCCTGAGGGGAATATCTTGCAGTGCTGCTCACACTTCTAGTCTCCCATTCATATGCAACCAGGGCAGACCCTGCTTAGCTAAGAGGACAAGTCATGCTTGCTACCACAAGACCAGCTCTCCTCTCCTCAAGGAGATGCTTGCATGCAGAAGGCTCCAGGTTCTCTCACTGGCAGCATCTCCAGAGAGGTCTGGGAGAGACTCCTGCGGGCAACCTTGGAGAAGCCTCTGCCAGTTTGGGCAGAAAATACTAAGCAAGCTGGAGCAGTGATCTGA
The DNA here is from genome assembly GCF_027244095.1 of Hemicordylus capensis. Classification (NCBI taxonomy): domain Eukaryota; kingdom Metazoa; phylum Chordata; class Lepidosauria; order Squamata; family Cordylidae; genus Hemicordylus; species Hemicordylus capensis. Next base: position 4,629,242 of record NC_069662.1, on the reverse strand, counting down.
CTTGGTGTATGGCAGCTTCCTCTGTCCCTAAAGTATAACTGAAGTTTTATCCTTTTCTGGCTTTTCCTTTTAGGACAATCACCCCAACCCTCAGGTTTTGCAAGACCTTATGGGAGGGAACAGCTTAAAGGTGAGTCAGGGGCAGGGCCAGCTTTGGGGGATCTGGCGCCCAGATACAACATTCTGTTGAGCACCCTTAGTAAAAATGTTTCTGGGAGGGCTTGTGGATATATAACCTTCTGATCTAGCAAGAGTGGTGAGTGGCCGGCTAGTAGGAACACAAGCATTGTAGTTGTTGGCAGGGCGGGCTCTGACGTCCCCCAGCAGGCAGCGCCCTGATGTGGCGCATCACCTGCTTACTGGGATGAGCCGACCCTGGTCAGGGGTATGTGGTGGGAGTAAGCTGTTGGCAGCATAGAGAGCAGTGAGGGGCTTAGAAATACTTGTGTGTTCACCCGTTTGGGTTTCAGATCACAGTGAGTGAAGTTTTACATCCAGTCTGGTGTCTGCTGCTCATGGCGGGTTCTCAGCCATCTGATCTAATTGGCCTATGCAGTCCAGAAGCAGAAGCCCTGCAGCATGTCTAGCCCCAAATGACTCAAGCAAGCGAGCCACTCTGCAGCTGATAGTGGGGAACTGTATTCAAACGCCTGCCCCCTGGCTTCCCGTTTCACCTGTGTCGTGGACATATTGTGTGTGGACGTTGCAAGTTGCTCCCTCTGCCTTGGTTCCCCCTCTTGAAGTGATGAAAAGTTACAAGGATCAGATTGTTTCGGACGTGGCAGATTCAAGCAAGCAGCCCTTTTCAAACTGCACCCAGCGTCAATGCTGCGTGCAACCTCTTGCTGGTCCATCCCGTCAGGAGGTCGTGGGTGCAGTGTTTCGCACCCACTACGGCAGCGGGTCCCCAAGCTTGGGTCCCCAGATTGTGGTGGACTACAACTCCCATCATCCCTGGTCATGGTGGCTGGGGATGATGGGAGTTGTGGTCCCGCCACATCTGGTGGGCCAAGCTTGGGAAAGACCTGGGCTACAGCTTCTGGATCTTCTGGGAAGCGGCCTGTTCAAGTGAGGTTTGTTGCGTTGTTGTTGTTGAGTTTACGGAGCCCCGAAAGAAGGCCGGCCCCACCCCTCAGGGCTGAGTGTGAATTGAAGGACCTCATCTCCCCCCCTTCTCTCTCTCCCTCCCCCAGGAAGACGTTGTTCCAGACTCCATCTCTCCTAAGAAACACCCGCCTCAACATACAGTTCCACCACTATCCCATCCAGGTAAAGGGGTCTGCAGAGGCCAGCGGTGGGAATTCCACCCAGAGCAGGGCCTTCTGGGAGAAGGTACAGACTGCAAACGGGTGTGTTGAGCATCCCCAAGATTGTCTCCCCAAGTCTGGTGCCTGGCATCATCCTAAGAACCTGGAGTTTAAGATGGGGAAACAAACACACCTTAGCATCCCTGAGGGCAGGAGTAGTAGGCCCTTGTGGGAGTAGCCACCTTGTGGGTGGGGATGATGGGAGTTGTAGTTCAACAACAGTGGGAGGGCCAAGGTTGTCTACTCCTGCCTTAGGCACAGGAAGCTGCCATATACTGAGTCAGACCATTGGTCTGTCTTGCTCGGGATTGTCTGCCCAGACTGGCAGCAGGTTCTCCTCGGATGCAGTCCGGGAGTCTCTCTCAGCCCTTTCTTGGAGATAAGATGGGGCTGGGAGATGGCTCCATGGCAGATCATTTGCTGTGTGTGCAGAAGGTCCCAGGTCCAAACCCTGGCCGCATCTCCAGGCCTGGGTTGGGAGCGATGCCTTCCTGAGACCTTGGAGAAGCTGCTGCCAGTCCGTGTAGGCGGCTCTGCGCTTGACCAAGGGTCTGACTTGGTAGCAGGAAGCTTCCTGTATAAGGCCGAGAGAAGCCTACAGGTTTGGTGCATGGGCCTCGTGAAGTAGCAGGCCCCAGATGGCCTTTTAGCACCCTGGGTAACTCTGTGGCCTTCCCAGTGCAGCCGAGGGACCGTCACTCATGCATCAAGGGACATGCAAAGCTTTCGACTTCTGTGACTTCTGTGGTCATTTTACTTTGCTTTCTTGTGAACCGTCCAGAGACGCAAGTTTTGGGCAGTATCAAAACGTGTCCAATAAATAACTTCAGAGGGCAGAATTCCCTTCCCCACTTCCCTCTCTCCTCCCCCCAGGTTACCTGCCTCCGGATTCCTGCTTGCTCTGTGGTCTGGAGCCCCCAACGCTGCACTGCCCGTCCTGCACCCAGTCTCTGTGTCCGGACTGTGACCGCCTCTTCCACAAGCACCCCTCGCGCGCCCATCACCGCCGGGTGCCCTGTACGGAGCAAGCCTGGCGCAGCCCCCCGCCCCCCAGGTAGCCCAGGGGAGCCCCCCCCCGCTGAGCCCCGCTGCCTCTTGGCGGCCCTGTCAGGATGGCCCTCTTGGCTCGGAGAGCTGCGTGCACGGCTTTGGGAGGGGGCAGCTGGGAGCCGGGGGTGGGGGCAGGCGCGGGACCCCTTCCCCAGCTGCCACCTTGCCCTGCAGCTTTTCCCTGGAACTGGGAAGCTGTGTGGCATCTAGGTGGCATCTGTGTGTGCGTGCATGTATCCTCCCAAATGCACATCTGGAAACTTCCGGGAGATGGTAGGGCAGGCTGCTCAATTTGGGCCCTTCTGCAGATGCTGGCCTACAACAAATAGTACCAGTTGCAGGGGAGTAATGGCAGGAGAGAGGGCACGCCCTCAACTTCTGCCTGTGGCTTCGAGCGGCATCTGGTGGGCCACTGTGTGAAACAGGATGCTGGACTAGATGGGCTTCCTTGGGCCTTATCCAGCAGGGCTGGTCTTATGTTCTTAACTCCCATAATCCACTTGTGGAATTCTCTGCCACAAGATGTGGTGACAGCCAACAACCTGGATGGCTTTAAGAGGGGTTTGGCTAACTTCATGGAAGAGAGGTCTATCAAGGGCTACTAGTCAGAGGGCCACCTCCAGCCTCAAAGGCAGGATGCCTCTGAGTACCAGTGGCATGGGAGTCACAGAAGGAGAGAGGCTGTGCCTTCAACTCCTGCCTGTGGCTTCCAGTGGCATCTGGTGGGCCACTGTGTGAAACAGGACGCTGGACTAGATGGGCTTCCTTGGGCCTGATCCAACAGGGCCAGCGTGGTGTAATGGTTAGAGTGTTGGACTAGGACTGGGGAGACCCGAGTTCAAATCTCCATTCAGACATGGTACTTGCTGGGCGACTCTGGGCCAGTCACTTCTTTCTAAGCCTAACCTACTTCACAGGGTTGTTGTGAGGAGAAACTTAAGCATGTAGTACACCACTCTGGGCTCGCTGGAGGAAGAGCAGGATATAAATGTATAAATAAATAAATAAATGTTCCCTGGCTTTTGGCCACTGTGGCTAGGGGTTATGGGAGTTGTAGTCCAAAAACAGCTGGCGGGGGACCTTGGTTGAGCAGGCCTGTGGTAAGGTGTCGCTAAGGAAAAGCAGCTGGGGTGGAAGGGTCCAGCACCCCCTCCACGACTCATACGCTTCAAATTGTACAGATGTCTGTACACTCATACACGTGTTTGTGTGAATGAGTGGACCTGGATACAGTCCCTGCAAATCCATGGTACAGATAGGAAGTATACTTCTGTACCTGCGTTCAGCACAACATGTGAATGACTATAACTGTGTACAGATCTGTACCTTTTTGTACACTTGTTGCACGAGTGGTGAACATAACCTACGAATAATAGGGCTTTATTTTAAAACTGCTTCTCTTGTAAACACCAAGAAATATCATGCTGGTTTAACTAAGGCTTTATTCAGATACAACTTCATTTCCTTCCCACCCACCCCTTCTTTTTTCTTTTTCTTTTTCTTTTTCCTTTCCTTTTTTCTTTTTTATATCCCGCTCTTCCTCCAGAAAGCCCAGAGTAGACTCCACCCTCTACTCACTCTACAGCAGGCTTCCCCAACCTGCGGCCCTCCAGATGTTGCTGGACTACAACTCCCAGCATCCCTAGCCACAATTTATTGTGGCTGGGTATGCTGGGAGTTGTAGTTCAACAACATCTGGACGGCCGTAGGTTGGGGGAGCCTGCTCTACAGGATCCCCACTGGAACAAACACAAAAGAAAACTAGATATAATGCAACACTTCCCTATCTGTATCCTGCTTTTCAGGGGGCCTTCCTCCGGGTTCACTTTTGAAATGAGCACAGTCATTCACACACCAACCTTTACAGGTGTACAGACCCGTAATGTCTGAAAAGAGCTCGTGTTAAGCTATGTGAGTGACTGGTTATTCATAAATGAACAAATTAGCAGTGAGTAAGTGTCTGTTTTGCTGAACTTAACCGCTGTTCTGTGTTTAATTAACGGCTGTGTTTCATCTTAATTGCTGCTTCATGTATCCAAGTGCATAACTCTCTGCTCGGTTCCAGCCAGCCTGCGCTGACCCCTGATTCGTCGTCCTTGCGGCCTCCGCCGGAGTCCACCTGGCACAGCCTGCCTGGCCAACGGCTTCCCTGGTGCTGTGCCGCCTGCCGCACCCACAACGATGCCCGCTCCGTCCTCTGCGTGGCCTGTGACCGCCCTCGGGGCTGCAAGACCCCCGTGAACGCCAGTTCCGAGGAAGAGGGGAGCCTGGGGCAGCTGGCCCGCGGGCGCTGGGCCTGTCAGTCCTGCACCTTCGAGAACGAGGCGGCCACGGTGCTCTGTGCCATCTGCGAGAGGCCGCGCCTGGCGGGGAGGCCTGGCACGGGGGACGCAAAGCCCCTGGTGGCCTGGGGGGAGCAGACGGCCCCACAGCAGGAAGAGGTGAGTTTGTGCCGGGGGGGGCAGGTTGGGGCAGGAGTGTGGTGAACATGGGGAGGCTTTCTGCACTTAAGTAGGCCTCCCCTGTTCCTTAAAATCCTCAGATGACGGCCACTGTCACCCTTCTGAGAGAAACTTCCAAAAGTCTATCAACATTGCGTAAAAAACCCTTAAAGTAGCATCGGCTAAGCAGGCGACAGAGAGAGGCAGAACTGAGCACTTTTTGAGCACAGACAAAAGTTCATGTAATCAAATAATCTAGTTTATCTAAAGTAAGTAAAATTGTGCCGTCGGGTCGATGCCAACTCTGGCGACCACAGAGACCTGTGGTTGTCTTCGGTAGAATACAGGAAAGGTTTCCCATTGCCTTCTCCCGCACAGTGTGAGACGATGATGCCTTTCAGCATCTTCCTATATCGCTGCTGCCCGATATAGGTGTTTCTGGGGAAAATACCAGCGGGGATTCAAACCGGCAACCTCTGGCTTGCTAGTCAAGTCATTTCCACACTGCACCATTAGGTGGCATCTAGGTTATTTACATAAGTTTAAAAAGCAGGAGGGTTTACAGGCAAAAAAGGTAAGGATGGTCAAAATGTACAAGCCAGGTGCCTTTCTTCCTGTCTACCGTTTAGACAGGAGGCTCAGTAGATCCTAGTTCTTAAGCTGCAGTTCAGAAAACAAACGCTTGCATCGTGATGATCTCTGCACGCTCCTAGGGGCCATGCAGCCTGGACTCAGCCCTGAGTCCAGCAAAGGTGCAAACTAAAACAGGAACAGCAGGAGTGACAAAAGGAAGCACTTTTTCACACAGCGCATAATTAACCTATGGAATTCTCTGCCACAGGATGTGGTGATGGCTAAGCCTGGATGGCTTTAAGAGGGACTTGGACAAATTTGTGGAGGACAGGGCTATCAATGGCTACTAGTCTGGTGGCTATCGGCTACCTCCAGCCTCAGAGGCAAGATGCCTCTGAATCCCAGTGGCAGGGGAGCCATAGCAGGAGAGAAGGCATTGACGTGGGTTTTGAGGTTGAGCCTGGACAGGCTGGAGCTCTTTTGCTCTCCTTTTGGAAGTTTCAACCCCACATGGACCTGCCCGTGCTGCCTAGGCTTCATTTCTGCCCAAACCCCCTACCTCTCCCCAAATCAGCCCCTCCCACCCCTCCTTCCCCACAGCCCCCTGGCTGGCAGTGTGACCACTGCACCTACTGGAACAGCCAGCACGGCCGGGTGTGTGAGGTGTGCAACCGGACCAGCCAGCGAGGGACGCCCAACGTGGTGCTGCTGCAGCAGTCCAAGCCGGAGGAAGAGGAGGAGGAGGAGGAGGAAAAGGCCAAGAAGGGGCCAGCGGAGCTCAAGGCGGAACCCAAGTCTGAACCCAAGTCTGCTTGGAAGCCCCTCCCCATCTCGCAGGAAGAGGTGGAGCAACGGAGGCAGGAGAAACTGCGCGAGGACGGGCAGAGGATGGTCTCCATGGTCAGGGTGAGCCGTTCCTTCTCTTGAAAAGCGGTCGATAAATATCCGTTGTCGTAGTAGCAGCTTCACCCATTAGGTCAGAAGTTCTCAAGCTTGGGTCTCCAGATGTTGGTGGACTACAGCTCCCATCACCCTCCACCCAGCAACATCTAGGGACCCGGCATTCAGAAGCTACAGTTTGCATCCTACCCAGCCGCAGTTTATTGTGGCTGGGGGGTGATGGGAGTTGTAGTCCACCGACAGCTGGAGAGCCTCAGGTTGGTCCCTGGTTTACTTGCTGACTGGTGCCGTCAGCTTCATGGTGGCAGATTAATGGTTTTTGGGATTCCCTGGGAGCCGTGTTCCTTCCCTGTAACCGGAGTTGCCATCTATATATTGCCTACGTCTCCCACCCACCCCAGCCAGAGCCCATTGCCCCTGCGGATGGTGGGCGTTGTGGTCAGCCACATCTGGGAGGACCCGCCTGGCCGGTCCTTTAGACGCCTTTGTTCTGGGAGGCATTTGTTTCCGAGGCGCCGCTGTGATAGAATGGGGGTTCCACCTGTTGTTTAAGCAGCTGTGATTTAAGCTGCCACGCCTTTCTTCTGTTGAGCCTTTTGGCAGCTGCGCTAAAAGCGGGTCATAAATACACGTGTAAAATGCACAAGCAAATCGGGATTCGGCCTGGGTTGGCTTGACTTAGGCCCCGCCCTTCCTGTCTCTCCTCCCCGCTTCCTGACGCTGGTGTCTCGCTTCCTCTTCTCCCGCAGGAAGCCGAGGCGGTAGGCGTGGCCCCCGAGCTGGTGGCTGCCGCCCTCCGCTACTCGGGGGCGGAGCTGCCTCTGGCGTGGCTGAATTCGGAGCTGGCCTGCGTCCTCGAAGGAGTGGCCGATCTGGCCACGCAGCGAGGCGAGGAGGAGCCGGGGGGCGGACTGGGCGCCGTGACCCGCCAGGAAGCCCAGACCGCGTGGACGGAGAGCCAGGGGGACGTGGACGAAGCCGTCCTCCGGTGCCTGAGCGCTCGGCGTAGCAAGGTCAGCTGGGGCAAAGCCTCAGAGCAGATGGAGAGTGGGTGCGTCTTGAGGGAAGGCGCGTGAAAATGAGGTTGTGGGGACCTCACGGAGGAGGAAACAACGAGGTGGATGATGGAGGAGGTCTCTAAGAAGGGGGCGGAGTTTGGGGAAAGGGGAGGCGTTTTAAGGGAGAGGATCTGGGGGAGTGGGAGGGGCTTAAGGAACTGGGAGGGGCTTCCATGGTGTGGGTGGAGTCTCAGGGCAAAGACCCGTGGGTGGGGCTTCCGTTCTAGATTGTTTGGGTGAGTTCTGGAGAAATGGGTGGAGCTTGTAGAGCAACAGGGGGAGGAGTCTGGTCAGTGGGTGGGGCTTATCAATAGTCGGCGGGATTTGCAGAGGAGAGGCATGTACTCGTATATCCTGGGAAGCAGTTCTGAGGCTTGGAAAGGAGCCAGGCTGTTGGGTCTGAAAAGACAGAGGAGTTCGGGACCGTTGGGACTAACTTTCATTTGAACCAGGGCTTGACTTGGGGATATGGGAAATAAGGAGTGACTCTCAGCATGAGAGGAGAGCTGGTCTTGTGGTAGCAAGCATGACTTGTCCCCTTAGCTAAGCAGGGTCTGCCCTGGTTGCATATGAATGGGAGACCAGAAGTGTGAGCACTGGAAGATCTTCCCCTCATCAGGGGATGGAGCCGCTCTGGGAAGAGCAGAAGGTCCCAAGTTCCCTCCCTGGCAGCATCTCCAAGATAGGGCTGAGAGAGATTCCTGCCTGCAACCTGGGAGAAGCCGCTGCCAGTCTGTGAAGACAGTACTGAGCTAGATAGACCAGTGGTCTGACTCAGTATATGGCAGCTCCCTATGTTCCTATGGCTGGAGTGCATTTCCGTATCCATTAGCCACAGCTGAGCCTTGGTGTTCTGCCTCCCTCCCTTTCGAAAGGAACTGCTGGATTGTGGGTGCTGCAGGTGGAATTCGGCTGGGGTCTCACCCTGATGTCCCCTTTCCATACAGGTGCGGGAGCTGAAGGCGTTGGGGTTTGCGGAGCGGGGCCCCGTGCTGCAGGCCCTTTACCAGAACAACGGGGACCTGTGGCAAGCCTTGGCCCAGCTGCAGGGCCTCCGGCTGGAGCCCTTCCGCCAGCGCTTGTGGGAGGACGACGAGGTCCCCTTTGACTTCCACAGCCCCGACCGGCAGGTAAGAGGGAGAGGCCTGCTGGCTGGCTTCTTCCTGCCTCTGCCTGTGGGTCCCATCCCCCCAGCTGGGGGGCAGCTGGGGCTGTAGCTCAGTGGCAGAGTGTCTGCTCGGCATGCAGGAGGTCCTAGGTTCACTCCCGGGTTCAGCATCTGCAGGTCGGGCCGGGAAAGGCTTGGAGAAGCCGCTGCCAGTCAGAGTTGACGGTACTGAGCTAGCTGGACCAGCGGTCTGACTCGGCCGGTGGCAGCTTCCTGTGCCCCTCACTCTGCCTCCCGCTTCCCTTCCAGGCTCTCTTGCGACGCCTTCTGGCCTCCCTTTCCCTGCCCAGCTGGGGCCGGGCGGAGCTGGTGGTTTCCCTGATGCTGGAGCAGCCTAGCGAAGGGGGCCTGGAGCTGGCAGACATCGTGGAGGCCGTGAAGGCCTCTCCCAGCCGCGACTTCATCAAGCGCCTCTTGAGCTGGGAGTGTGCCGTCTGCAGCCTGGCCCTGCCGCGGAACAAGGTATACCCATCATTGTTTCAGAATTCTCCCAGCGGGCTCTTCCCCACGCACGGGCAGAACAGGCGAAGGAAGCCCAGCCCGGTTTGGCCTGCATACGTGTACCTCTGGGATCATGCCCGATCCTGGTGGCGCCTTGGCGGGAAAACCCGCCTCTGGAGCCAGCCTCTTCAGTGAGGTTAGGAGAGTGAGTGAGCGCTCTGCTAACCCTGTTTTACTGATCATCTGCCAGCCCCCAGCTGGCTGCGGGACCCCTGGCTGGCTTCGGGGAGGGGGGGTCCCCATAATGCACCGTGCACCTGCACTGTGCATTATGGGAGTTGTGGGGGGGGGCAATGCGTCCTGGCACCCTGACCCTTGGAGCTAGCAACAGAAGCCTGCGATCATCGGCCGCCCAGCAAGAAGCCGAGGACGGTCTGCAGGGGAGGTGAGCTTTTCGAGGCTTCCTCCCCTCACCCCTTTGAAGCTTTCTTGCCGATCCCTTCTCACAGGCTGGGCACAATGGCTGTTTGATGTGTGAGCACTGTCGGACATTCTCCTTAGGGGATGGGGCCACTCTGGGAAGAGCATCCAAGTTCCCTCCCTGGCGGCATCTCCAAGACAGGGCTGAGAGAGATTCCTCCCTGCAACCTTGGAGAAGCCGCTGCCAGCCTGGGTAGACAATACTGAGCTAGATGAGCGCATGGTCGGACTCAGTATATGGCAGCTTCCCATGTTCCTAATGTAGGTGACAGATTTTGCACAGTAACACTCAGTGGTAGAGCATCTGCTTTGCATGCAGAAGATTCCAAGTTTCCTCCCTGGAAGCATCTCCAAGACAGGGCTGAGAGAGACTCCTGCCTGCCTCCAACCTTGGAGAAGCTGCTTGCAGTCTGTGTAGACAATACTGAAGTAGATGGACCAAGGGCCTGACTCAGTATATGGCAGCTTCCTATGTAACCTGCTCTTATTGGCATCTACCACTCTTCAACAAGAACCACAGTGCTATAGTGGTTAGAGTCTTGGACTAAGACTAGGGAGGGAGCCCTGAGTTTAAATCTCCATTCAGCCATGAAACTCACTGAGTGACTCTGGGCCAGCTATTGATCTCTCAGCCTGACCCTGCCTCACAGAGTTGTGAGGATAAACACAACCATGTATACTGCTCTGGGTTCCTTGGAGAGGGGGTACAAATATTATATATGTTCTCAGTGGTTTACATAGGATCAGAGGCGTATCTAGGGAAAATAGCGCCTAGGGCAAACACTGAAATTGCACCCCCTGTCCAAACATCTGACACCCATCTTTCAGATAACTTTACCATAATATCAGCTGAAAAATACAAGTCAAGCTCGTTAATCTTTTAATATTTCAAAAACTATTTAGCAGTGGACTTAGCCAGACCAAAAAATGCTGGAAAACTAAACATTTCAGTATGCTGGGGCTCATGAAATACCCAAATACTATGTGGAGGTGTACTTGGAAAACTAAACAGAAGTGCCTGTCTAATTCTCTACTATGCATTGTAGCATCACTATTACATAAGTTTTAAAAATAAATGGAGAATTTGACTTTTCCCAGATACTCTGAAAATAATTAAAGGCTATGCAGAGAAAACTGTGTCACTGCTTGGAATATATTCTAGTATTTCATAAAGACAGTTAAAATGAGAGAGCGATAAAGAAACTCCCAGTAGGCCTTAATACTAAGGATTTCATACTGATTCAAAGACAAATTCATCATTAATAGCCATATTATTAAGACATCACATTTAACTCACTTATCACAAGAAGCAAAGAGCAAATGAATACAATCCTAGCTAATAAGCTTCAGCTCAGTATTCACAAGCCCTGATTCTCTGTACATAGTGCCAAACTAAATACCGTATTTTATGGACTATAAGACTCACTTTTTTCCTCGGAAAATATCCGCCAAAATTCAGGAGCGTCTTATATGTTTTAACAGTTTAATATGTTAAAACTCTGAAAAACTGGATTAAAATTAAGATGCGTCTTATAGTCCGTAGCGTCTTATAGTCCGTAAAATACGGTATGTGTATACACTTACTTATATTATATTAATTTTTTAAAAAAAAAGATTTACCTGTAGCCCCTTCGGGGGGCTTACTAAAGGCTGTGGGGGTGTGTGTGTCTGCAAAGGTTCCCCTCCCCCCGCTGGCCTCTAGGGCCTTGCAGGGACCATTTGAGGATGTGCGGTGGCCATTTAAAAAAAATAAATATATATATTTAAAATGGCCGCTAAAAACAAAATGGCCACCACGCATGCTCAAATGGCTTCTGTGAGGCCTGGCCTCGCCTAAGGCCTCACAGAGGCCATCTGAGCATGCATGGTGGCCATTTTGTTTTCAGCAGCCATTGTAAAAAAAAAATTTTTTTTAAATGGCACCCCCCTTAGAGTGGTGCCCGGGGCACGTGCCCCGCCTGCCCCACCCTAGATACGCCCCTGCATAGGATAACAAACAATGACAGAAGAAGAAGATGGTTTCCTGTTCCAAAGAGCTTGCGGTCTATAAAGTTACTGGAAGGATGCTCTGCTGGGGCAGGGCAGGGCCAGTTGCTCTCCCCCTGCTGAATACAAGAGAATCGCCGCTTTGAAAAGTGCTTTTTAACAACTCCCGCCATCCCATTTCCTATGCCTTTTGGGCATCCTACTAAGATTGCTATTCCTCTTCTATTTCTTTAACCAGTTTTCATCACAACACAAGGCGTTGGATGGAGCAGTCTCGCCACCTGCTGGCGGTTAAAGGGATAACTGCTAAAAAGCCCTGCAGGGGAGGACAAGCTTCCAGCTGAGCTCTCCTTCTGTCCTTAGATGCAGTCCCTGACGTCCTGTGAGTGCACCATCTGCCCGGAGTGCTTCCACATGCACTTCACCATTGCCGTGAAAGAGAAGCACATCACGGACCTGGTGTGCCCTGCTTGTTCCGAGCCCGAGATCAGCGACGAGCGAGAGCTTCTCAACTACTTCTCCACCCTCGACATCCAGGTGCCCCCCGCTTCCACTCCACCCTCCTACCACCCTGCTCCAAGGGTTGCAGGAATGATTGCCCGCCTCTTTTCCTACTCCTGCTACCATGGGTGTGTGCGTGTGCGTGTGTGCCGGGGAGTTGCAGGCCAGGCTCCCAAGAGTTTGTTTCCTTTGACACACTTTTTTCTTTTTCTCCTTTACTGGCAGCAAACTTACTACTTTATCGCATGTGTATACTGCCCCATATGAAGTCTCTGGGCGGTTTACAATTAAAACCCAACAGCAGGAAATAAGGAGGGAGAGGGTATGGACTCCTCTTTGAAGAGGTTGTCATGCACCTTTGCTCCTGGGCTGTTTCTGTTCACATGAAAGTTGCCAGAGTCAGCCCTTCCACTTGGGGATGGGGCTGAAGCACAGTGCCTCCTCTCTGCCTGCAGAGGGGCCCGGATTCAGACCCTTGCAGCACCTCCAGGGAGCTTTAGGCCACCTCCAGCCTCAGAGGCAGGATGCCTCTGAGTACCAGAGGCAGGGGAGTCACAGCAGGAGGGAGGGCATGCTCTGAGCTCTTGCCTGTGGGCTTCTCAGAGGCATCTGGTGGGCCACTGTGCGAAACAGGATGCTGGACTAGATGGGCTTCCTTGGGCCTGATCCAGCAGGGCTCTTCTTATGAGGGCTGAGAAGAATTGCTACCTGAAGCCCTGGAAAGCCATTGCCAGTCAGGGTAGACCATCCTGAGGCAGGATGGACCAAGGGTCTACGAGGCAGCTTCCTAGGTTCACCAGCATCGTTCGCAGCTTTAAGAAAAGAGGAGAGCAGCTCCTTACCCGCTCCCTGCTGCCCCATGCAGCTTCCTGCTGGGGCAGCACTCGGCCCAAGTACCCCCATGCAGTGCCAGCACGCACATGCACAGGGGCCGTTGGCATGGTCAGCATGACCACGCAAATGGCGCATGTGCGGACACCATGTGCATGCTGGCACCGCGTGGGGTACTTGGGCCGAGCGCCACCCCAGCAGGAACTGCATGGGGCAGCAGAAAGCAGGTAAGGACCTGCTCTCCTCTTTCTTAAAGTTCACCGGTCCCAAAATGTGCTCGAAGCGCGCTTCGGACCACCGTCCGGGCACATCCCTACAAAGGAGGCTGGAAAAGAGAAGGCCCCAAAGCAGTCGGCAGAAAAATGGAAGCGACGGGAAGACAGAGATCTAAGAGAAATGTGTTGCTTTATTTGCGGAAGGGAAGGACACATTTGAAAAGAGCCCCCACAACACAAAGGAGCTGCAGGTGTTCTGCAGTCTGAAAGTCCATGTGCCTCCCCCTTATCGAATGCTGTTAAACACTCTGGTCGATTAAAGCCAGGGACTGCTTCTCCAGGAAGGGGGTGGGAAAGAAACAGAGAGGAAAGATCTTTGAGTCCCCAATCAGGCAGCCTTTCCAATAAATATATGACTTGGAAAAGCTTCACAGAAGAGACCCCGTCAAGATTCATGAAAGACGGAAACAGTCTTCTAAGTTGCAATACAGGCCATCCTTTCCCTTAAGAACTGTTTATTTTCTCCAAAGCCTTAGAAGCAGGCTGTAGAGTTCAGCAGTATAGGAGGAGAGCTGGTCTTGTGGCAGCAAGCCTGAATTGTCCCCTTTGCTAAGCAGGGTCCACCCTGGTTTGCATTTGAATGGGAAACTACATGTGAGCACTGGAAGATATTCCCCTTCGGGGATGGGGCCAATCTGGGTACAGCATCTGCCTGTTTGCATGCAGACGGTTACATGTTCCCTCCCCGGCATCTCCAAATAGGGCTGAGAGAGACTCCTGCTTGTAACCTTGGAAAAGCCACTGCCAGTCTGTGTAACTAATACTGAGCTAGATGGACCAAGGGTCTGCCTTGGTACATGGCAGCTTCCCATGTTCCTATGTAGCACATCTGCTTTGCATACAGAAGGTCCTAGGTTCAGTCCCTGGCAGCATCTCCAGGTAGGGCTGAGAAAGACTCCTGCCTGAAACCTTCAAGAGCTGCTGCCTGTCAGAGTAGACAATCCTGAGCTAGATGGACCAAGGGTCTGACTCGGTATATGGCAGCTTCCTGTGTTCTTGTGTACTTGTTGAATATGCCACTTTCCACCATAGAGCGGTGGAGGAAGGGGACAGCTGAGGAAAAGCCAGCTCTGGAACATCCTTGCCCATAACCTTTCCAAAAATGGTTTGCCTTTCAGGGGAAAAGCAGGCCTTGTTCTTATTGTTTCTTGACCTGAAAACTGCTTCTTGCCTCCCACTCATTTACACCCATTATTTCCTGCCCTTACTTTAGAGAACAGTTGTCTTTATCTTCACTATCTGCCTTAAAACTGTCTGCCTGTCCTTCTGATTTTGGTCCCCCCCCCTCCAGCTGCGAAGCTGCCTCGACACAGAGACTTATGAACTCTTCCACAAGAAGCTGACTGAGCGAGTGCTCATGCGCGATCCAAAGTTTCAGTGGTGTACACATGTAAGTTGGCATCCCAGAGATGGGTCTCTTTTCCGGGGGGAAAGGTGGTGGAGAGGCCAAAACGGCTACATGTGAAGGGACAGATGAGTCCATGGGACGTATACCCATAATGAAGAATCTAGATTTAAAAACAAGATACCAACTTGTGTTAAAAAAAAAAAGTCTGGAGTCTTGGTCACGCTGTAGCATGACCAACAGAGTGGTCAGGGCTATGCAGATAGCCTTCTTCCTTCACTCTCATTGGTTTGACATGCTCTGGGGTGGGGGTGAGGGGCAAAAACCCTACAGCCCTCCCCCACCCATTGACATGTAAGGAAAATGCCTTTCTCAACCCAGATATTAGCATGGTTGTTTATTTACGTGTATACTCTGTGTTGCTTTCAAGTTGCTGAGGGTGTTGTGCTTGGTTTATTTCCATGCACTCATCTGCTTAGAAGCTGACGTGTTCGTCCGATGCAGGCAGCAGGAGGCGCGTTGTTAAGTCTGTGACTCGCCTTGGAGGGAGTTTGGGCCCTTCTTCACTCTCAGTAGACATCAGGATATGTGCCTTACAGTATCCTGACATTATTTTTTGTGGAGTCTCTTTGGCCCCTGAGCCACCTCATGGCACTGCATGGAAATGACTTGATTATCAAGCCAGAGGTCGCCGGTTCGAATCCCCGCTGGTATGTTTCCCAGATTATGGGAAACACCTATATTGGGCAGCAGTGATATAGGAAGATGCTGAAAGGCATCATCAACTCATACTGTGTGGGAGGAGGCAATGGTCAACCCCTCCTGTATTCTACCAAAGACAACCACAGGGCTCTGTGGTCACCAGGAGTCAACCGACTCGACAGTCCACCGACTCGAGTCCACCGACTCGACAGCACACTTTACCTTTACCTTTGACCCCTAGCACCACGAGTGCATAGTTATTCTCCCTCAGAAGAGGATGGCATCCGAAAGGCATGATGGGTTGCCACGACCTCCTGCTCCGAGACAGGGCCAATCAGAGAGCTTTTCCTCCTGTAGCAGGAGGGAGGGGCAATCCCCTCAGGCTCCAGTCTTCGCCCTGTCTCGCTCCGGCAGGGTCGTATTTAGTGCTCTGGCTAGTCTTTTCTACTCTTTCTCTCCCCTCCCGAGTGCCTTTAGGTTGGGAGGGCTATTTTCTAAGCTTTTACTAAGCCTTATTCAACCTATTGAGCTGCACCAGTCAGAGGTTTTCAAGTTTCTTAGTTTTTGGCAATCTCCTCCTGGGCTGTCCCAGTCAGGAGGCTTTTCTCACCGGCGCTACCCGCTCGCGGCTCTTCTCCCGCAGCGGCTGGGATCCAGGATGGCAATGGCGTCTGATCTCGCGCAGCCTGAGAGGGGGGTTTCTCCCTCCCTCTCAGAGGACTCCGTGGCCACGGCAGTCTGCCGGGATGAGTGGGCGGCAGCTACAGCTCCCGCGCCCGTCTCTCACCCGCAGAAAAGAAAAAAGATCAAGAAGGCAGTGAAAGGCAAACGGTCAGCGACGCCTCGAGCGGCTAAGGGCAGCGATCCTAAGCTACCCACGCCGCTCGGATCGGAGGAGGGAACGGGCGCTTCTGACACGCAAGTCTTGTCTACTACCACCCCTCCACCCTGTTCTTCCGCTGCGGGGCCATCATTTGTGGAGCCTTCCTGCCCCTCGGGCGCGGAACCTCCCGCCAAGCGGGCGCGTTCTTCGGCAGCTGTCTCTGATGCCGCAGGACCGCACGAGGAGGACATACCTCCCAGTTTTGCCGCTTTGCTGAGGAGGGTGGTCTCAGAAGAGTTTGGGAGGCTGCTTCCCGCCCTGGTGGGGCAGGTTCCCGCGCAGCCTGCTGCGGCCGCCATTTTGAATGGGCGGGAAAGCAGGACGGCTGCCGCGCCCGCCATTTTGAGCCCCCAGGGGATCTATTTGCCCGGTCCTTCCCACGTGGTAGCTGCCTCCTATGAGTTGGGTCCCCCGACCTTGAGCCCATGTCCACCGCATGGTGCTTTACCCCAGGCTCCCCAACCGGTGTCCCGGGGCCATCAACCACCGATGCCCCCCTCAGAGGGGGGGGTTCAGTCAGAGGGCTCTGACTCCGATAGGGAGGAGGGCGAGCTGTCTGGTAATGAGGAGGAGCCTGCTCCCACCCCGCATGCTCCATACCGCCTGTTCTCCACCTCCAATTTCCCCGTGTTGTTGCATAAGGCCCGCAAAACCTTGAAATTGGGGGGTGTGGTATCTCCGCCGCAGGAGGCCCCCGAGGGGGACCCTGCTGTTCTACCGTCTCTGCAGGCTCCCGAGGTGGTGGTGCCCTGCTCCCAACTATTTTTGGACTTGATTCACTCAGAATGGGACCATCCCACTGAATGTAAGGGCCCCCCCCGGGGGTTAAGCGCCTTTACACGACCACTAAGGTAGTGATGGACAAACTTCGGGTTCCCCCCGGTGGATGCTGAAGTAGCAGCTCTAGTTACTGGCGCTGTGTTGCCAAGGGATGGGGACGAAGTTTTGCGCAATCACGACGATAAGAAGTGTGATGCTGCCCTGCGCAGGTCCCACGAGGCTTCTGCTTTGTCTATGAGGGCGTCCATGGCAAATTCCATCTTTGCACGGGCCTCAGTGCTGTGGCTTAAGGAACTCCTGCCACTGGTGCCCCCTGAGCTGTTGGCCCTAAGGCAGGGCCTCAATAAACTGTATAAGGCCTCGGCCTTCATGGCTGACAGTTCTCTAGATGCCGCACAGCTCTCAGCTAGAGCAATGGCTTCAGATGTGACGGTTAGGCGCCACTTGTGGCTTAAGCATTGGCGGGTTGATCAGAAATCCAGATCTAATCTGGCCACGTCAGCGTTTAAGGGGGGCAAACTGTTTGGGGAGATTCTGGACCCTGTGTTGGTCGAGGGCAGGGACAAGAAAAAGGCGATGCCCTCATCGGGGCAGCACCAGGAACGTAAACATTTCTCTTCCGCTCCTTCCTTCTACAGGGGTTTCCGGTCTTCCTTTCGCCCCCGCCAGGAAAGACAGGACAAGTTCTCCTCCTGGAGAAAGTCACAAGGTTCCTTTCGCAACACTGCAAGGCCGCGTCAGCCCGCTCAGAATCAGAGACCTGGATTCAAGCGCCCTGCGGCACAATGACGATTGCCGGGACTCTCAGGTGGGAGGCAGACTTCAGTTTTTCGCCCAGACCTGGGCAAAGACTTGCACAGATGCCTGGGTGTTACAGACGGTGGCCCAGGGCTACAGCCTGGATTTCCTCTGCCAGCCCCTCGCCCGCTTTCTGGTGTCTCCGCGCTCCAGCAAGCAGAGCAAGCACGCGCTGATGCTCTCCGCTATACGCCATCTATCAGTCATCAAGGCGATAGAACCGGTTCCTCCACAGGAGGTTGGGTGTGGCGTTTACTCCATTCTTTTTCTGGTGCCAAAAAGGAATGGAGAGTGGAGAGCCATACTCGACCTGAAGTACGTGAACCGGTTCCTTCGCATGAGGCGTTTCCGGATGGAAACCCTTCGCTCCATCCTGCTAGCGCTCCAGGGGGGCGACTTCCTGTCCTCAGTGGACCTGAAGGAGGCTTACCTCCACGTCCCCATTCACCCTCAGGACAGGAGGTTTCTCCGGTTTACGTATGCAGGAGCACACTTCCAATACCGGGCCCTCCCCTTCGGCCTCTCAACTGCGCCACGCGTGTTCACCAAGATCATGGTGGCACTCGTGGCGCACTTGAGGGTCAAGGGGGTTCACTTATATCCCTATCTGGACGATCTGTTGATCAGATCCCCTTCTTACCAGAAGGCATTGAGGGACGTGGAAGAGACCTTAGTAGTCCTTCAGACACACGGGTTCCTCGTGAACCTTCAGAAGAGTTCCCTTTCTCCCCGAAACCAAATCCCTCACCTCAGGGCTGTCATAGACTCCGTAAAGGGCACGGCATGCCTGTCTCTGGAGAGACGACAAAGGTTATCTGCGTTGTGTCAGAAAGTCCGCTCACGCAGCCAGCTGGATGTGCTATTCCTAAGTCAGCTGCAGGGGATGATGGTCTCGACAATAGGCATAGTCCCCTGGGCCCGCCTCCATTCACGCCCGCTCCAATGGTTGCTCCTACCACTTCAGGATCTGGTGTCCTCTCAGTCCCGGCTGAGGGTTCCTCTAACCCCTCGGGTCAGGAAATCAATGGACTGGTGGCTATCGCCGGCCCTGGCCAAGGGTGTATCCTTCCTGCCGGTGCACCGCATCCTGGTAACAACAGACGCCAGCCTCCAGGGGTGGGGAGGGCATTGTCTAGGCCAGGTGGCACAGGGCCTGTGGTCTCCGTCCGATCGCATACAGTCTATGAACTGGCTGGAACTGCGGGCCATTCGGTACGCCCTGCTCCATTTTCTCCCCCTGGTTCGCGGTTCCCACGTACTAGTGAGAACCGACAACGAAACGGCCAAAGCTCACGTCAACAGGCAGGGGGGAACGCGGGCATGGCCGCTGATGCACGAGGCCTCGCGGCTTCTGCACTGGGCAGAAAAGAACCTAAAGTCCTTAGAGGCAGCACACGTCAGCGGAGCGTCCAACACAGTGGCGGACTGGCTCAGCCGAACCCAACTGGACCAGGCAGAGTGGGTCCTGGACAACCAGGTGTTCCGCTCCATCACGGAGGCGTTCGGGACCCCCCTGGTGGATCTGTTCGCCACACCCGGAAACACCAAGGCGCCCAGGTTTTTTTCCAGATATCCAGCGCCAGGGGCCGAGGGAACGGATGCTCTACTGACTCCGTGGCCAACCGGCCTGCTTTACGCGTTTCCGCCGCCAGCCATACTCCCACAAACAGTCAGGCTGGTTCGACAACATCGGGCGGAAGTAGTCTTAGTAGCCCCGCGGTGGCCGCGCCGCCCATGGTTTTCAGACCTGGTCTCCCTGTCGCTGGTTCCCCCGATGCCCCTGGGTTGTCATCCGCAGCTGTTACGCCAGGGGCCCTTGTTCCACCCAGATCCTCGGTGGCTGAACCTCCATGCATGGAGATTGAGCGGGGCACGCTAGTGTCCTGCGGGTATTCTCCGGCCATCCAGGAGACTATTCTTGCTTCCAAACACCCTTCTACTCTAAGGGTGTACCAGTCCACCTGGCGGGCGTTTTCTGCTTGGTGTGCTTCTGTGGGGTCCAGCTCCAGGTCTGCCTCAGTCGGCCAAGTTCTGGGTTTCCTCCAGGCCGGCCTGGACAAAGGGCTTATGCCGGCCACTCTCAAGCGGCAAATGTTCTCCATTTCCAGTACCCTCCAGGTGCCAGGAGCGCGTCCCTTATCGGCGCACCCCCATATCAAGAGGTTCCTCAAGGGGGCGGCGGTCCTCAGGCCCCCCCCATCCATCGTTTTCCCACTTGGGACCTCAATCTGGTTCTCCGGGCATTGGTCAAGCCCCCCTTTGAGCCTTTGCGTTCCGTTCCCTTGCGGCTGCTCACCCTCAAGGTTATTTTCCTGGTAGCCATCACCTCCGCCCGGCGGGTGTTGGATCTAGGGGCTCTATCGGCCAGAAAAGAGCTATGCTTAGTATACTCTGATTATGTGGTGCTGCGCACTGACCCCACCTACCTTCCCAAGGTTAACTCAATTTTCCATAGGTCCCAGGAACTGGTCTTGCCTTCCTTTTGCCCTAAACCCTCGACACCTAAGGAAAAGGAATGGCATACGCTCGACGTCAGGAGAGCGCTCAGAATTTACTTGCGCCGTACCAAGGTTTTCCGGGTCTCCGATTCCCTGTTTGTCTCCTTCAGGGACTGTTCCCTGGGAAAAAAGGTGTCTTCCTCCACGCTGGCGCGCTGGATCTGCCAGTGTATCCGCTTAGCTTACGCGTCGGCCAAGGTGGCGCAGCCGGATGGCATTACCGCCCATTCAACACGTAGTGCTGCATCCTCTGCGGCCCTGGCGACCATGGCCCCTCTGGCTGACATCTGCAGAGCGGCCACATGGACTTCCCTTTCCACTTTCACAAAATTCTATAAGATCCATGACTGGGCCTCTGCCGATGCCTCTTTCGGCAGACGGGTTCTCCAAAGGGTGGTTCCAACATAGTCCCATACTCACGGTTCCCACCCTCTGTCTCTAGCAGCTATGGTATGTGTCCCATCATGCCTTTCGGATGCCATCCTCTTCTGAGGGAGAATGAATCGTTGGCACTCACCTGAATGGTCATTCTCCTCAGAAGTATGGATGGCATCCGACCCGCCCGTCCGTCCGTATCTACTTCTGTTTGCTTTCCAACTTATCCACCTCTCTGTTCCCTATATAGGTGTGGGGAGGCTCTATTCTTCTGTGTTGTCTGTCTCACTCCCATGGGTGGGGTTTTTCCGCAAAGGGTTTCTCAGCTCCTTCTTCTTCTTCTGAAGTTTTTCAAGTTACTTGTTCCATCCTGTTTGGTCCTTCCTTTGATACTGTTTTTCTCTAGCCGGAGCATCGGAGAGCTAGCAATAGACTGAAGCCTGAGGGGATTGCCCCTCCCTCCTGCTACAGGAGGAAAAGCTCTCTGATTGGCCCTGTCTCAGAGCAGGAGGTCGTGGCAACCCATCATGCCTTTCGGATGCCATCCATACTTCTGAGGAGAATGACCATTCAGGTGAGTGCCAACGATTCATTTCAATTAGTACGGAGTCCAGTAGGGGTTGTCGATACCCCCAATATCTGTATTAACAAAAAGGACACTTTTAGACAATATTACGAGGGTGGTGGTGGATGAAATGCCACGGGGCACTTAACCTCATTAAGACTGATCCCGCTCTGGAAGACGGAGTTGCAGAACACCAACCACCAAGTTTTATTATTGTTTTTATCTTCTTAAATAGGGTACAGTCGACCCCGTTTTCCACTGAGGGTTAAAATGGAAGCCAGGAGTTGGCTAGTACAAGCCACCATGATCAGTGTAGGCCCAGTTCCTCACAAAATGTCATCGGGGCTCAAGTCCACCCAAGATGTCTGTGTGGCAGCTGAGAAGAAAGAGACCTTGGCTCCCGAAGGAGAAGCTGTCCTTTGACCTCTTGCTCCTTTCTCTCCTTTCCAGTGTTCCTTTGGCTTCATTTACGAGTCCGAACAGTTGGAAGCCAAGTGTCCCCAATGTCGCAAGAGCTTCTGTGTGCAGTGCAAGCGCCAGGTGCGTGCGATGGTCGCGCGAGAGAGAGGAATTTCACACCGTGCATCATTAACCCATGGAATTCTCTGCCACCAGATGTGCTGATGGCCGCTAGCTTGGGTGGCTTTAAAAAGGGTTTGGACAAACTCATGGAGGACAGGTCTATCAATGGCTACTAGTCTGGTGGCTGTGGGCCACCTCCAGCCTCAGAAGCAAGATGCCTCTGAATCCCAGTTGCAGGGGAGCCACAGCAGGAGGAGAGAGGGCAGGCACATACCTCTTGCCTGTGGGCTCCCCAGAGGCATCTGGTGGGCCACTGTGGGAAACAGGATGCTGGACTACAATGCCTTGGGCCTGATCCAGCAGGGCTGTTCTTATGAATTACGGCAAATAAAATGATGCAGAGAGAGCGGACTCGGGATGTGCACGGAACTGGCGACTGTCGGTTCAAAGGTGTGTGTGGCGGGGACAGCTTTAAGGACTGGGGTGGGTGCTCTCCCCCACCCCCGCTGTGTTTCCCCCACCAGCACTGTCCTTAAAAACGTTCCCACAGGGCGGCAGCGTACCTCCTTGCTGCCCTGGTGTGTCGCTTCTGGTCCACGATGCACCGGGGCGTAAAGGAGGGACACTGCTGCCCTGCGGGACCGTTTTTAGGGACAGCGCCAGCAGGGGGTGAGTGGGTAAGAGCAACACCCCCCCCCAGTCCTTAAAGCCATCCCCACCACCACCTTCGAACCGCCGGACTTTCGAACCGGTTCGGAGGTCCATAAAAGGTGCACATCCCTAGAGTGGCTGGAGAGATTTCCTCCCGCTCTCGAAATAGCCGAACTCTGGGTCAGCCGATGAAATGGATTGGCAGCAGGGACCGAGCTGACGTGCGTCTCTTTCTCTTGGCCAGTGGGAGCCTCAGCACCAAGGGCTGACTTGTGAGGAGTTCCTGGAGTGGAAGCGGACCAACGACCCGGAATATCAGGCTCAGGGGTTGGCTGTCTACCTCCAGGAGAACGGAATTGGTGAGCGTTCTTTCTGGCCTGGATTCCCACGCCACATGTAGCTTCTGGGCAGAGTTGAGCTCTGATGCATCCCGTTTTAGAAAACTAGCGCCCGGTTCTTGATTTTTACCTCTGGAGCACCGCTTACGCCGGGGTGTTGCAACCTGGGGTCCCCAGAGGTTGTTGGACTACAGCTTCCATCTTCCTCCCACAACCCTTCCTCCCAGAGCCCTTCCCTGATGCCAGCTCTCTCCCTTCCTTCAGATCCTTCCTTAAAGCCCACTTTTCTCGCAACCTCTTTAGCACAGCCCCTTCGTTCTCCCTCCCTCCTGCAACTACGCTTGCATATATAAATAATTAATAATTAATTAATAATAAATAATTATTAATAAATAATAATTATTATTAATAATAAAATTAAAAATTTTAAATAAATGCATATCCTTCCCCTGTTCTCTGTTTCCCTCTCCTGCGTTGAATGGCAGCTTGTAAGCCCTTTGGGGCAGAGACCTGTCCTTTTTGTACTTTGTGTGTGCATTGATGGCACTGTGCCTGAGTAAATGCATGATGGCTACCCGGCAGTCCTTGCTCCCTGGCTGGTGGTTGGTGCCAGGTCATCCTTTCCTTGGCTTCCTCTGCAGCCACAGGGCACTTCTCCTTCTCCAGGGGCCAAGGGCAAGAGTGTGGGAGGGGTTAGCTGTGCGACTAACGCCCCTCTCTCTGTCTCCTCAGCCTGTCCCAAGTGCAAGTTCTCCTACGCCCTGGCCCGGGGAGGATGCATGCATTTCCAGTGTTCCCAGTGCCGACACCATTTCTGCAGCGGCTGCTATAGTGCCTTCTATGCCAAGAATGTAAGGATGCCAGAGGCTCTTTGTGGCAGGGAACGGAGGGGGTGGTGTGGTGGTGGGCATACAAGGATGGTTGCAGGCAGCGGGGGAGGCTGGGGTTGTGTACTTTGCAGAGCAGTGTTACCCACTCGAGGTCTTCAGGATAGTGTGGGATAAAATAATAGTCATTGATCACGCCCCAGTCACTCGTTTTGCAAATAATCCTACTGTTTGCTTTGAAAATGTGCTTGTCTTTCACAACGGCCCTGGGAGAAGGCCACTGTTTGTTCCCATTTTATGGATGTGGCAAACTGAGGCTGGGGGAGCATGACTTGCTTGAGGCCACACAGTGGATCCATGGCAGAAATGATGCTTTGAAGCCAAGAGTGTCTGGGTTACACGGGCTTCCCTCCTAAATGCATCTAAATTGATAGGAGCATAGGAAGCTGCTGTCTACTGAGTCAGACCGTTGGTTCTTCTGTCTCAGTATGGTCAACTCTGACTGGCAGTGGCTTTCCCAGGCTTCAGGCAAAACACTTTTCTCAGTCCTACCTGGAGATGCTGCCAGGGATTGAACCTTGAACTTTCTACCTGCTAAGCTGATGCTCTGTCCCATCCCCAACAATGAATGCAACCTGTAAATTAATGTTCAGTATGAATTATAATACATTATTGGAACATTCACTAAATCCTAAGAATTGGCATGTTCACATTTTAATATCAGGAGGGGTTTCTAGTCCTTATGGGTCATGGGGGAAAGCTTGGCGATGTGTGATCATTTTCCTGGAAATCGTTAAGGAAAAGCAGTTCTTCTGAAGGCGGGTAACATGAGAGGCTGAAGCAGAAAGGCAGGCGAGTGTTGAGTGCCGGGAACGGGAGGCTTTGCTCAGCTAATGGGGAAAAGATTAAAAGGTTCACATTTGGCAGTATCTGCTGATGGTGTTACAGAAGAGGATCAGATTTCAAAGGAACCATGATGATGACAGAGTTTGCTGTCTGGACGTCCAGGTTTGTTTGTTTTGAAAGACTGAGGAAACATTGCATGATACCTAACTTTTAAAAAAGGCACTGATCAGAATAAAACTGTGAAATACGACCACTCTCCTTCACGATGCATTAGCTGGAATATTTTGCTCAGTCAGGGATTGATGCAGTTCTGGAGAAACTGGGGGTAACTGCTAAATTGCATCACAGGCAGGGTTATCTGGAGATGTAGGAGGGAGGGTGACTCACTGGGGAGGGAGGGAGGGGCAGAGGAACTGAAGAAAGAAGTCTTGTTTTATTACATCCTCTCCACCCACCCACCCCACCCCAAAAAAGATCAATAGGGAAGTCAACAAGTCTGGTCAGGAGCTGGATTTCTGGGAGGACCATTTTGCAAAAAGATTTGCGGGAGAGCAGGGTAAGATATCGAGGCCACAGATGCCATTTCATACACACACACACCCTTCTCATAGGAACCTAGGAAACTGCCATATACTGAGTCAGACCATTGGTCCATCTAGCTCAGTATTGTCTTCACAGACTGGCAGCGGCTTCTCCCAGGTTGCAGGCAGGAATCTCTCTTAGCCCTATCTTGGAGATGCTGCCAGGGAGGGAACTTGGAACCTTCTGCTCTTCCCTGAGCGGCTTCATCCCCTGAGGTGAATATCTTCTAGTGCTCACACATCAAGTCTCCCATTCAGATGCAACCAGGGCAGACCCTGCTTAGCTATGGGGACAAGTCATGCTTGTGACCACAAGATCAGCTCTCCTCTCTGGGTTGGCAGCTTTTGGGCCGGGTTTAGCTCGGGGGCCTTAAGTGCTGACCCCTGGGCAGTTTTCCACACAACCATGCTGAGGAACAGAAATCCATTTGTCCGGGGTGTCGTCAGCTGCGTTTGCAGCCTGGCTTCACCTCGTTCTCCGTCTCCATCCAGAAATGCCCCACACCGGACTGCCCTGTCCGGAGGTCCCTCCACGGCCACCACCCCCGCGACTGCCTTTTCTACCTGCGTGACTGGGATATTCCTCGCTTGCAGCACCTCTTACAGGTGAGTCTGGACTTGGAAGGAGAAGCTGAGGTTGGAGCTGCCCACCGAGTGAAAATGGGGGGGGGGGAAATCCCATGTATCTAGGGCGGTGCTGCTCAACTTCAGCCCTCCTGCAGATGTTGGCCTACAACTCCCACAATCCCTGGATATTAGCCACTCCAGCTAGGGATTATGGGAGTTGTAGTCCAAAAGCAGCTGGGAGGGGGTCAGAGTTGGGCAGGCCTGATCTAGGGTGACAGCCTGGAGTTCATGCTTGACGTGTTTCCTTCCCAGGATAACAACGTCGTGTTTAACACAGACCCCCCGGCAGGGACTCGTGCAACTCCCGGAGGTGAGCACAAAAGGATTCTGGGAAACCTTCATAGCTAGAAGTTGGGTGCCTTGATTCTCTGTTGCTTTTTTGCAAAGAATTCTGGGTAATGTGACATATCAGGCAGAGAAACCGCTTGACCAGAATGAGCCATGTTGTTGTGGGCACACCCTCTTTCCTTTTCTTTAAAGACCCGTTGGCGGTACCATTTCGTATTTATTTATTTTACTACATTTATATCCCGCTCGTCCTCCAAGGAGCTCAGAGTAGTGTTTATCCTCGCAGCAACCCTGTGAATCAGGTTACCCAAGAGAGAAGTGACCCAGTGAGTTTCATGGCCGAACGAGGATTTGAACTTGGGTTTCCCCAGTCCTGGTTCAGCTCTCTAACCACTACACCACACTGGCTCTCAGTGCACACTGGGTACAGGGTGATGCCAGTGGGATTGTTTCTCAAGGGTTGTCTTTGTTTGGGCTCCCGATCTCCCAAACAAAGGCCTCTGTTCTAGCCTCTAAGTTGCAAATTTCTTTGAAACTGGGCTGGGTCTGTAGAGTGAAGAAGCAGCCGTCTTCTTACCAGCTCAGCCTTCCCCACTTGTCCATAGGTGGCTGCCGTGTGATGGAACAGAAGGAGACCATGAATGGCTTGAAGGACGAGCCTTGCGGGAAAGAGACCCAAGCTGGCTACGCTGGTCTCTGTCAGTGAGTAATGCCGTTGTGTGTGGGGCTGTGGACCAGAATCATGCAGTGATTGTCAAGGAGGGGGAACAGGGCGTGATGGTTGGGGATTTCGGAGTAGGGAGGGACGCACGAAGGTGGGGTGCGGTGTCTGTGAGGTAGAGAGGAAGGGGCCCTGTTTATCATAGGAACATAGGGAGCTGCCAGATACTGAGTCAGACCCTTGGTCCATCTAGCTCAGTACTGTCTTCATAGACTGGCAGCGGCTTCTCCCAGGTTGCAGGCAGTAATCTCTCTCAGCCCTATCTTGGAGATGCTGCCAGGGAGGGAACTTGGAACCTTCTTGTGAAAGCACCGGCAAGCATGAACATAAACAATCCTCCTCCTATCCCAATATCCTCTTATATAGGAACATAGGAAGCTGCCATATACTGAGTCAGACCCTTGGTCCATCTAGCTCAGTATTATCTGCACAGACTGGCAGCAGCTTCTCCAAGGTTGCAGGCAAGAATCTCTCTCAGCCCTACCTAGAGATGCTGCCAGGGAGGGAACTTGGAACCTTCTGCTCTTCCCAGAGCGGCTCCATCCCCTGAGGGGAATATCTTACAGTGCTGCTCACACTTCTAGCCTCCCCTTCATATGCAACCAGGGTGGACCCTGCTTAGCTAAGGGGACAAGTCATGCTGGCTCCCACAAGACCAGCTCTGCGTCTCACAGGACACATTTTCGCGAGCCAAAAACAGTGCGTCTGTTGTTGTTGTCGTCCCGTCCCCCCCGCCTTCCCCCAGAGCACACTACAAGGAGTACCTGGTCAGCCACATCAACAGCCACTCCCTGGATCCAGCCACACTCTACACGCTGCCCGAGCTGGAAATTGTCTGCCGCCGCCATCTTCCAGGGGCGGTGCTGTTGCCTCGTGGACCAGCCGAAGATGATGAAGCCTACCGTGGGCGCTTGGCTAAGGTGAAATGGGATTCCTTGGCGGGGGGCGCACGGGGGGTCCATGGGCTGAGGGCTGGAAAAGCCGAATGGTCCTCCCCACTTGGTTAATGCGTCTTTTCTTTCCCCGCTTCTCCCCCCCACCCCCCGCCACAGAAACTCATGGACGAGGTGCCTCTCGGCCCCAAAATCCCACGCAGGCGGAAGTAGCCAGGGCCAGAAGCAAGGCTGGGTCCTCTCTCCCTTTTTGCAGGGAGCAAGCTGGATGGAAGGGCACCTTTTTAATCTGGTGTCTTGGGGGTCTTCATGTTTCAGAGTGCCTTTGGAGCAGTTGTCTTCGCCAATATCCCATTCTCACCCACAGAAAAAACTATTCCGGAGACTCTGAGAGGGAAGGGAAGAGCGGGGGGAGGATTTTAGCTTCGGTGTAACTTCATCTGGGTTTCCCCCGCAAACAATTAAAAGAGAATTGCTGGACTCTAATGGGAGATTCCCCCTGCACCCTCACCGTGGTGGGTTGGGAATATGACTCGTTAACCCAGGGGTTCTCAGGTTCCTGGATGATGTTGGACTACAACTTACATCATCCCCTGCCACAGGGGATGATGTGAGTTGTAGTCTAACAACATCTGGGAACCTAACCTCGAGAACCCTGCAGTAACCAAATACTAAGAAGCTGTTATAGTTCCAGGAAAGCCTGGATTCCTCTTCCTCTCGATTGCTTCTTCAACTGCTATCCAAGCCCCTTCACTGTGACTCCTCACTAAAGAGGAAATGCATATCTATAAATAAAGTGTTCTGTGATTTTGAACCAACAAAAAGTGTGGCTTTTTCTTTCTTTTTTTGTGCAGATCTAAATATTGTGCCTACTTGGTCCCAATTCTCCCTTTTTTCTCTTGGGCATAAAAGCCCAGTTCAGACATTATGCTGTACGAGTGTACGGATGTCTGCACATGCAGATGTGTGTTTGTGTGCATGGCCATACCTGTCTTCATGTTAAAAGTGAACCTGGATACAGGCCCTTCAAATGCATGGCACAGAAAGGAAGTGTGCTTCACTACCTGCATTCTGCACAACATGTGAAGGACTGTACCTGTTTACAGATCTGTACCTGTGCACACTGTACACCCGTTACACGGCATGGCCATTTTTTCACACACACACACACACACACACACACACACACTGCACCCCTACATGTGGAGCTGGCATGGAGGACCTGTGTTTTGCACTCCAGGAAAGATGCATGTACACGCTGGAAAAAGGAAGGCTCAGACAAGTCATGTATATGAGAAGCCTGGAAAGAGGTCTCTGTGTTCGCAAAGTCGTGCTGAAGCCCAAGGGTGACCTGGGTCGAAATCTCCTTAGCCTTCCTGCTTCCCCATCTTTCTCTCCTCCTCCAACTCCCCTCCAAGAGTTGGACTGCTGTGTCTTCCCAATGTATCTTGGTCTGCTCTGCCTCTATGGCTTCCACTGCTTTCCTCGACAACCCCCTGTGGCCTGTAATCTATCCTGGCCCAGCCCCTCACCCTTTCCTCTCTCTGCCTCTGCCTCATTGGCCCTCTGGAAGTCAGGAAGGGCTCCGCCTATCTTGGCTTCCTGGCTCCACCCAGATAGTTCTATCCATTGGTCCGGGACCCCTTGTGGTCCTCTAGTCTGACCCATGCTGTCATGTCTCCCCAGTGTTGTCTCCATGTTTCTCCTACCTCCAGTCCCTGGACATCATGCTCGCGAATCGCACAGTGCAGGGAAGCCGCTTACCTACTCCAGGCCCACTGCCTTAGCCGCCAGAACATCATCTCTTGTCACTTCTATCTGACTCAGTTCTTTAGCCTGCATCCCTGAAAAGCCCTGTTCAGGAACACATATATGCTCAGTATCCTCTGCCGTGAAGACGGATGCAAAGAACTCATTTAGCTTCTCTGCAACCTCCATATCTTCCTTAATCATCCCTTTCACTCCCTCATTGTCTAATGGTCCAACTGCCTCCCTGGCAGGTTTCCTGCTTCTGATATATTTAAATAAGTTTTTGTTGTGTGTTTTATCTATAATTTTCATCTTTTTATGAATTTTAAATGTGTTATATTGTATGTTTTAATTCTGTACACCGCCTAGATATTTTTATACTAGGCGGTATATAAATTCAATAAATAAATAATAAATTCCCCTTGAGCTTTTAGCCAAATGTTCCTCAAACTCTTTTTGCCTCCCTTATTGTCACCTTGCATTTCTTTTGCCAGAGTTTGTGTTCCTTTTTGTTCTCCTCCTTTGGGCAGGCCTTCTGATTTCAGAAGGAAGTCTTCTTCCCTTTTATGGCTTCTTTGACTTTACTTGTTAGCCATGCTGGCATCCTCCTAGACTTGGTGGTACCTTTCCTCCTTTGGGGTTTACAATCTAACTGGGCTTCTAGTATTGTGGTTTTGAGTAAACTCCATGCATTCTGGACTGAAATGACTCTCTTGATTTTCCCTTTCAGCTTTCTTTTCACCATCCTCATTTGGAGAAGTGTCTTCTTCTGAAATTCAAAGTGTCTGTGTTAGACTTCCTTGGTGATTCTCTCCCCGCATGAATGCTGAATTTGATCGCACTGCGGTCACTGTTCCCGAAAGTATCCATGACACTGACATCACGCACCAGGTCCTGGGTGCCACTCAGGATTAAGTCCAAGATCACCTTCTCTCTGGTTGGTTCCAAGACCAATTGTTCTAGGGCACAGTCATTCCGCATATCTAGAAATTTGACCTCTCTGTCATTACCCGACTGTGAATATACCCAGTCTGTGTGTGGGTAATTGAAGTCACTCATGATTACTGCTCTGCCTCTCCTTGACGCCAGTGTCAGCGTTTTAATCCAGCATTTTGACATCAGTGTCAGTTCAAGTGGGGAGGTGGGTGGGGCAGCATGCCCCCCCCTGCACTGTATAGTTCCTAATAACGATGTGTGTGCAGAACACTTTCTGAACAGGGCATGTTGGGAGCTGTGTAGCCCAGGTTCTTTTCCAGAGCTACGGCTGGGGATGATGAGAGTTGTAGTCAAACAGCAGCTGGAGAGCCGCAGGCAAGCCACCCCAACACAGTTGTAGAAACAGAACTAAAGGAGAGCTGTCCTGCAAACATGTGCAAAGTGCCTTTTTCTTCCCAGTAGAGCATGAGGCAGCTGAGGTGGTCGGAACCATCTGGGTAGGGGTGGATTTTTGCCAAGGTCTACATCGCTAGAGAAGGAAAAGGGGTGATGACAGTGTTGCAATATTTCCCACTCTCAGTGTGTCCTGACATGGGAACATAGGAGGCTGCCATATACTGAATCAGACCATGGGTCCATCTAGTTCAGTATTGTCTACACAGACTGGCAGCGACTTCTCCAAGGTTGCAGGCAGGAATCTCTCTCAGCTATTTGCTTTGGTAGTTGTTGGTTCCATTAAAAAAATTGTCCTAAAAAAAGAATCTTCTTCTATTATCTTGGAGATGCTGCCAGGGAGGGAACCGGGAACCTTCTGCTCTCCCCGGAACGGCTCCATCCCCTGAGGGGAAGATCTTCCAGGGCTCACACATCAAGTCTCCCATTCAGATGCAACCAGACCATCCGGCCCGCAGTGGCCAAGCTTGCAATGGCGTTTTAAAAGCTTTTAAAACAGAAGAACTATTATACAGTGGCGTTATTGATGTCAGACATGAAAATTTGCAAGAATGCCCTCCCAAGATGACTGCATGGACAGAGCGCAACAGTTCGCTCCTTGTTACCCTCCTAAGCCTTCTGTCTTCCCTCTGTGCAGAAAGGACCGCAATTTTACCCGAATGGTTTGGGGGCAGCAGCCAGCTGGGATAAAGATCACACGCAGAAAGCGGCAACCAGGCGAGCGACCGCCGATTGCCCAACTCCTCTTCTAGGACGCGGAGATACTGCCACCCCCGCCCCGGGCCCAGTTATGCAACTCCTGCCGCGCGGCTGCGAGCCGCGCTTCCTCCTCTCTGCTGCCGCCTGGAGGGCGAGCCCCAGCCCAGCAGCACAGAAGCCGCCACGTGATTTCTAGGAAAGGCAGCGAAGCCCCGGAGAAACTGCCGGGGAGGAGGAGACCGAAGGAGCGAGGGGCGGCGGCGGGGGCGGGGGCGCCTAGGGGCACAGCTGACGCTTCGCCACAGTCGCGGCTGGCCCGGGCAGAGAGAGGCGGCAGCGGCAGCGGCAGCGAGAGAGGACGCGGCGCAGCCCAGCACAGGTGCCAACCCTCTCCTCCTCCTCCTCCTCCTCCGGCACGCATGCAAGCCCCTTGCTCTGCTGCCAGGACCGACTGTCCGGACTCTTTGGACCCCCCCCCCCCCCGCGCAAGGATCTGCTCCTTTCCTCCTCCCTTTATGTATCCTTCAGTCCTCTTTCTGTGCTTCTTTCCTGGTCTCTCTTGCTCCCTCCCTCCCTCTCTCTTCCTCCAAAAATCAGCTGAATCCTTTTCTTTTCTCCTCTTTTCTTTTCTTCCTTCTGAGGTTTAATTCCTCTCTTCCTCCGTCCCTGATCGCTCTCTCTACTCCTTTGCTGGTCTTTTTCTTTTTTCTTCTTTCTAAGGTTTCATTCCTCTCTCCCTCCCTGATCTCTCCCGTTCTCACTCTGGTCTATTCCTTTCCTGATCTTTCTTGCATTTCAGATTGTGAGTCCTTTGGGGACAGGGATCGATCTTATTTATTTGTTTGTTATTTCTCTGTGTGAACCGCCCTGAAAGCCATTTTTGGAAGGGCGGTATAGAAATCGAATAAATAAATAATAATAATTCCTACTTTTGCTCCCTTTCTCCCTCCAAGGATCAGCTGTATCCTCTCTCTCTCTCTCTCTCTCTCTCTCTCTCTCGCCCGTCTGTTCTCTCTCTGGCGATGCTGTCCAGGCAGGACTAGCCCGCCCAGCCCTGCTTGTCGTATCGTAAGAACGCCTTCGAGCGGCTCGGCTTGCAGGCTATATGAGTAAAAGGGCTGGGTGGAGGTGAGAAAACCAAAAACCAAACCCAAACAAGCCTGGGCGGGAGGTGAGGTTAGAATCGGGTATCGATTCTTCTCGCCCCCGGCTGGCGCGATCTCTTGAAACCAGCGCTTGACAGCCAGTCCAGACGACGTTACTCCTGAGTAGTCCTGTTGAAATGATGTCCTCCTTTACTTGGTCTGGATGCCAGCCTGGGAGGTTAGGCACACCTAACTCTGCACAGGATCGAGCCGGGCTATTCCAGGAGTTAACACGGTGTTCTATTCCGGATGGTCTACAAATTCGAACAATGGGTGGTTAGTGCTGTGTTCTTCAACTGATGTTCATTCCACCAGGATCGTAATTATTTTGTAGCAAAGATTAACCCCCATTCTTCGAAGCTACGCACCCGGAAAATATTGTTTGTCTTTTCTGTGTAAACCACTTCAAGAACTTTTGGTGGAGGAGCGGTATAGAAATATTCATAGTGGTAGTCGTCGTTGTCGCGATTGTTTTTGCAAGAAAGGGATAGTGTTTTTTATGTGTTTATTTAAAATGTGTCTATCCGATTCCCACCCCTCCGGTACAATACGGTGTGGAGCGGCTCACAGATGGTAAAACTAATAAAAAAGGATCAAGGCGAATAAAACCATATCGTTTTGACGACTTTTAAACAATCATTTGAAAACTAACAAGACCACATTGTTTTGACTTTTGTTTTAAAGCCTTTTCCCCGTATAGGTGTGTTTGTGGGTGTGCTTTGCTGCTGCTGTTTCCTTCTCCCCTTTTATTCAGGGGGCCGGGGGGGCGATATGCAAGCAGAGTCTTAAGGGGGACGCTATTGGGACTTGGCCTTGGGTTCGAAACCCTGCTGTGATACAAGCAGGCAGCTCTGCCTGTGGAATCCTTTGCACAAGAATTGGGGCCAGGGCAGAATTGGGTCTGTGGGGCCTCAGCCTGCTTAGAGAGGGCCAAGAGCCATTGCCACCATCTTGGCTGTCACACGGTGCCGGTGCCGTGTCTGGCCGAGTTGATAGCAGCGCTTGCTGCCTCCGCCCTTACCAGGCTGTGCAGTCGGTGGAAGGGCACCCCACAGGCCTGGGGGCATTTTCTCAGTGCCCTTTACCCATCCAGACGACCTTCACTCCCTCCTCTCTAATGGCCCAAACACCTCAGCCTGGTGGCATTCCCTTTATGTCTACAATTGCCCTTTCCATGGCTTTTTACCGTCATCTGAATCTTGGTGGCCAACTTGAGAATTTCCAGTTGTTGGACTACAACTCCCATCACCCCCAGCTGCATTGTTGCGTTGTGTGAACATAGTCCCAGGCTGGCCATCCCTGATTCTGGATTTTCATGTTCTGGGGCTTTGTTTGGTTTCTGGCCATATTTCCTCCTCTTTCTTGGCAGTTTATCTTGTGGTCTACCCCACTTCTGGTCTGGTCGGCCCCATAACTGGTATTTCCTCTTGTTGCTTTATAAAAGGAAGTCCTTTTTCACACTGCACATAATTAATCTATGGAATTCTCTGCCGCTGGATGTGGCGATGGCCACTAGCTTGGATGGTTTTAAAAGGGGCCTGGACAATTTCATGGAAGAGAGGTCTATCAACGGCTACTAGTCGGAGGGCTACAGGCCACCAGTTGCAGGGGAGTAACAGCAGGAGGGAGGGCATGCCCTGCCTGTAGGCTTCCAGCATATCTGGTGGGTCACTGTGTGAAACAGGATGCTGGACTGGATGGGCCTTGGGCCTGATCCAGCAGGGCTGTTCTTCCTAATAATGTGGTATCTCTGTATGAAGCAGGAAATTGTATAAAAAATTGTATTAAACATGCTCGCTGCCTTCCTTCCTTCCTGGTCTTTGCTGAAGTTTTGTAGGGTATTTGTCTAAATCAAGGCATTAGTCTACTGAAAGGCATTCAATTAAATTGGCTTTCCTTGGTTAACAGACCCATTGATACAGGCCATCATTCCCTGCTGTTTCCATCTGCATTTCAGGCTTTTCTTAGTCCTGCATAAACTCCCACACAGGCCCCAGCTGATCCCTTTTCCTGGCTGCTGAGTTCCCTTTTGTTTCCCCAGCAAGAATGGCAACGCCCGGGCGGGGAGTGCGATCCACACGGAAGCTGCGTCAGTGGACTGTGGAACAGGTGGAGAGTGGGAAGTTCCCTGGACTTGTCTGGGATGACCCCCCAGCCAAGACCATGTTTCGCATCCCCTGGAAACATGCCGGAAAGCAGGAATACCGGCCAGAAGAAGATGCCAGCTTTTTCAAGGTACAGGACTCATGGATGTGGGGTTTCTGGTACCCTAATCAGACTGGGATCTGCTCTGGCATGTCCTGTTTAGTGAGCAAAACGTTAGTTTTAAAGTACATGATAATTTTTACATTCTCTCTTAAGTATATTCAGGGTTTTCCCCAAAGCCCGAAGTAGTAGAAATGGCATATTTGATTTTGCGGGGGGGATTTAATAAAGCAGAACCATGTGGTATACATGTCACATTCAGACAAATTCAGAGTCTGCTTGGGAATTCCTTTTATTGGAAATAACTTATGAATGTGTTTTAAAGATGTGACAACTCAGTTGCATTGTTGGAATTTAAAGGGGAAAACAAGACACCCAAATCAATAGCTTCCTGCTAATTTTGTCATGCCCAAAGAGCTGACCGTTACATGTATGCAAAATGTGTAATGTGCTTTGTAGGGGTCGTCACCTGAAAAAATGTTAATTGCAACTTTGAATCTGCCCAGTTTGACTGGTGTTGTGAAACTTATAGGAATGGATCACGTTCCGCAGAAAACTAGACTCATGGGAACCTTCACCAAATTTATTTATTTATTTAACATATTTTTATACTGCCCGAAACTTACGTCTCTGTCTCTAATTGTTTGGCATTTCCCCATCCTCTGTCCTCGTATACAAAAAAGTGTTGTAGCTACAGAAATGGGGTTTAAGGGTGCTGCATCGCTGCATACGAAGCAACTGGGCGTCTGGCACAGTATTCACGTGCGGCCAAACCAATTATCCAGTTTGGGGACTGGACTTCCATCTGGGCCCAAGCAAGCGGCCGTGGGAAACTAAGTGGGTCGGCCTTGGTGAGTCGGCCCCCCTTCTAGGCCAGCGAGATGGCTGGGTATGAGGTTTTGAGTCTGGGATGAAGGAGGCGCCCCCCCCGATCCTTTTGCATTTAGGTGAAGCCAAGTCGCCAGCCCAGGCAAATCAGGGTCCCGGAATCAATGAGGAGGTTACAATTGACTGACCAGCCACACCCTGATGCAGTTGGAGCAGCTCCCAGTTGCTATTTGGATTTGGCTTACCAGAGTCCGGCTGTGTGTATTTATATTAAAATTTACGGAACAAGAACAAACATTCCTGCTGTCTTTGTCCTCAGATGGTTCTGGCGAGCCTGCTCAACTCTCCTGACACCCCGCCCCAAAATTAAACATCAATGTACGCAAGTCTCCTGTCTCTTAACCCTGGAGTTCTAGAACTCGGGAGACCCCTGCCCCTTTATTCTCTTGCCTTTCCCACCTTGAACTAGAAGCCTGATGAATCATCCAAGTCCCCACCGATGTCCCCTCTAACAGGGAATCCCAGATGTTGTTGACTACAACTCCCAGAATCTCCAGTTGCAATGGCGTTTGCTTGGGGGTTATGGGAGTTGTAGTCAACAACGTCTGGGATTCCCTGTTAGAAGGGAACACGGGTCCCTAGAATCCAGCATGCTACTCAGAATCCAGTGTGGCTAAGCTTGCTGGGGACACACACCTGCAGGCTTCTCCACGCCTGGGCTGGGTCCGTGGCCTCCAGGAGAACTCGGCCCCCTCCGCCCTGGTGAAAATTGATCCGCTCCAACGTCTCTTCTCAGGCGTGGGCCATCTTCAAGGGGAAGTACCGCGAAGGGGAGCATGTGGACCCTGCCACATGGAAGACGCGTGTCCGCTGCGCCCTGAGCAAGAGCCCCGAGTTCAAGGAGGTGCCGGAGCGCTCCCGGCTGAGCATCGCAGAGCCTTACAAGGTGTATCGCCTGGTTCCGTTGGAGGAGCAGCGGGCTGGTGAGGATCTGAGCCGCCACACTTCCCTTCCACAGGCTTTTTTAGTCCCCTTTAAAATGTCTCTGTGGTGTCAGGTCTGGTCCCGAGAGCTTCCTCTGAGCAGAATATTTCTGTTTCAGGAACAGGAAAATGCCTTCCATGGAGTCAGGCTCTTGATCCGTCCAGCTCAGCATTGTCTACTCCAGGCCTGCTCAACTTAGGCACCCCCCAGCTGTTTTTGGACTACAACTCCCATAATCCCCAGCCACAGTGGCCAGCAGCCAGGGATTGTGGGAATTGTAGGCCAACATATGCAGGAGGGCTGAAGTTGAGCAGCCCTGGCCTGCTCTGGCTGGCAGCAGCTCTCCAAGGCTTCAGGCAGAAAACTCCCCCTGCCCTACCTGGAGATGCTGCCAGGGGCTGAACCTGGGGCTTCCTTCATGCAAGCAGGTGCTTTGCCACTAACCTGTGGCCGCATCCCCTAACCCCTCACATGTAGTCCCCTATCCAATTGCAAACCAGGGCTGACCCTGCGCAGCAAAGGAGGCATTGCTTACTCTGATTATCCCACTTGCTGCCCACCACAAAATGGGTGTGGAGGGGCGCAGGGTTGGTTTAATTTGGAGAACTAGAACATGAGAGATCCCCACTGCCTTTTGTCAACGGCATGGGTTAGCCCTGTATTTGGGGCACCTCTGATCGTGCCAAATGCACCATGGATCTGTGGGTTTGATGCCTATTTAACAGTCGTTGCGTCCCCCTCCAAAGAATTCTGGGAATTGTGAATTGGCGAAGAGACTGAGAACTCTCTCTTGGAGATCCCTAGTCCAGGGTTCTTGAAGCTCGGGTCGATTGTTGGACTACAACTCCCATCACCCCCAGACACAGTGGCCTTTGGCCATTTGTAGTCCCAGCAACATCTGGCGACCCACGCTTCTGGACCCTCCCCTGTTCTCTTCTGTGCCACCCCCCTTCCCTGAATAGTGGTGCAACACAAGGAAACAGATAACAGCTTGCAGCAGAGTATATTCATGTTGCAGAATCTGTTTTCCCTTGCTACAGAATTTGGCGTTTTGTGTGTACAGAGGACCTGGCCCTGGCCGTGCCCGAAATCCTGCCCGCTACCATTTCGTTTTATTCTTAGGGAAGCCAGTGCAGGCACGGAAGTCCAAGAAGGTGAAGCTGGAACATGTCACGGTGTCCTTGGAGCTGGAGATTGAAAGTCCTTCCCTACAAGTTGCTCAGATTCCTGCCTCCGTGTGTGTGCTGAAAATGGTGAGTGCCAGTGATGCGTTTTTCCAGAAGATTTTGAATGGGAGCCAGCGTGGTGTCGAGGTTAGAGTGTTGGAGTAGGACTGATGAGGACAAAGAAAGGAAAGGTGGTGCCATCGAGTCAGTGTCAACTCCTGGTGCCCACAGAAGCCCTGTGGTTGTCTTGGGTAGAAGACAGGAGGGGTTGACCATGGCCTCCCCCTGCGCAGTAGGAGATGATGCTTTTCAGCACCTTCCTAGATCGCTGCTGCCCAGCGGGGATTCGAACCAACAGCCTCCTACTCTCTAGGCAGGTTACTTCCCCGCTGCACCACCGAGTTCAAATCATCCTTGCTGGGTGACTCTGGGCCAGTCACTGATCTCTCAGCCTAACCTACCTCACGGGGTTGTTGTGAGGAGAAAATTAACAATGTACACCGCTCTGGGCTCCTTGGAGGAAAAGCGGAATATAAATGTACAAAATAAATCAGTGTTTTCCCCCAGTGCCTTAAATTGATTTAGCATCTTTGATTTCTATTTAATGTAAATGCCAACAGCCACAAGTGGTGATTCTCTTAGGTTTAGTAGGAGGAGAGCATCTGTCCCTAGGCATTTCAGCATCATGTCCCTTCTAGTGGCTGTTGCTGGGGTCTCCTCGGTGTGACTTTCTTTCTTTTTTACATTTTATATCCCGCTCTTCCTCCAAGGAGCCCAGAGCGGTGTACTACATGCTTAAGTTCCTCCTCACGATGACCCTGTGAAGTAGGTTAGGCTGAGAGAGAAGTGACCGAGAGAGAAGTGACATTCATCCCAAAGATTGTTGCTGATGTCCCTCTGTGCTTCTTTAAATTGTAGATTTAAGTGGCTTCCATTGGAATCCTTGTAGATATTTTAAGATGTGGCCATTTAATAGCGCATGCTTCTTCCCATTATTTAAGTTTTAAGTGGGGTGGAGAAGAAAACTGTTAGCATGAATGCTGGCCCTTTTTCAAAGGGGTAACCTTGTATTTGTTCTGTATATAAGCTGGCATTGAACTGATTCATTTTAATAGGGATTTGTTTTATGAAATTATGCGAAATCGGATCCCTTCAGGATCTCAGGTCAAGGCCATATTTTTTCTCTCCACCAGATTTTATTTGGGGGACGTGGTTGCATAAGAGGAATTGAGCAAACTCAGTTGGGCGAAAGAATTATCTGTGGGTAGATAACTTGACTATTGACCTGTTAACATGTAATAGATTTGCAGATTACCAAACCTGCAGTTTCTCTGGCCTTTTGAAGGTAGTCTAGAACAGTGTTTCTCCATGTTTTTGGAGTCATGGACCGGTACAGCCTTTGTGCACAGTCTCCTGGACCAGCAGTTAGTAAAGGGATCGCCCCACCCCTCGCCCCCCACCCCCAGGCACCCCCCAAAACAATTTCAAGCTGGGACTTGAAATGATCTCCAGAGCTCATTTCTAGGCAGGCAGCCCTCGCTGCTGGGATAACACTCATTTATCTTCCTCGAAATAAACTTTATCCCAGCAGTGGGGGCTGCCTGCCTAGAAATGAGCTCTGGAGGGCTCCCAGCAATGGTGGCCTGCATTGGCTCGAAATTGTTATGTGGGGGGGGGGTTAATTCCTCATGGACCAACACGGACCGGCATTCAACTCCTCACGGACCGGTGGTTGAGAAACCCTGGTCTAGAAGAAGGCAGGTTCAGCTTCCAGTCGTCTAAACCCCCCCAATGGGGGCATATTCCTCTCTACTTGAGTTCCGAATCCGACATGGATAACTAACCCTTGAAGTTGGTCACAGATACTGAGTTTGGAAACACAAGTAGAGCCGAATATGTGGACATTGGTGGGGTCAGACGACACGCCCAAGGTCAACATAACCGCCCCGACACTAGAAACCGGGTTTGAGCTCTGGGAATGGGTGTCTGCCGTTTCTTGAGTTGTCTGAACCCGCCCAATATATTCAGTTCAGATACTGAAGGCAGTCCAAGGTAGCTTTTAATTATTAAATTGCAAGTTCATACTCCTAATTGGAATAAAAGGCCTTCTTTAGAGGAGATGGTCTGCTCCATTAGAGCTGCGGACCAGAGTTGAGACACCCTCAGTTGAATGTTTTCTCTCACGGATTAATCAGCCAGTTTAGTTGACCAATGTGGCAGTTAGAGCATTTAAAGATTTTAGCCCTAAAATTCAGCTAAGGGGGGGGGGGGCGGAGTTTGTGTCTCTGCACCCCCCACCCCATTTTGAGCTAAAAGCTTTTTTAAAAAAATTGGCCATGGAGGAGAAGGGAAAGGTGCAAAGATCAGAGCCGGCAGCATAGAACATGAGCAGAGTTCTGGTGCAGCCACAGCCTAACCTCTCTTCCTTGCTCTCCAGGAAGGGGATTCCGGATTGGAAGCCGGGGATAGCCACGGGGTGGCCCCTTCTACCTACCAGGCAGTGGAGGGCAGCCCTCAGCCCGGTGAACCAGGTGGGGGAATTCAGATCGCCCCGTAAGTCATGACTGGATTGCCATGAGCCCCGGAGCATAGTGCGAGATGTGGCTCCTGTGGGGTGGGGGGATGGGTTCAGGAGCAAAGCACCCCACTTCTGGGCTGTGGAGACCACGGGGTGCCTTGCCCCGCTTCCTTCCCGGAGAATGTCTGCATTTGCTGAAGCGTCCTTCTCTGTATGGCTGGAAGAAGCAGAGTCCTGTTGAAAAGGAGCAGGGAGCTCTGCCTTGGCCTTAGCCTCTCCTTCCCCAGGGACCGTGACTGGAGATTGTGCAGACTGACTCATTTGGGCAGGGAGAGGACACGGGGCTTGCCCTCTGTATATGCTGAGCCTGTTTCTTCTCTGGTACCAGCTTAGCTCAGGGGCCGTGCCTCTGCTTGGCCAAGAGTTCACTCCCTGGCAGCATCTCCAGGTAGGGCTGGGAGAGAGACTCCTGCCTGCAACCTTGGAGAAGCCGCTGCCAGTCCGTGTAGACAATACTGAGCTAGACGGACCGAAGATCTGATCTGGTATAAGCTCCCTATGTTCCTTGGTTGGTCCTGTTAGAAAAGAGCATGCCTCTGAGCATGTACAGAGTAACTTTCTCCACTCCACTACATCACCCTCTGTCTTTCTCTCTCCTTGATCCCTGTGGTTACATGATGGACGTTCGGGGATTGAGAGTGTAACATTTCTGATGTGTTGCCATCTCCCACCACTCTTCTTGAAAATTAATGGGGTAGGGCAAGAACCACCAATTAATAATCTCTGACTTAATTCTTGTGTGGGTGGCTGAGTGGAGTGGGGAATTGATCATGGCCCACTGTGTTCCATTTTTGAGGTACTGGATTTCAGTGTTGCCCAGACGTCGTGCTATCTTAGATTCACATTTCAGAAGTGTGGGTGCTGGCTGCTGTTACTCAGTGGTGGAGGAAATGCACTCTGCACAGGCTCATATCTGCTTATATAAGCCCAGATGTTGTTTTGGACTTCCAAGTTCCAAAACAGAGTCTGGGCTTGATCCTTGTCTGAAATTAAGCCCAGAATAATGGGCCGACTTGTCACAATTGGCCAGTATCCATTCCCACATCAAGGGGTTCTCTAGCAAGTGAGGGAAAAGAAGGTTAACTCCCCCCCCCCCAGCTCCTTACTGCCTTCTCCTAGGCATGGCATGCTAGGCTACAGGACGCTTGCATGACCTTTCAGGAAAGGATAGCTTAGCTATCGGTAAGACTGGTGCCACTCCACATTTCTCACGCCCTGTCGCTTTTCTCCTGTCCCCTCTTGTCACAATCAGCACCAGATCTGAATGAGATCACCCTCCATTTGAAGCCAGAGACCTCATCAGTGGTGACCCCCGTGAAGACAGGAACAGGTGAGATGGGAGAGACGACCTCCACCTGCGTGCCTTGGAAGGGCCTGCCGGAGGTAAGGATGTGCACGAACCGGTCTGGAAGCCATTATAGAGGCCTCTGAACCGGTTCGAACGTGGCCTGGTCCGGCGCTGGGGGTGGTGGTTCTTTAAGGGGGGGTGGGGTTTGCACTTATACCTCTTGCTGCTTTCCCCCCACCGGCGTGCCGTATATCTGAAATGTTTTGGGGGCAGCAGCATTCCTCCCTGCCACCTGCAAAACATTTCAGAAAAATGGAGCACCGGCGGGGGGAAAGCAGCGGGAGGGGTAAGTGCAACCCCCCCTGCCCTTAAAGGGAGACCCCCACCAGCGCTGGACCGCGCCTCTGTGGTTCCGTGCACATCCCTAGCAGGAGGCCAGGGAGAGGAGAGGGCAGACCAGGAGAATGCTTGCCAGTTTTTAAACCACACTGAATAGAAGCCGGTGGCAAGGGACTCACCTCCCTTTCCTCCGTTCCTAGCCGACTTCTCCATCCGGCTGTCTGTCTTCTACAATGGCGGTGAGCAGGTGTACAGCGTCTGCCTGCCGGAGGGCGACTGCCTCATCACGTCCGTCGCTGCCTCCCCGGGAGCGCCGACCAACAGCATGCGCCGCGTGGTGCTGCCTGCCCCAGACAGCGTGCAGGACCCCTGTAAGCGGGAAGCCATTAAGCTGCTGCTGAAGGACCTGGAGAAAGGCCTGATGGCGGCCAGCAACCCTGAAGGGATCTTCCTCCAGTGCCGGAGCGAGGCCAGCATCTACTGCCAGGGGCCCAAGAGCCCCGGGGCCCA
The DNA here is from genome assembly GCF_027244095.1 of Hemicordylus capensis. Lineage (NCBI taxonomy): Eukaryota > Metazoa > Chordata > Lepidosauria > Squamata > Cordylidae > Hemicordylus > Hemicordylus capensis. Next base: position 4,587,111 of record NC_069662.1, on the reverse strand, counting down.
AGAGCCCCCAGGCAAGCTGAAGACGAACGACTTCCTTCAGGTGTTTAGCACCAAAGCGTTTAAAAAAGGTGAGAGTGTCTCCAAACCCTCTCTCCAAACCGGCCACCCACGGGCCTCAGAATTTTCCTGAGGAAAGTGGCGATCATTCAGTAGCCTTGGAAGAGGGCTTCTCAAACTTGGCCCTTAGGACAGGGGGTGATGGGAGCTGCAGTCCAGGGAAGAGAGCTGAGCATGCGGTAGTGAACAGCGACTGTCTCCTTGGCTAAGCAGGGTCCACTCTGGTTTGCATTTGGATGGGTGGCTACACCCCAAGTGCCGTCTGCTGTATGGTATTTCGCTTCGGGATGGGGCCGTAGTGGTAAAGCCAGAAGGTCCCAGGTTCATTATGTGGCAACATCTCCAGGTAGGGCTGGGAGATTCTTCTGCCTGAATCCTTGGAGAGCTGCTGCCAGCCAGGGTAGACAGTCCTGAGCTGGATGGATTTTGGAACACCCTCCCAGAAGGGCTTTGCCAGGCTCCCTCCTGCAGTGCTTAACAGCTGAAGACTCATATGTTAGAGAGGCTTTCTAATATCCTGTCCTCTGCTTTTATCTGGTAGGTTTCTCAGCGTTTAGCTTTTCATTGATAACTTTTAATTTCAGTTTTTAAAACTTGTTTTAATTGTAGTTTTAGCCTTTGTAGCCTCTCCTCTATGTAATTTTCACCACATTCTCCACAAGTGGTTTTATAGACAACCCCTTTCTGCTTGCAATTGCCTTCCCCAGTTTCACAGACCAGGCAGGCTTCAGTTTCACACTTTTTGTCATATATTCTGGACCGTAGTGACTGTTGCTTCAAGGTTTTAGTGGTTGAGCACACTCCCTTAGCCTTGATCCCATATTTCTTTAAACTTTTCTGGCATTGCCTGATAAAATTATTAGAAATAAAGGGAATCTTTAACATGGGTAAGCCTGCCTCATATTTGGAGACCCCTGTTCTTCTTAAGGGGAATTTATATCCATTTATCTCTGCTAGATTCCTAGTCTGTCCCTTATATTCCTGAGATGAAACTTCAGCTGCTCTTTTAACTATATTTTTCACCGTTTGTACTTTAGTTGTTAGTGGATGTGCTGAGTCACTGTTTATAATTACGTAGGGTATAATTATACGGGGGAAATAGGAAGACATCTGGTCACCAGATTCAAAGAACACCTAGCAGATTCTAAATAAACAAACAAGGGGAAAGCATGGTCCAGACATATGAAAAATAAACATAATGGAATCAGAATGCCTCTCCAAGTAAGCATTTTAGAATCTGAACATTGTGCACTGAATCTGAACAGGGAAGCATTATATTTGGATAAACTACAGCCTGAGGTCAATGGCAAAGAAGAAATGAAAGACATCTTAAAGTACATAGGCCATTAAAGGGTGCAAGTAACATTTTTGCTTCATACCTTCTCAGTCTCAGGTTTTTTCTCTCTCAGTGTCTAGGGTTGTGCACAGCAACTTCCGGTCATATCTGGAAGAGGAGGGCAACGGGGTGGCAGGGAGATACTCTGCCGCCTCCATGGGCTGCTAAAAAAACTGATGCAGGTGGGGGGGGGAAGCAGCAGGAGGAGTAAATGCACCCTCCCCCCGCTCTTAAAGGGAGAGCCCCACTGCCTTTGAACCACCGGTTCCCTGCACATCTCTATCAGTGTCAGCGATAAACAGGCATAGCTGTGAGTCATCAACCTCCTCCTCCTCCTCTCTCCTCCCGCTTTTGTTATGTATTAACCTGGTGTTTAATTAGATTGGGGAAAGTCTTGAATATGAGAGTGTGGCCTTTAAACAGTGGGATATAGAACACTGAAACTGACGTATATACGTCAAAAGGTTTGTTCCTCTTTTTATGTTTTAACTTACACAATTAAAAAGGTCTGGAGAGAAGTATTGAATCACAACAAATCAATGGAGCAGTGGTCTGATTCGGTATAAGGCAACTTCCAACGTACCTAGCTTCTGGGGACCTAAGTTTGAGAACTCCTCCTTAAGCCTTAGAGCTTGCTAAGATGCTGTAATGCTCCTTTTAGGGAGTTAATCAGCTTAAACAGCCGGCCTAAAACTGACTCTTCTTTCCCCCACAGCACTGGACCAGCAGTGTCATCCTGAGCACCTGGTTATCTTGAGTGTTGGAGAGGAGCTGGGAGGAAATGATAGCAAACTCATCCTCATCCAGGTGAGATGCATGACTGCTAAGTGTGGCTAAGGCAGAGGTGCATTAGGAAGAAGGGGCCATAGAGGGCCCACCATGGCAGGACAGAGGCACGCTACGCATTGTGGGAGGTTGGTCAGTAGCAAGGCCAGACACATCTTGTGGGTTTTCTGAGTCTGGGGCTGAAGTGCTTAGTGAATATATGCCGGTGGAGGGCGGAAGTGAAATCTGGATCACTGCTGGAGAGAGCACAGGAATATCATCAACCAGTGATCTTCGCTATTGGGTAAAGGGCCTTCAGTGTGAGCCCCATTTCCTACGGTGCTGACCTCTGCACAGTACTGTGCTTTCCCCAGTGCTAGGAGGGCCCTTTAAGAGAGATGGAGCCCTCTCTTAAGAGCTCTCCTGGGGAAAGTGACAGGAAGGGCTGCATTTCTCAGCATTCTTTCAGTGAAGAACACTGTCATAAATGGAAGTTCAGAAAGGAATGCATAATGGGTTGGTAGGGTTCAGGACAAAATGCATGATGGAGGGATGGAGGGGAAGGCTCCAAGTGCTACCAAGATTGGTAGTGGGGCAGGGTTGTACTGGTTGTAGTGGCTGGGAATTGGGACAGAAATGCATTGTGGATAGTTGGGGGATTTGGCACAGAAATGAATGGTGGCTGGGAATCATGGCAGAAATGCATTGTGGGTAGGGATGTGCACGAATCGAATTTTCAGATTCGAATAGAAACTGGCCAAGTAGATTTGAATTTGAATCAAATTGGCCCGAAACAGGCCAATTCGAATGGAATTGATTCAACCTAATTTGGTTCCTTTTTTTGCCCAATCAGGGTGCTGAAAAGGTGCCCAAACTTCCTGAAACAGACATTGAATTGATTCGAATTCATCTGGCCTATTTGATTTTTAATCAATTTACCCTTTTCAGGGGTGATCTGATTTGGATTTGAATCTGCCAGATTTGAGTCAAACTTGAATCAATTTGCACATCCTTAGTTGTGGGTAGGCAGAACAGAGGGCATTGCGGCTGGTAGTACCAGGGTAGAAGTGTATTATGGATGGTGATTGTGATTCATGGTAGAAATACATTATGGGCAGGCAGAGTCCAGAATAGAAGTTCTCCTGACCATGATGGGTCCTGGTTCTCCGGACCATTATGGGTCCCGGAGAAGCAAGCACTGTAGACTGAGCCAGGGTGTGTTGTGTAGTGGCTGCAGAGATGCGTACTAAAGAGGCATAGGAGTTGCGTGAGGTCAAAGAAGTTCTGTGGGATTTTAGACATTTCTACCGGTGGGATAACGAGTCCTCAATCTCTTTTCTGTTCTCTGCCCCACAGATGGAACAAATCTTTGCTCGTCGGCTGCTCTCTCTTTCTGCTCCCCCTGCAACGGAAGCCGCTCCTGTCCTGATGGTCACTTCCTTGCATCCGTACATTTCAGCCTGAGAAGCTGCAGATCTTCAGTTCTTGCCTGGGCCTGTGGAATCTGGGCTTGGGCAACAATATACCTTCCTTGTACATTGACTTTGGGGCAGAACTCTGTAGGCAGCAGCCTGACCCGATTGCAATAGTGAGCAGCCCCGTGTGAAACTGGAGTGGTTTCTCTAGGGGTAACAATCTTATCGATTAGGGAGGAACTTCATACATAGCCCGTTAGTCTTGGAGGGTCCAGCTTTGTCAGTGACCTGGTTGTGCCTGTGGGTCAGAATCTGTGAAAACACTAGAGTGGTCAAGCAATGGCTCCCAGGGTCGTCTATGTGGTTACTTCCTATATATGGGGTCACATAAGAATTAGCAGCGGCTCTTCTGTGTGAGCAAGAGGGGTGCCCACCCCCACCCCCCGCCGCCGCCAGAATACAGCAAAAAAAACCCCTCACCACCGTTTTTTTTCCCCTGTCTCGGCTGGCCTGTCTCTCTGCTTGTTTTTCTCTTCCCCGTCTCCTGACAGAGGAGACATACTGTGGTTTGTGGTTGGTGCTTCCATCGTCCCCTCTGCACTGCTTTCTCTGCACATGCACATTCAAATGTGTCCACACGAAAGGCAGTGGGAGTGTGCTTATATTCCCCCCACTAAAGTGGACATCACCGCCCGGAGCAGGTTAGACTAGACTGAGTTCCAAGTCAACACATGCGTTGCAGTTCTCCACGCTGAAGTGGGCAGGGGAAAGGATGTGAGGAGTCCCCTTCCTTTCTCTGTGAGGAGGTTCGTGCAGGTCCCCACGGAGATTTCCCCCCTCCCTGTCCATCTAGCGGGACCTTATCCCCTGCTTTGCTCCATAAGTGAATCACTCCTTCAGGCTCTGAATGCCTCCCTGGCTCTGCTCCGGAGGACCCCAGAGGGAAGGGCTGTAGGCCGACGATCCTTAAAGGGAACTTTCATCTCTTCCCAGCCAAGTTGTGGCTGCCAGTGTTGCCACTGGTGCTGTGGAGTTGGCCAAGTGACCTGGCTTCCTCTGGGACTTTGAAGGGGGGCGGGGGTCTGCTTTGCTCCAAGCAACATTTTTCACCAAATCTGCCACTTGGGTGGCACTTGGAAGCAGTTTGTTCTGGCCACTCATTCATAGCTCAAACAGACTGTCCGTGGTCAATTAAAAAACTCTTCTGGGGAAATGTGACCTCTAATCTATACTAGCAATTTAGATTATGGGTGGGGATGCTGCAGATTGTGGCTTAAATCAAATCCACACTCTACTTAGCGAGCTAAATTCCATTGATCCCCGTGGTACTGACTTCTGTGTAAAGAACCCAATGTGCATATGCTGTGCAGAGAACTGCAGCCAGCCTAGTTAGTAGCCAGATCCTAGGCATGATTGCTTGGAAGTAAGCCCCATGGGAGCCTATTTTCTACGAAGAGGATTGCAGCCTTAAACTTATTTTGAATTGGATTAACTGAGCAAAATTCCCTGACAGTGCATCCTGTCTCATAGAAAAAGTGCATGTTTACTTCTGAGTCCATATGCATAGACTGCATCTCTACAACAGTTCCAGCAATAAATAATTATTGTCAGAAGGAAGCACCACACCCGGGAAAAACAGAAGTAGTGGGGATTGGGGACAACATCCCGCCCCCGCAAGTTGAAATAGCAATCTAGGGAATCCAATCTCTTTCTCCTTACTTCAGCCAGACTCCTTTCAGGCTTATATCAGGGGTGGGGGGCAGCCAGGGAGAGGAGAAAAAGAAAAGGGAAGTAATTGTTCTCTCCCCCCCCCTTTTAAATTCATTTGTTGAGCGGTGCTTTCAGGTTAATTTAGAGATAAAAGTCAATCAGTAAGGATCATGGAACTGCCCTCTCTTTTGTAAATATGCTAGAGAGAATGAGGCTAAGTGGGGTAGGATGGGGGGAGGAAAAGCAGAGCTGCTTCTTTTTAAAAGTACAAAGGTATTGCAGGGTTACTGAGCTCATTTCTTACAAATCTTCAAAAATACAGATCTTGGCTTCCCCTGGGGAATGGAGTGGCTTTGTGCACACACAGACAGACAGAAAGATGTGCACATACATTCATGTCTGTGTCAGAGGAAGCCTCGTGCCAGGTCCGGGGCAGAGACATGGAGCAAGAGGGCGGACTTTGTCTCACACCCCCACTGCATCTTCTGTTGCTCCCTTGGAAGGAATTCAGCCAGGCTTCTAATATGAGGCTCCTTTTGAGGGCAGTTATTGGTTGATTGATTTACAGCGGGAAGCTGTTGCCTGATCGTTGTCCATCATCTTTCCCAGAAAACAACTAGCTTCATTCCGATTCTGAGCTCAGATTATGGCTCCTTATGCTGCTTTGAAGAGTTGTTTTGGTTTACATGCAATGGTCTTGTGTGCAAGGAAACACAAGAAGATGCTTTGTCTTACTGTATAGAAGATCTTGGTACTCGTGTTTGCATGCACTGCATGTGGAAGGAGAGATCTTGTGGATCCTGCAGGTATGCTTCATTTGAGGGGAAATTAGGTTCTTCTACATGTGTGTGTACAAGAAAGGTACCTACGAGGCTCTGCCTACCATTAGGTGCCATGCCCCCTCCCAGTCCAGAGAGCACCAGCTGCCACTCATAGGGACTTCTACCGAGTCAGACCATTGGTCCATCTAGCTCAGTATTGTCTGCGCAGTTTGGAAGCGGCTTTTCCAAGGCTGCAGGCAGGAATCTCTCTTGGCCCTATCTGGAGATGCCAGGGAGGGAATTTGGAACCACCTTCATGCAAGCATGCAGGTACTCTTCCCGGAGCAGCCCCGCCCCCTGAGGGGAATATCTTGCAGTGCTCACACATGTCTCCCATTCAAATGCAAACCAGGGTAGACCCTGCTTAGCAAAGGGGACCATTCATGCTTGCTACCACAAGACCAGCTCTGTTCTGAATTGTAGGGCCTTCCTTTCATAGCAGCAAGCCCCTTCTTTTAACTATCTTTTTAAAGAAGTCAAGTTTCTAGTCCTTAACACTGAGGAATGGTGATAGTGAAAGGGCCTTTAAAAAAAAAAAATCCTTCCTAGTTTACAAAAATAAGCCTTGGCCTCCCTGAGTCCTGTGCCTACTGCGACCAAACACTCTTTCCCTTTTGCACTTTATTGAGTAGTTTATAGCTACACAAATATATTGTCTTTCTCTTCTGTGTGTATGTAAGACTTTATTTTTAAATAAAGAACAAGTGTATTGAAATGGATGCTGGGACCTGTACCTGATGTATGAATTTTCAACCATGAGAAACAATGATGTTGCAGAATGGGAGACCTTCGTAGTAGATGTGATCTGACTTTGTTCTGAAAAGTCATAATGTCAGTGGGCCTGAGACTACACCCAAAAGAAGACTGGGCACTGGAGTTTTCAACCCTTACATAGCATGCTGCTTTATACTGAGTCAGACCATTGGTCCATCTAGCTCAGTATTGTCTACACAGACTGGCAGCGGCTTCTCCCAGGTTGCAGGCAGGAATCTCTCTCAGCCCTATCCTGGACCTGCTGCCAGAGAGGGAACTTGGAACCTCCTTCTGCAAGCAAGTGTGCAGATGCCCTTCCCAGAGCTGCCCCATCCCCTAAGGGGAATATCTTACAGTGTTCACATGTAGTCTCCCATTCAAATGCAAACCAGGGCAGACCTTGCTTAGAAAAGGGGACCACTCCTGCTTGCTATCACCAGACCCTTGTTCATTAGAAATCTAATGTGCTTTGCTACCATCATGTAGGAGGCCACCTTGCCCAGAATACATGTGTTCTTAAGGAACTAATCCCAGCAAATGTCCCCTCGAGCATCGTTAGTGATTTCTTTCTTGTAATTTGTGCTTGAGTGGCTTTCAGGCTTTTTGCCAGTTTAAAAAAATGCAAATAAAAAGCATATAACCGTGGCAAGAATTTGGGTGTTCCGCTTACTCTTTGTTCTCTGCCCCAAACCCAGACAGCTGGAAGACTCTTTTTACAGCTTTCACAATAGTTTTACGGAAGTGGTGAAATGACCTTACGGTTGAGAACATGAGAACAGCCCTGCTGGATCAGCCCAAAGGCCCATCATGGCGCTTGCTGGGTGTCTTATTGTGCCAGTCGCACCCTCTTAGTCTGGCCTACCTTACAGGGTGGGTGTAAGGATAAAAGTGGTGAAGAAGAATCATGTGCACTGCTCTGAATTCCTTGGAGAAAGGGCGGGGTATAAATTATTATTATTATTAATTTGATTTCTATACCGCCCTTCCAAAAATGGCTCAGGGTGGTTTACACAGAGAAATAATAAATAGATAAGATGGATTCTTGTCCCCAAATGGCTCACAATCTAAAAATAAACGTAAGATAAACACCAGCAACAGTCACTGGAGGGATGCTGTGCTGGGGGTGGATAGGGCCAGTTACTCTCCCCCTGCTAAATAAAGAGAATCACCACGTTAAAAGGTGCCTCTTTGTCAAATTAGCATGGGTATTTAAAGACTTATTTCTCCCCCCACATTTAATTTGGCATTAAAGTCAAAATTGGGTCTTCAGAGGTTGTTGGGCTACAACTCCCACCATCCCCTGTCGTGGGAGTTGTAGCCCAACTACATCTGGGGACCCCTCACATGAGGCAATTTGCCAGAGCTTCTGACCTCTTCCTTGCATATTTCAGAGCTGCATCCAGGTATGGGGTGGGGGGAGAAAGGGTTGGGGGCAGATTAAGAGCCGTGGTCGTGTGTAGAGACTTGGACTTAGGTCTGGATTCGAATCCCCACTCCACCCTGAAGCTTACTTGGTGACCTCGGGCCAGTCACGTTCGCTCAACGAATGACACAAGTAAACAGACACCATACTATGATCGACTAAGAGGTCCAATACAGTTTTGCAGCATGTGTAAGCTCTTTTTATATGGTTGATGAGTTGGTGTGACTTTCTGTGGTTGCTGCTGTTTTTGTGTGGGAGATTCTGCCTTGATGATGCGCCTTTGCAATACACTGAGTCATCCAGGGCTGCTTATCAGTCACAGATGGTAAACACTCTGCAAAGTCAGTCACGTGGAAATTAATTCCTAGGAACATAGGAAGCTGCCATATACTGAGTCAGACCATTGGTCTATCTATCCAGCTCAGTATTGTCTTCACAGACTGACAGCGGCTTCTCCAAGATTGCAGGCAGGAGTCTCTCTCCCAGCCCTATCTTGGAGATGCTGCCAGGGAGGGAACTTGGAACCTTCTGCTCTTCCCAGAGCGGCTCCATCCCCTGAGGGGAATATCTTAAAGTGCTCACAGTTCTAGTCTCCCATTCATTTGCAACCAGGGCAGACCCTGCTTAGTTAAGGGGACAAGTCATGCTTCCTACCACAAGACCAGCTCTCCTCTCCTATGCTCAGTTCATAACCCCCTCCTCCATTGCTCAGGGTACGTTTTATCCCCCACTCTCCACATTTTATAATTTTTTGAAGCATGTTACATTAAGATGTATTAATTTTAAAATTTTGATGCCTCATCTTTCTCAGGCCTCATGGTGGCTTACAAATGCAACTAAAAGCATAAGACGGAGGGAAATGCAGCAGAGAGAAATATAAATTATATGACTGACAGCCAGTTTCTGAAATAAAGTTTTTGGATAGGAGTAGGAAGGGTTTGCGGATGGAGAGGGTAGGCTCAGTTTGATCTGGGAACTGGGATGGAGGCTGCTAGAGCAGAATTTAGGCAACCATTTTTAATCTTGGCTCACCAGGTCTGGACTACAACTCCCATCATTTCTAGCCACAATGGTAGAATGGCTGTGGATGATGGAAGTTGTAGTCCAGCAACACCTGCGGTCCCAAGGTTAAGAACCCAGGGCAGGGGCATTTTGGGGGTGATTCTAGTGGTCTTTGTAGTGCAAAAGCTAATTAAGGTATAGTTTTTAAAATACAGGGCTGAAGGCAGACAAGGCCTTTTTGGGGTACGGCTGATCCCTCTGCCAGGGCAAAAAGGCAACTAGACTTCACGTTATTATTTTATTTATTTAACATAGTTTTATACCGTTAACGTTAGTAGGTTTCCTAACGTTAGTATTTTTCCTTTTATTTATTTGGCCACAATGAGCACATGCCAAATATTCATATGTAAAACTCTTGGCTGACCAAGAACTAAACTTTATTGGGGGCGGGAAGTGAACTGCAAGTCTCTGAACTTTGCATAAGTCTTGATAATTGTTCTTTTTATTGTTAATTATTCTAGAATGTGCATTGTACTTAAGTGACATTAGGGTCACGGGGATTCGTGAGGAGAAAAATAACCTCAAAAACAAACTGGAGGGAAAACTAACCTTTCTCTATGATTGGACAATCTTCTACCACACCCCTGCTTCTCATTGGCCAGACTTTGGCAATAGGATGGACAGGTAAATCCAGGGCCTAAGGATGACAAGCCCTCGTCGCCGTATAAGCTAGCCTCGATCTTATTGGTTAGAATTCTGTGAGGAGCCTGCGGATTGGACCAATGCAATCTAAAGATCAAGGGTAGGAGGGAGGAGCGTGTTTGCGAGGCGGCAGCTGAGGCCCAAATCGACGACCACGTGCAGCAGAGTGGCCTGATTGGCTGGAACACAGTTTAAACAACCTCAGCATCCTCACAGGAACGTTGAAAGAGAAAAGTCGCGATTTCATTGGTTGGAATCGGAGAGACAAAGAACGTGTTGCCAAGCTGGTTGTGGGGCAAGGGGGTGGGATGTTTTCCGTGTACCGATTGGCTGCGATCGTTAAAAGAGGCGCAGAACAACATTGGTCAGGATGCCAGAGCGCAAGGGTGATTGGCCCACAGAAAACCCTTTATAGTTAAAGCTGTGGATTGTTGCTCGGAGTTGGTGAATGATGCTAGCGAGTGGTGGATACAGACAGAAAGAAAGTAGTCCGGGAAAGTTGCCGCCTGGCTAGGATGCTAATTTCTTAGCACTTTGGGTTTTCAGGAATCCTGATTCTCTGGCCTAATAGAACAGTATCTAAGCTTTACCCCACTTAATTAATCGATGTATCTCTTAGTGGCCCAATTAACTGGCTGGATCCTCATTTAGGGTTGGGGATCTGAAATACTGGCAGGGTTCCCCCTTCCTTGGGGTAACTTCTGTCTCCCTCTTCGTCCACCTCCCCCCTCCGCTGCTTTGCTCTCTAATACTTAAATTAATTGAGCCTTTACTTTATCCAGATAGCTGAAAGCAAAATAAAGCTTTCTATTTAGACTGGGGTCTCATTATCCTAACTGGTTGATATTTTATCTATACTTATTTTTCTAAAAATCTATATCTAAACTAAAGTAATTAACTGATAACTGATTTAAGCATTAATTGCATCTCCCCACTTTGCTTGTTTGTGCTCCAGTGTTTTGACTGGCTCATTTGAAAGCTTTTACAGCTACCTTGTTCTTAAAAGCACAGACATTATTAAATTGTCTTTCCAGGTGGTTTGGTGTAATCAATCTGACTTGTCCATTTCAGTTTTACTGTTTAGGTTTTCCATTAATTAATGGAAAATCCTTGCTTACTACTAGTTCTAATCCTTGCTTACTACTAGTTCATGAATTTTTGTCTATTCCTCCAATTAATTAATGTATGTTTATATTTATTAATTTTGTGATCAACTGGGGTTTTACTATCCTTTTTTCTTACATAACTTAAAAAAAAAAGTATTGTGGGCCTAGCCTGTTAATTGATTCCTAAACTGTAACGATCCCACTTGGCTTAACTGGCCATTTTAATTAATATCACTAAAGAGCGCATCTTCTGTGTGAGTAAATTGCTGGCCAGCCTATTAACTTACTCATGTTTTCCACATCACTACCTTTTTGGTCATAAAAACCACCCACCAGCATTTCAGTGTCTCCCCCAGTTAATTGGATCCAGGACTTTGGCTGGCTTCACTCTCCTCTGCAATGAAATAACTCAAAATTGTCTTGGGAAAATCAGTCCAAAGGCCCTGACACACACTGAATTAGCCAGAACTGGGGAATTAAAAATAAATAACTCTCATTTTGTAGGCTGCTTAGGATGCAGTAAATTGGGGAAGAGGGTTCTTGATTCTTAGCAGCGAACCTAATTTTAGTTGCATCGTATAGTGTATCCTGCCTGGGAAAGGGTCAGTTTGTGGGGCAAAGTACTAACCACAAGTTTAGGGGTACCTTGAAGGCTCACAACCTCGCCACTGGAGAAGGAAAACCAGCCGTTACACCATGTTCTATTATCCAAATGTTTTGCAACGCCACACGGGATGCTTTGCTACAATTTGGTAATGACCTTCCTTTAGGGTGGAGGGGGGCAAGGGTGTAGAACTTGGGGAGCTCCCACTGATTTGTCCCCTCTTGACAATCCTGTGTCTCCCAGGTTGGCAGCAACCGGTGCCACCAAACTAGTGAAGCGGGAATACCTGAAGGTCAACGTCCCGCGAACCTGGTGAGTGAAACTTGGGAATACCAAATGCTTCCTTATACTGTACTGAGTCAGAGCATCGGTCCACCTAACTCAGGACTGTCTGCACTGACTGGCAGCAGCCATTCTCCAGGGCTTCAGGCATGGTGTTTTCTCAGCCCTCCCTGAAGATGTCCCAGGGAGGCACGGAACCTGGGACTTTCTGCATGCAAGGCGGATGCAGATGCTCTACCAGTGAGCTGTCCTCTAGAAAGCTGCCATCTATGGCCAGGCCCTGGGTCCATCTAGCTCAGCACTGTTTACTCTGACTGGCAACGGCAATCCAGGGCTTCAGGCAGGCATTTTTCTCAGCCCTACCTGGACCTTGTGCATGCTCAGCGGATAATCTAAGAAATGGAGAAATGGTAGATGTCTATAGTGAAGGGTGTGAGGGATTCTTTTTTTAAAATTATTACTGCAGAGGGATGGGCAGCTGGTTTATGGAACTGATCAGCTGCCGGACACCACTGGAAGAAAATTCTGGCTTTGCACATGGCCAAGTCAAACAGATGCCCCCGAAGCCTGTCCTTCAACTCCTTCTCCAGTTCCTTTTTCCAGTCCATCCTTTCAAAGTTAGGAGAAACTGTAATTTCCTTGGTTGCGTCTGAGTTATGCGCAGGGCTCTGTGTATTCTGTGGTTATGCACACACATACGGAGATGGGGCTGTAACTCAGTGACTGCGCATCTGCTTTGCATGCAGGTTCCATCCCTGGCAGTATCTCCGGGTAGGGCTGGAAAATACCGGTCTGAAAAACCCAGCAAGCTTCTGCCTGCCAGAGTAGACAATTCTGAGTTGTACAGACCAATGGTCTGACTCCTTATAAGGCAGCTTCTTATGTAAGATGACCCTGCTGTGTAGGCATCCTCTTAGAAACTCGAACAGTATGCTTCCCCCCCACTACAGTAGCATCTCTCTGTCCTGGGGTTGCACTCCCCCAGAAGGAACAGGTTAGCAGTCTGGGAGTGCTTCTGGATCCAAGCCTCTCCCTGGTGCCTCTGCTAAATAATGATAATACTTAATAATTAATTCACATGCAGATATATGCTGATTTAATAAACAAATCTGATCCATTAGGAACCCATAGGACAAATCAACAGAGCTGATCTGTCTGACTCCGTATAAGAGCCAGCGTGGTGTAGTGGTTAGAGTGCTGGACTAGGACCGGGGAGACCCGAGTTCAAATCCCCATTCAGCCATGAGACTTGCTGGGTGACTCTGGGCCAGTCACTTCTCTCTCAGCCTAGCCTACTTCACAGGGTTGTTGTGAAAGAGAAACTTAAGTATGTAGTCCACCGCTCTGGGCTTCTTGGAGGAAGAGTGGGATATAAATGTAATAAAATAATAATAATAATAATAAGGTTGCTTCATATGCTAAGCGGATCGCGATTCATTTGAAAAGAACAAAGCAAGCTTCTAGTTCTTAAAGCTGGGGAGATGATCTGGGAGGTCATCTGTGCATGCCACGGCTCAGAAGCTAGGGAAGGGTTTCCGGCGAGGAGGAGCAGCTGTGCTTCTGTGTCCCTCCCCAGGGCAAAAAGGACAGAAGGGGTGAAGGAAATTTGGGAAAGGGTAAAGGAAGCTGATGATAGGATGGCCCATGACTGCTTTCTCTTTCTCCCTCCCTCCCTCTGCAGTGAGGAGATCATGGCCTTCATCCTCGTACAAGTCCCTCCACCGGTGCCTGGTGCTCCCCGGCCCCGATTCTCGCTCTACCTCTCCTCTCAGCTGCAGTATGGGGTCGTCCTTGTGTACTGTCGCCAGTGCCAATACCTTGTCGGTAGGTATGGACACCTTCCCACACCGGAAAGCAAGCCTCCCTCTTTTTCTTTCCTGACAACTGAAGCTCTGTCCAGACATCATTTACATTGTCCGTGCATGTGCGGAGAGGTCTGTATACTCATACATGTGTTTATCTGAATTACTGAACACGCTTTCCCTTGAAAAGTGAGCCTGGCTACAGGCCCCTTCAGATGTGGGGTGCAGACATGCTGTGGACTCGTGGGGCTTTTTCTCACACTGGGTTTTTAGTTCGCACCTTCTCCAGAATGGAGGGTGTGCCTGCATGTATCGGCCAGATAGACCCCAAAGTCCCTACGAGCTATCGGGGAGCACTTCACTCACGATTCAGCTTTTTCATTGTGCATTAGGGTGTAGCCCGATTTATATCGAGGGTAATAAAAATCCACCTTTTGCCTTGTTTTGTTGTGGCAACTTTGAAACTACCTGCGATAAAGCCTGCTGTCTGGAAATGCTCCGGTACCGGCATGCATCATAACAGGTGAATAACTTTACACTGGAACCCATTGTACGAGTGTTGAACACAATGTGTGAAAAGGGGTCCCGTCTTTGCTGCTTCTTGGATCAGCTTCCTCAAGTCCAGACTATTTTCCAAGCAATCGTTGTGATGTTCTTGGGCTCCCAACCTGTGGGTCTTTTGGCCCACCCTTCTTCTTCCGTGTGATCCTCATCTCTCTCTCTCTCTCTCTTGCTCTCAGATGAAATCCAACACATCTTGGAACGGCTCAGCCGGGCTCAGCAGCAGATCCGCATCAACCTGACAGACCTAGAGCAGTGAGTGACCACCCCCATTTCCCCGCCATGGGCACATGAGGATTGCTGGCCTTGTGGTAGCAAGCATGACCTGTCCCCTTAGCTAAGCAGGGTCTGCCCTGGTTGCATATGGATGGGAGACTAGAAGTGTGAGCGCTACAAGATATTCCCCACTTAGGGGATGAAGCCATTCTGGGAAGAGCAGAAAGTTCCAAGTTCCCTCCCTGGCAGCATCTCCAAGATAGGGCTGAGAGAGAGATTCCTGCCTGCAGCCTTGGAGAAGCCGCTGCCAGTCTGTGAAGACAATACTGGGCTAGACAGACCAAGGGTCTGACTCAGTATATGGCAGTTTTCTATGTTTCTATGTTCTATCGTCCACGCTCCACAAAATGCTGGGGAGAGTATGTGGATTGGCCATATCCGCACTACCCAGCTCCTACATAAGAATAGCCCTGCTGGATCAGGCCCAAGCCCCTTCTAGTCCAGCATCCTGTTTCCCACCGTGGCCCACCAGATGCCGCCAGGAAGCCCACAGGCAGTTGGTGAGGGCATGCCCCCTCTCCTGCTGCTGCTGCTCCCCTGCAACTGGTATTGAGAGGCATCCTGCCTCTAAGGCTGGAGATGGCCTATAGCCCTCAGACTAGTAGCCAATGATAAAGTTGTCCTCCTTGAATTTATCTAAACTCCTCTTAAAGGCATCCAGGCTGTTGGCTGTCATCACATCTTGTGGCAGATAATTCCATAGGTTAATTGTGTGTTGTGCGAAAAAGTACTTCCTTTTGGCAGTGCACACAGTCACTCTTCCCATCTCCCACCTTGATTTTTGGATTCACACAACTGCCAGTTGGGAGGGCACCTGGCTTGGCACTCCTCTGATCCTGTGTAGGGTCATGCGAACAACCCGAATGAGTCCCAGCGCCATGCCTCACCCCTGTTACGAGCTCAATAGACCTTGAGATTTTGCCCTAGGAAGCCACACTCCGTTTTGACTCTAGATGGATCTTGTTTGTCCAGTATTGGCATGAGAAAGTGCAGGATTCTGTACACCCATATGAACTGTTTTCAATGCTGTGATTTGGGAATTGAATGTTTCTGATATTTCAAATAAAAACAATTTTAAAAAGGAAGCCACACTCAGCTTCAGCCATCAACTCTGAAGCCAGCGTGGTGTAGTGGCTAGAGTGCTGGACTAGGACCGAAGAGACTCGAGTTCAAATCCCCATTCAGCCATGAGACTTGCTGGGTGACTCTGGGCCAGTCACTTCTCTCTCAGCCCAACCTACTTCACAGGGTTGTTGTGAGGAGAAACCTAAGTATGTAGTACACCGCTCTGGGCTCCTTGGAGGAAGAGCGGGATATAAAATGTAAAACAAAAAACAAAACAAAAAACCCTCCATCTGCAATCTGGGAATAAGAGCACTGATCTACCTTACAAAGTTGCTGGAAGGATTATTGTGTTCATGAGCCCAGCACATGCCTGATCTCAGGATTCTTTCCAACATTCCTGGAAGGTAGGCCGGATTTGAACTGGATGGCCTATAACTGATTTGTTTGTGTGTTGACAGATTTGTATACTGTCTTTCATTTACAAAAAATCCCAAGCTGGTTTGCAGCAGCTTAAAAACAATACAAGTAGATTAAACATTCGAAACAAACCAAATATTAAATGTCAGTCTTAAAAATAGGACACATCTATTCAAGTTGAAGGCATACATACCATGAAACAATACCTGCAACAAGATCCAGAGCAGCAGCACATAACATAACACCCATCGAAATGCCTGTGTGTAAAACCCCTGTCTTAACTTGCTTTCTACAAGCCATTCTGGAAGCTGAGAAGAGGGTGATTGCTAGAGAGCATTCCATGTTGGGCCGCTTACTGTGATTTAGACCTTTCTTCTTTTTGCAACCCTCCCAGGCCAGGCCTGCTGCTCCCTGACCAGCTGGCCCTGATGGAAGCCTTCGAGGCAGCGCCTGACCCCTTTTTCGGCATGATGGAGCCCCTGCTACCCAGCCCCACATCCATTCCGCACGTAAGAGTCTCTCCCTGTGTCTTCCGGCCATATCTCTCTCTTCCTCGGCCCCGTTCCGGTTTTCTTTCACAGGAACTGGCTGGTGAATCCCAGCTTCCCAGTGCCAGACTGGGGAAACGGGTGAAGCTGGTCTCTTGTTCTGTCCCTCCCAGGTCAGACACATCCTGGAGGCCCCTACTCCGGAAAGAAGCCCCCCGGAACGACCTCCATCTCCCCAGCGCAGGAGGAGAGGTGAGCCAAGAACTGGGTGGACGGCCAGAAATGTGGGCACAGTGCATGTAATGATGATCCAGTCGACGGGTCTGGATAGCAACCAGGTGCCTTGCTTCTTCCTCAAATGTTAAGACAATCAGACTGAGAGAGACCGGCTTGCAGGAGCCAAGAAAAGATCTCCAGAAGCAGGGATGCTGCCTGCCACTTGAACAGTGAGATGGGCTGTTCCGCCCTGGCCCTGGAACCATCCAGAATGCTTTGCCGCTTTGGAGCTGTGCTGAGATGCTGCATCTGTGCCGTATTGTTAATATACCCATCCTAAAGAGCACAGCTTTGCGTCTTCTGTGGTTTCTGCAAAAGCTTGGGTTTGATATTTGGCTGCTGAATTTGGTGTCCTGGTGATCGCCGCTTTTATTTCTATGTAGAAAGCAAGTTTCTAGTCCTGATGGCTGGGGTAGGTAACCTTGGTCCTCCCGCTGTGGTTGAACTACAACTTCTAGTTCAGGTCTAGCACAGACCCTGTTGATATAAGAGCGTCCCCATCTCTGGCCACTTCTAAAAAGTCAATCAAGACACATTTGTTCACCCGGGCTTTTAATTAGGTTTCCATTTTTAATATTTCTAACTGGTTGTAGGTTTTACATTGTTTTCATGTTTAAATGTTGTTTTGATTGTGAACCGCCCAGAGACGCAAGTTTTGGGCAGTATAGAAATTTGTTAAAATAAAATAAATAAATAAGTAAATACACTCCCGTCGTCCACAGACACAATCACTCAACACCAATGGGACGGTCCAGGTCGCCTGCCTAGTTCACAGACCTCAAGCTAGAAGAAAGGGGTGGGGGGTGGGGGTTAGAGCCGGATTCCCAGTAGCCAGGGCTTCTTCTAGAGAGCTGTGTTCAGATAAAACCCAAACCTCCCTGCAATTAAAAACAAACCCCCCAAAATCTAGCATTTCAGGGAGAAAGGTCCTATTTCGACCCACTCTCTAATTTTGTTCTGCTTTAGATCATGATCTGCCTCAAGGGCTTAGTCTGGACTGAAAGGGAGGGTCGAAACTGAGCAAGCTACTGACTCAGATCTGATTGATTGATTTTCTTTTTGCGTCTCCTGTCCCCATGCCAAAGGAGAGCCCCCCCTCACCGTCTCCCCTGAAGCCATCACTCTCAAGGAAGCTGAGCCCATCACGCTGCTTCAAATCGAGGTGAGTCTCTCATGCCCCTCTGGGAGGTCAGGAGGGGTCCGGGAAGCAACGGGGAGAGAGGGTGCTCCCCTGCGCTATCCCGGATGCTGAGTGCTCCTCCGACTGCGGCTTCTTTTTCTGCCCATCGCAGGGCGAGCGAGACCTGCCCGAAATCACAGCACAGGAGATCGACATGTTGGCTGAACAGGAGGGGTTTCTGGTTCCTGGCGAAGAAAGACCCCCGTCACGGCCCCATGTTTCTCCCAGGAAAAGGCGCGCAGAAGAAGGTGAGACGGGCTAGGCGTGGCCTGACTTCCTCTTCTCCACCACGAGACAATATGCTCTTCTCTGTGCACAACTGAAGCCTGCCAGGAGCCTCGATTGCTAAATGGAGCTTCCAGTTTCAGAGGCAGTCTCCTCTAAATACCCGCTGCTGGCAAGCAGCACGGGGAGAGGCCTGTTGTCTTCATGCGCCATGTTTGTGGGCTTCCTAGGAATGTTGGCTGACCACTGTGGGGAACACACGGCTGGGCTTGATGGACCTTTGGCCTAATCCAGCAGGGCTGCTGTGAGACCCCTCTGACATTCTTAATTCCGGATGTGTTAGCCAGAATTTTTCAAGCTGGATCAACTGGTAGTATTGGACTACAATGCCCATCATCCTCAGCCGTAATGACCAAAGGCCATTGTGGCTGAGGATGATGGGCTTTGTAGTCCAGCAACATCTGGGGAGCCACGTTTGAGAACTCCTATGTTAGGCTTATCCTGTCTTTGGAAGGGGTGCCTCTGGTATCTGAGGTGGTACTCCAGATGTTGATGCACTGCAAACTCCCATCACCCCCTGCTACCATTTATTGTGGCTGGGGATGATGGGAGTTGTAGTGCAACATCTGGGGCACCACTGGTCAGGAACCCCCGGATTAGGCCAGAAGGCTCATAGCTGGCAAGCCTGTGACAGAGGCCTGCCTGAAAGCCTGGGGAGCATCCGCCTGTCAGCCCAGGAAGGACTGAGCTAGATGGGCCCGTCTCCTGACTCTGGGGGTGAAGGCAACTCCCTTCGTTCATGAGAGCATCCTCTTGGTCTGTGCCGTGGGCTCAGCAGGTGCAAGGGGAGGGAGGGAGGAGAGGATCCCAGAGCTGGAAGGGGCCACCCCGGAGGTCATCTACTCCAGCCCCCTGGAATCCGGAGCAGGAGGCCTCCTCCAGCACTGGCAGGGCTACTCAGCTGCGGCTCTCCAGCGGTTTCTGGACTACAGCTCCCAGCATCCCCAGCCAGCCACGGTGGCCCATAGGCAGGGATGGTGGGGGTTGTCGGCCAACGTCCGCAGTGGGGCCTGGCCCTACGGCCTTCCTGACGGGCGCCTCTCCGGCCTCTGCTTGGGAATCTCCAGCTCACCTCCCCGGGAGGCAGACTACGCCGCTGCCATGCAGCCGCTGGGGAGTTCTTCCTTACGCCTCTAGCCCCCACGGCTGCACTGCTCCAGCCCCTGCCCAGCTGCTGTCGGACTACAGACTCCCAGCATCTCCAGCCACGGTGGCCAGTAGTGGGGGCCAATGGGAGTTGTAGTCCACCATCAGCCGGACGCTGCTGATGCAGGGCGGCTCAGGGCAAGCCTGAATCTGCCATCTCGAAACAGAATTCCCGACATTCCAAAGCGTATGTTGTGGTGTTTTGTGTGGGGTTGTGTGTTACTCGTCCAATACCGACAGGGTGTGGGGGAAGAACCTAAGAGCAGCCCTGCTGGATCTGGCCCAAGGAACCCCCATCTAGTCCAGCCGCCTGTTTCCCACAGTGGCCCACCAGATGCCTCTGGGAAGCCCACAGGTAAGAGAGGAGGGCATGCCCGCTCCACTGCCCTGCAGCTGGTATTTGGAGCCACCATGCCTCTGAGGCTGGAGGTGGCCAATAGCCCTCAAGGCTAGTAGCCATTGATAGACCTGTCCTCCATGGGTTTGCCCCAATCCTCCATGGATTTGTTAAAGCCATCCAAGCTAGTGGCCCATCACCACATCCCTTGGCAGAGAATTCCACAGCTTCATAATGCACTGTGTGGGAAAGGACTCCCTTTTGTCAGGGGTCCTCAGTTTCCCGGCCTTCAGTTCCAGGGGATGACCATTGCTTCCAGAAGTGCACCCTGGGTAATTTTGGAGCCTGGACATAAAGGCCTTTGCAGTCCCCGCTGCCGCCCGCAGCAAGCCAAGCGTCACCCCCCTACACACGCACACTGTGGCACACCTAATATTTTGAACACATGGGTTTTTGAGGGCACAAACAGCAACTGAATTCACAAGAGTGTAGGGATATAAAATAGGTCTGCTCGTGCAAATATGCCTTCGCAGAAACATTTCAACGCGCAACTTAACATATCCCCATCGCACACATTTCTTTCCCCACTCTCTGTCTCTATAGCAGAGGTCGCGCCCGGTGCAGCGCACACAACACTACAACCACACCACTAAAGAGCCTCCAAAGGTGTGGACTTTGACCCAGAAGTCCAGTGTTAAGAGTGCCTCTGCCTGCTTCTAGCATTGTGAGAGAGGGAGACAAATTCCTCTCTGTCCATTCTCTCTACTCCATGCATCATTTTCTACACCTCAACCATGTCTCCCTGTAGTCGCCTCTTTCCCAAACTGCTCTCGCTGTTATAGAGTCCCTAAGAAGGTACTTTGGATTTGGCTGAAAAACGGCACTCCGGAAACAGAATCCTAGATGCTCAGTGCCGTCCCTGTAGCTTCTGTGGGCCTGAGAGGGGATCTTGGGGGAAGAGCAGAGAAGACCTGCATTCATGGGCGCTATTAAGACTCCCTCCAAGGTCAACAGTCCGCTTGTCTCCCGTTGCAGCTGGCTGTTCCTTTTCATCTGCTGCCAGTGTGGGATGAGTGCTTTGCTTTGGCCTCTGCCTGCATCTCACTGTGACCTCCAGCTCCTGTTCTTCTCTCTTTCAGAGCCTACGGAGGAGGTCAGGGAGAGGGAGATTTCGGTGCCTGCCAGGCTGTCTCCTCCCACACGGTAAAGTGGAGAAGCAGGGAGGGGAGGCCTTCCTTTTCTAAAGGCTGCTGATTCCAGAGTTCAAGGAGTGTGTGTGTGTGTGTGTGTTGTGTGTGTACTGGTGTCATCACAAATTCAGAAGTAGAGGCGCTCCCCATTACAGCCCCCCATAGCCACATCCCAACATCCACACCCACCAGACAGATGCATTTTTTTGGAGGAGTGGGTGCAGCAGGTTCTGTTACAAGAAGCCAAGAATAGCCTGTAATCTGGAAAGTGTCCGGAAGAGAGAGAGAATGCACATAAAAACAACTGCAGAAATCTAGATTCCCTTCAGGAGGTCTCCCTGAGAAAACTTCCCCTGGAGGTTTTTCACACATGGCTCTATGCCTGGGGGTGGGGGGGTA
The DNA here is from genome assembly GCF_027244095.1 of Hemicordylus capensis. NCBI lineage: Eukaryota > Metazoa > Chordata > Lepidosauria > Squamata > Cordylidae > Hemicordylus > Hemicordylus capensis. The sequence continues at coordinate 4,565,713 of NC_069662.1, read as the reverse complement.
TCTGAAGGGCGAATCTGCTTCGCAGCAGATTCGAGGGGTTAGATGGACCATGCACGTAGCCATCAGCACCTCCATCAACACCTTCGGAGAAAGCAGGAGGCCCGGAGTTTTTTTCCCAAAGCTGCTGGAAATAGAGGATTTTTTTTACCCTGGACATAACTCGGGCTAAGCCAGAATTCCATTGGGGAGAATCAGAGTCCTGTTTCTCCTGGCCCCTGATAGCCCACAGGAAGGTCAAGTTAAATCCAGCAAATATGTGGACTGGCACTCTCCAATCAGGATTGGATTCCGGGGGTGGGTAGATGGGGGGAGCCCTGTCTGTAAAACTTCCAGCGGACATCCAAACCCATCTCCACTTGCAGGAGAAACATGCTGATCCGCCCAGAAAGGGGGTGTGTGTGTGCGCGCGCGCACATTTGCCTGCATGGTCAAAATTCTGCACCCCAGAATGAGGCAGACATGCATCTCTTGCTAGTAATGCAGTCACAGAGGAAAAGGCATCTGGACAAAGGTTTTCTGTTCAAAAGGAAAGGTTCTTTAGTTCTCTGTTCTGTGCTTTCTGCTGGCCAGGGACCTTAGCAGGAGCTCTTCTTATGGTAGCAAGCTCTAGTTTGTATTTGAATGGGAGACTGCATGTGTGAGCCTTGTACGATGCACCACAGAACTCCATGAACAGATTAATACAACTCACACAGTGGTGTGTATCTAGAATAGCCACCCAACCCCCCCTCAATTCCTGGTTTCACCCAGATTTTAAGCATCTCACCCAGATTTGCCCAGATTTCAGCTTTCATTTAAAACACACACACACACACACACACGCGCGCTAAGCTCTAGCCCTTGTAGAAGCGGAGTTATGGAGCAAAACGTGCAGTCACTCTTCTGCTCAAAAACTATTTTCCAACCAATTTACTTAATATGCAAATTAGGCACCCAGATTTGGAAAGTCAGAATGGGGCCACCCTCTGTGTATCCCTCTGTCTGGGTGCCCACCTCCACTCATACAGCCCTGTGGCACCGGTAGCCTCTTGCGGGGAGCGGGGTGATTTGTGTCAGCAATCAACCTGCATGAACTACTTCTCCAAACCGGAATAAGAATCCCTTTGGGACCATCTGAGGATGCCTCCCTGTGGCTGCTGTGGGCCAGACCCACACTCCCAGGAGCTACAGGAGAGCTGGTCTTGTGATAGTGGGGTTCTCGAGCTGGGGGCCTCTGATGTTGGACTGCAACTCCCATCACCCTCTGCCACAAGGGGTGATGGGAGTTGTAGTCCAACAACATCAGGGCAGCCAGGCTTGGGAACCCCTGATTTATGGGGTTGGGAGACAGGGTTCCCACCAAACGCACACACAGCCAACAGCTGCTTCTGCGGGTGGAGGAGGCTCTGACTTACATCAGGGAGGGTGGGAGGAAAGAATTAAAGAGCTTCTCCCAAAGTCCAAAGTTCCTGGTCCCAGATCTTCATCAAGGCAGCCTCATGAGGCTACTAATTAGCAGAGCAAAAACCTTGGAGAATCTCTCGTTCGAACCACAGGCCTTATTACCCCAACATCTCCCTCCCTTCCTAAGGTTGCCACCCACCCCTCCTGGATTTCTGGGTATTTACCAGATTTTAAGCATGCTCCCCAGTGGCAGGCTAGCCCATTAGTTTGCCCAGATCCCCAGCTTTCTTCTTAAAAAAGAAAAAGCAAAAGCTAAACTCTAGCCCTTGTAGAAGTGGAGTTATGGAGCAAAATGTGCAGTCCCTCTTCTGCTCAACCGCTGGAGTTGAGGAAAGGCAGGTGAAGCACAGGAGGGAGGCTGGGAGAGGTTTGCAATAAGTCACCCACCCCAGGAATGTTGGCCTTGTTCTTTGTCAGTAGGGAATCTCTGCAGGGCCCTTGAGAGGCTAGCTTGACTTTGATGCAAATCACTTCCTCCCTGTGAATTGTATTGGCTTTATAGTGCAATCCATTCTGTGCATGCTTACTTGGAAGTAAGTACCACTGATAAGTGTGTATAGGATTGCAGTGTTAATTGAAAAGCTCAGTGTATTTTTTGTTCTGTTACTGCTATTAATATCTCAAAATCAGCGTAGGCTTCATTTATTTTCTATAGATATTATTTTGTGTTTTTAAATGTTGCTTTAGCATTTAAAAACACACATGAATTCTCACCGCCCTCTGCTCTTTTCTAGCCTGTAAAGATAAAGTGTGCCGTCAAGTCAATTTCGACTCCTGGCGCCCACAGAGCCCTGTGGTTGTCTTTGGTAGAAGAATACAGGAGGGGTTGACCACTGCCGCCTCCTGTGCAGTATGAGATGATGATGCCTTTCAGCAGCTTCCTGTATCGCTGCTGCCCGATATAGGTGTTCCCCATAGTCTGGGAAACCTACCAGCGGGGATTTGAACCAGCAACCTTCTGCTTGTTAGTCAAGCATTTCCCCACTGCACCAGTACTGGTATTCTAAATCAAAAGGAGCATCTTGGTGTTACATTTTATGTACTTATCTCAGGATGTAAATGGTGACCCTGACAAGGCTTAAGCATGTGGGGTCAATTGGAGAATGTAGTGGTGATGAAAATGCACTCAGCTCTGCTGCTCAGCATGGGCTTTGATTTAGCACCATCACCTTCACCAATAATCTTCGCCATATTTAAATTAGTATATTTCAACCAATAAATAGCACATGTATCCACCAACAAATAGCATATTCTGGTATTGGGAATTGTGGTGGGGTGGCAGTTTGCAGTTGGTGTGGGATCCACGACAGCCCTACACACAGCTAATTAGACAAGGTTAAAAACTGAACGTGTATATTAGAAAGTGTTGGGATGTAAAGTCTGGGGGTTTAATGCTCAGTGGCGCAGCGGGGAAATGCTTGACTAACAGGCAGAAGGTTGCCGATTTGAATCCCCGCTGGTACTGTATCGGGCAGCAGCGATATAGGAAGATGCTGAAAGGCATCATCTCATACTGCGCAGGAGGAGGCAATGGTCAACCCGCCCTGTATTCTACCAAAGACAACCACAGGGCTCTGTGGGCACCAGGAGTGGAAATTGACATGACGGCACATGGTCAGGTAAAGAGATCTTCCCCAGCGATTGTTGGTAGACATCCAGAGCAAATACAAGTCAACTGGACAGTGCATCAGCTAATTTGCGTAGCTTGGAAATTATTTGTGTGCTCATTTGCATAACATTTGCATAACATGCAAACTCTGGGGTGCCTTGATTTGGAGAGCTTGCATATGGCCACCCTCTTTCCCTCCCGCATCCAGTGTCTCATTCACTGTTGAAATTTAGATGGCCACCCTTTTGGGATGGGGACCGGATGGACCCTCTCTCTCCCTCCTTCCCGCCCTTCTGTGTTCCTGTGTAAAGTTCCACGAACCTTGAAGGAGCTGTTTGCAAAAATGCCGCCGAGTTCTGCAGCTCTGGATTCTGGCACAAGGCCTCCCCACCCACCCCCAATCCTGGCGCTGCCTTTTGTTTCCCCTTCTCAGGGTCGAGGAGGAGCCATCGGCTGCAAGGGACCTCCAAGGGCTGCTGTTGGCCGATGAAGACCAACTCCTGGAGGAAGGCCTCCTGTTGCCCCCTCTGGGTGAGTTGAGCAGGCGGCCGGTCCAGCCTTGACACACAGTGGGAAGGAAGGAGGACCGTCTCCCTCCCCGGGTGGAGAAAGGCGGGAGGGAGCCCATCGAGATCCGGCTTGGCACGCAGAAGGTTCCAGGTGCAATCCCCCACATTTCTCGTTCAGAGCTGCTGATTCCTTGCTTTCACCTTCCTATCCCGCTCTTCCTCCAAGGAGACCAGAGCCGGATATGTTTATCCACACAACCACCCTGTGAGGGAGGTTAGGCTGAGAGAGAAGTGGCCGGCCCCGAGTCACCCGGTGAACTTCATAGCCGAGCGGGGATTTGAACCTGGGCCTCCCTGGTCCTAGTCCAAGACTCTAACCACTACACCATGCCGGCTCTCATGGACGGCAGGGCTGGGGAGGAGATCTCTCTGCTGGGGACCCCGCTGCTGCCAGTTGAAGCAGACCATACTGGACACTGGCAGCTGCTTGGATTTGTAGCAGGGTCAGCCCCAGATATTGCCCCCCCAGAGGCGAGGCACTCCAGGTGGGGGGCATCCCCCTTTCCAAACTGGCCCGTTGCAGGGAGGAGGGAAGGGGGCCAGCAGCCCCCTCCTCGGGGCCCCTTCCCGGCTTTGCAAAGAGTGGGAGGAGAGGCGCTCCTTGGGCCCCAAATGGCTGCCCCAGTGGTCTGCCTCACAAAGGGGCTGCTGTTGGTTCAGCGCGACTGAGGGCCGGACTGGAGACCCCCCCACATTTGCTGCTGGGTTCTTTTGGTCCAGCTGCGTGGGGTAGGCCCACAGCAAGGGCGCAGTGGCGGGGGGGGGGTCGGGTCGACCCTTTGCTCAGACTGCTGGGGACAGGGCGGGCAGGCGGGCAGGGGCGCAGCACCTGTTGAGCCACAGGCACACGCAGTGCAGGGTGTAAATAGTTAATTGAACGGCAGATAACACTCACTCTCTCTCTCTCTCTCTCTCTCTCTCTCTCTCTCTCTCTCTCTCGATGAATTGCATTGTGGGTTCCCCCAGAGGTGACGCCCCCCGCCGAGAGGCCCGGACTGCCCCCTTCTCCCCGCTCGCCCCCTGAGCGACGGCTCCCCCCACTCAGCCCCGAGGTGAGAGGAAGGGAGCCGGCGGCCACTGGCCAGGCCGCCCCGGAACCAGGGGATGCGGTGGGCTAGGAGGGGGCTGCTGCAGCCGAGTGTCCTGCCAGCTGCTTTGCACCCCCCCCCCGCAGCTCCACCTGCCAGACTACGAGCCGTCTCCCGCCCGCCCCTCCAAGCGCCGGCGGCAGCTGCGCTTCTTGGACCCGGTGACCCAGATTTCCCGCGAAGACTTCAAGAAGCAGATCATGGACCCGCAGACACAGTGCCAGCCCCTGGTAAGCAGCCGAGGCGCCGAGGACGCTGCCTGGGCCAGTGGGTCAGACCCCCTCGGCCCATTGAGCCCAGGATTGTCTGCTCTGGCCGGCAGCGGCTTCTCCAAGGTGCCAGGCAGGAGTCTCTCCCAGCCCTGTCTGGAGATGCTGCCGGGGAGGGGACCTGGGGCCGCAGATGCTGCTCTGCTGACTTGTGGCCTCATCCTCCTCGAGAAATATTTCATAGCCGACGGGGCTTACATTTAGTCACCCATCCAAAAGCAAACCAGGGCAGACCCTGCTTAGCAAAGGGGACAGTTTGTGCACGTGCACTGCCGCAGGGCCAGCTCTCCCCATCGTTACTGTTGAACTGCAGAGGTTGAAGTGGCCACTGCATTCCTCTGCTTCCCACCCCCTCTGGCCGGGGGAGTCCAGGAATGCATGCCTCCCCATGGCCCCCCATACGTTAGTGCAGGCATGCTTTTCTGCTGTGGGGCATCAGAAGGCAGAGAGGAGCTAGTATCTGCCAACTGAGCGAAGAAGAGGCACCTTTTTAACGTGGCAATTATCTTTATTAAGCAGGGGGATATAAAATGTAAACTGCTTTGGGAACTTTTGTTGAAAAGTGGTATATACATATTGATTGTATTTGTATGCTGAGTATAGCATGAATACCCTGGGCACGATCTTGTGCTCTCTCTGTTTCTAGAAATCAGGTGTCTCGCTCTTGCAAGCCTGTGGCTAGCCAGTGGGGACGTCCCTGGGGGAAATGTGGGTCTGTGTGGAGGAGGGTGCATCAGCCCTTTGGCATTCCCCAGCCACAATTAGCAGAAGCCCATGCAAATGAGAAGCCCATGCAAATGAGAAGCTGTCAGGTTAGCAGCTGAAAAGGTCCCTACACCGAGAAGATCTTTCTCCAGAGGAGGAAGAAGAACTGAGGGGGAAGGGTGTGGAGCCTGTGACTTAGGGATGTAGGGGGAGAAGTCACAGCTAAGATGTGGAGAGAAAAGCTTGGAAGGTTCCCCAACTGCACTTTGCGCAAGCGCCAAACCCACCTGTGTGATGGACAGAGAGCACTCAGAAGAACTGGCAAATCAATGCATGCCAATCTAGTTTCCCTTTCACCTTCCCAACATGCCCTCCCAGAAGCTGGACTGCAAACATTCTAGGAGTTTTCCTCCCTGAGCAGCTGGAATGTTTGTGCAGGTTCCGTGCCATTGCACCAGCTCAGCCAATCAGAGAAGCTTTACCGAAGCTTCACTGCCACTAGTGTGGTACAGTGTAGATTTGAGCCTAACTGCTGCCACTTGGGCTATTCAGGTTTTTCTCCGCACAGGATTGGGACCTTGCCTTCTTTTAAAGTGCTGTCTGCCTGTATGGGAGCAAAGTCCAGGGTTGGAACGAACAAATCACCGTGGGAGTGTGGGGAGGAGAGCTGGTCTTGCTGTACTGAGCACGAATGGTCCCCTTTGCTAAGCAGGGTCTGCCTTGGTTTGCATTTGCATGGGAGACCACGTGTGAGTGCCATCTGCTGTAAAATATTCCCCTTAGTGTGGATGGGGCCATAACTCAGTGGCTGAGCATTCTGCTTTGCATGCAAGAAGTTCCAGGTTCTTCAGTCCTTGGCAGCATCTCCAAGATAGGCTGAGAGAGATTCCTGCCTGCAACCTTGGAGAAGCCTCTGCCAGTCTGTGTAGACAATGTTGAACTAGATGGACCAATGGTCTGACACAGTATATGGCAGCTTCCTGTGTTGCTCATGATCTTCTGCCCCTCTTGTTTGGAGTGATGTCCCGTTTCCTTCATTTTAGGAGGCGGTGTTGGCGCCACCAAAGAGGCTGAGGACGCCGGCAGAGCTCCTGGGAGCCCCAACGTATGGTGAGTGCTTCGCTCCGGCTCCTCCTCTGTGTGGGGGCTGAACCTCTTCCCTGCAGGGTGAGTCCTATCCCGCTCTTCCTCCAAGGAGCCCAGAGCGGTGCACTACATACTTAGGTTTCTCTTCACAACAACCCTGGGAAGTAGGTTAGGCTGAGAGAGAAGTGACTGGCCCAGAGTCACCCAGCAAGTATCATGGCTGGATGAGGATTTGAACCCGGGTCTCCCTGGTCCTAGTCCAGCACTCTAGCCACTACACCATGCTGGTGACAAACTGGCAGGCACAAAGAGCAAACAAACCAGGACAGATTTTTAAAAAATGTTTCTGTTGTAATTAAAAATAAAAAGGTATTTGTGTGTGGGGGGGGGGAGGGCAGATTTCAGGGTATGTAGGAGGCCAAGCACCTGAGTCCATTTTTTGCCCCACCGTTCCCACTTCTCAAGTTTGGACCTGCTTTGTTCTCGGGCTGTAATGCATGGCTAGGCGCTTGGGCTGCCTCCTCCAGAGCCTGACCCCCTGGCCTGTCTTGCCTTTGAGACCCAGCCCTGCCCTCGCCCCCCTTCTCTCCCCTTCCCAGGATGGATGCACCCCACCCTCCACAGTCTCTGGGGCCGCTGCGCCAACCTCCAGCGCGTGGATTACGCCAGACAGCGCGCCGTGGAGGAGGCGGCGGCACGGAGAGCGGAGGAGGAAGGTCGGAGGGCTGAGATCCCCAGCGATCTGGAGGTAAGGCGCTGGGCTGGGGGAACCCTTGAGGGCTCCAGGGGCCGCAGGGGATTCTGGCAGCCAGGGATCCCACCTCTTTGCCTTTGAGGAGCATTGGAGGCCCCCCCCACACACACACATTGCATTTGGGCACAGAGGAATTTGCAGATCTAAATCCCTGAGTGCCACTTCCTTTAATCCAGGGGTCCCCATCTTTGGACTCCCACTCCCATCCTCAGTGGCCTTTGTGGTTGGGGATCCAAGGTTGGGGCCTCAGTTCTAATGAAGAGTTCTGCCCCCACCTGCTGACGCCTTCCCCCTGAGCAGTTGGGATGTCTGTGAACCTTCCGTGAGATCAGAGCCACTCACCCAGTGGCCTGCAGGAGGGCGGAGTGGCTGAAGCGGAGCAGAAGGTTCTTGGTACTCTCCTCCTCCTGCTTTCTTTCTTTCTTTCTTTCTTTGCAGGAGCTGCGAGCAGCTGAAGAACCCAGCGTCCCTCCTATCGGCTCATCAGGTGGGTCGGCGTGGCTGCCCCACAAAGACAGGAGGAGCGGAGGACATCCACGTCCTCCCATTTTGCATCCTAGGGGCTGGCTGGTTGTTTGGGCAAATGCTTCAGTCCTTCCACAGACACTGAGCCCCCGCACCTTAATCCAGGGCTGGGCAAATGCGGCCTTCCAGCTGTTGGCTGAACTACAACTCCCATGTGGCTAGGGATGACAGGAGTTCAGCCACAGCTGGAGGGCTGGGTTTGCCCTGCCTTATGGGGACCCTCCATGAGACACACAAATGCCTTCTATTTTCACTTCTGCCCTCTTGCAGATGTCAGCCTACAACTCCCATCACCCCCGACCATTGGCCACTGTAGCTGGGGATGATGGGAGTTGTATTCCAACAGCTGTAGGCCCAAAATAGCACATCCCTGCTCTCTTGCACTCTGTGTGTGTGTGTGTGTGTGTGTACACACACAACACACACACACACACACAGGGGCGTAGCAAGGTTGGAGTGGGCCGAGAGACAAGATTTTAAAATGCCCCCCCCCCCCCCCCCGCTCAGCTCATGAAGTTAAGAAATCTTAGATGAGGTTGAGTAGTGGTAACAAAAGCATATTTTTATAGAACATCATCCTAAATTATTTTTTTAAAGGTTTTGTAAATTGTGGACGATGCAAGTCATTTAATGGTACTAGAGGAAGACATGCTGTGCTGGTAGCTCCAGGTCTTCACACTCACATCCATTTCGGAGGATGCATACAAATGAAGGAAGCCCGGGCGGGTGCGCGGCTGGGGGAGTCAGTCATGGGACTTGCCTGGGGGGGGGGCAAGGCAGTGGGCCTCCAGACAACTGTCTCCCCTTGCCCTATTCTAGTTACGCCCCATAAATAAATAAATATATGTGTGTGTGTGTGTGTGTATATATATATATATGTGTGTGTGTGTGTGTGTATATATATATGTATGTATGTGTATATGTATGTATGTATGTGTATATATATATATATATATATATATATATATATATATATATATATATATATAAAAATACACTAAGGTCATATGTGGCAAGCCCCGCCCACATAGTGCTGTACCAATCGGAGGTAACGGAACAGAAGCAGGGTGGTGATTGGGCAGGGGGATTCTACATGCAGATAGGGAAGCGGAGCAGGTAGGGGGCAAACAGGTGAGCGGTGGAGAGGGAGCAGCTAGGAGTGGGTGACTGATCTGAGCAATCAGCAGGGGCTTTGACGGGCAGCAAGGAGAGCAACAGAGTCCTAGCGTACAGAGGATCTGTGCGGGTTCAGCTAGTGTGTGTGTATATTTATTTATTTATCCCCCCCCCCCCTCAACCTTGTAGAAATTTCCCTGGAGACCACAGAGGAAGAGCCTCGCCCTAGCTTGCTGGTGGACGAAGAGAGGTGAGACGGCCCCCTTCCTTCTCCACCCCCTGGGTGAGTTTGGCCTCTTAGGGGTCACGGGCTTCTCTTCTGAGCCTCCCTCTCCTTCCCGCAGAATCCTTGTGGAGCCAGAGGAGGTGGCCTTGCCGGTGGCCTTGCCGGTCGTGCCCGAACTCCCAGAAATAAGCTTTGAGCTGCCTCTGGAGAAGGACATGATCACCCTGGACTATGTGTGCCGGTATGGCCATTGCTGCTGGGGAAGATGGGAGTTGTAGTCCAACTTCATCGGGGGACCCCTATTTGAGAACCCTGGTCCTAGTAGGCTTCGAAGTTGCCTTTCACGTGTCCTTGATTTCCGAGGAACAGCCCTGGATTTTGCAGAAAAACAGGGTGAATGGTTGGGGAGGATTTGTTCGAAATACTCAGTATTTGTATTCAAGCAAATACTCCCCAACCATTCATCCCGTTCTTCTGTAGAATGGCCCTGCATTTCAGCACCCTGTTCTCTGAGGCATCCCCAGTGGGTTGCCTCCACCCGCTGCTGGCTGTGCCAGCAAAATAATGTGCATTCACAAGAGCCTCCTTGGAGGAGGAGAGCCGGTTTTCCTCGTCGTCCTCCTCTCCCCAAGCATGCGGCATTATTTCCAGAAAGTTCCACCGCTCAAGGGGCGACTTCCCCCTCCTCCCTCAGCGTTGCTTTCCAGGGGGAGTGAGCTGTCCTCTTCTCTGAAGCACTCAGGTGGGAACAGAGTCTTCTCCCAGAGTCTTGGGTAGCCAAGAGGGCGGAAAACAAAATGGCCGGGCCTCTGGCCGCCCGCCGAAGCCCTGCGCTCTGGCTTCTCGCTTTCAGGTTGGTTGCAGCCAGACTGGAGCAGGTGGGAGAGACGACGTTTGACCAGCTGGTGCTCCTCACGACTTCACGGGCGGTGGCCAGCCGCTTCTTCTACCTGTGCCTGGGTAGGTGGGGTGACGGCGGCTTCTGCTGAGGGCAAGCGCTTCGGCCTTGGGGCAGCAACCTGCCTGGGTGGGCGGCCATTCAAGTTAAAAGCGATTTAGGTCATTGATTTAGACGTTAGAAAACACATTTTTTTAAAGCGGAGTGTTTACAAAGAAATCAGATAATTACATGTTATTACATATTATATTATTGAGTGGCTCCTAAATGAAAGTGCATCCTAGCTGATTGCTATAAACACATATTGGGTTGAAAGGAAGGCACAAGGCCCCCACTGAATGATCCTTCCCTCTATCTAACTATAGAGGAGAGCTGGTCTTGTGGTGGCAAGCGTGACTTGTCCCCTTAGCTAAGCAGGGTCTGCCCTGGTTGCATATGGATGGGAGACCACGTGTGTGAGCACTGTCAGATCTTCCCCTCATCAGGGGATGGAGCCACTCTGGGAAGAGCAGAAGGTTCCAAGTTCCCTCCCTGACTTCTCCAAGATAGGGCTGAGAGAGGCTCCTGCCTGCAACCTTGGAGAAGCCGCTGCCGGTCTGTGTAGATAATACTGAGCTAGATGGACCAGTATATGGCAGCTTCCTACGTTCCTAAATCCTGCTCTTCACTAAAAAAAGTTCTTAACATGTTTTATATAGCAAAGGAGTAATAAGATGGTTCCCAATCCAAAAAGAAACTCAGGGGAGACACTTACAAGCCTGTTACTTGCACCTTGCTAAGCATGAGAGCAGTCAGTCACTTGAAGTGGGGCTGCTGAGGGTCAGGGCGTGTTCCGGAGCAGGGTGGCCCTGTATGTGCACACAGGCTGCAAAGGGAAGAGGGGCAGTCAGTTTGGTTAAAAAAAAAAAATTGCCCCTCTGCCTTTTGCAAACCAAACGACCTTCCATTCAGGGACAAGGATACAAGCCAATGATGTTGGCTTCATTCTGAATACTGGTTCTTGCATTGCATGGTTTAAATTTGCTGCATTTTCCTTTAACACCCGCCCCCCCACCAAAAAAGGATTTTCATTTTCAAAAGATAACACTTTACTCAAAGTAGCCCCACTGAAATTAACAGGACAAGTTAGCCAGTGCCTAACCCATGAGGAAATTCCTCCTCCCAGGAGCCAAAGATTTATTTGTTTTCCAGGATGGATTCTTATCTACCCTGCAACCTTTTCATGTTGCAGAAAACTCCGTCTGGAGTTATCGGGACACCCTGAGGTGGATTGGGCATGGGGCATCCCGCAAATGGAGCGTGCTCCTCTTCCACACGAGATGTTTCTATCCCCACTGGTGATTACTACACAACCTCTCCTGCTTTTGTGATTTCCCCTCCCTACTGGATTCAGCTGCATGGACAGGTGGAAATAAATCCAGGCTAGGTTCACGCGATAAGCAAGGCCCTGGGCTGGAGAGAGCAAATTGGGGAGAGAAGCAGGGCTTTGCATGGTGTCTGCATCAGCTTTTTTTTTTTTTTTTGCCTTACTGACCTTTCTGTTCAAGCAGGTTAGGTAGGTTTTTAAGCAAAAAGCCTGCTGCACCTGTTTGATCAGGAGGAGCAAAGGAAGAGAAGTCCACACTGTAAGCAACCCCTTTTTCAAAGTGTCGTCAGTGCTCGGAGAATACAGACAGACATCCTACCCCGTCCCACTTGCTCCGTGGCTTCCTCAGGGGGCTAGACCGACTGGTTTTCTGACATGACATGGTACCTGCTCTCAAACGCTCTCTCTTTCCTCCTGCAGTTCTGGCTGCCTCCCAGTACCTCCGCCTGGAGCAAACGGAGCCCTTTGGAAGGATTGTCATTAAGCCAGGGACCCGTTTCCACCCCAGCTAGCCGATATTGTCCCGCTGGCTTCCCCAAGGCGTGAGCCTAGAACAGGGTGTGGGTGGACTTGTCCGCCCAAGGAAGACCTCCGCGAGGGAAGAGTTACTGTTTGTTATGTGAAGTTTTAAAGCGGGGGGCGGGGGGGGGGGAGAGATGCTTTATAGATCCTGGTTATGAACTCACCGATTCTTAATTCAATAAACCTGTTGTGTTTTGAACGAAAAAGCTTTTGTGAAAGCATTCTAAAATCTTGATAATAGGCTCGCTGCATGATGGGACTCAAAAGATCCCCTGGCTCGATGCTCCCTGGGAGCTCAAAAGCATCCCTCACAGCCTCAGAGGAAAAGGACTTCAGGAGGGGGGAGAGCTGAGCCCCCCTCCCTGCCCCCCACTGCAGGTCTCCTTGCATTTACTAGAGGCCTATTGTTCTGCCACCATTTTACAAGCCCTCTTCTCCCAGCCTGTCTTTCATGCTGAGGCAGGCTCTCACTCCCACTCATTCCAGCCAGACAGGGCCAGGCAAAGGTGAGCTTTCCACAAGCCCCCCGCCCCATCCTGTCTAGCTCAACAGAACAGGGTTTCCAGCTCTCTCTCTCCTGCTTCCCAACACCTAATTTTCTGGCTACTTTCCCCTTCTCTTCTGCCTTGTGTTTTTTCTTTTCTTGCCTCTGTCTCTTAGTAGTTGGTTAGCCCCCCACCCACCGCGTCTCCATAAATAAATAAATAAATTCACCTTTTCTTGATTTTTTTTTTTTGCTTTGCTCTCCCGCCTTCTTTACATTTTTCTAGACCTCATTAGCACACAATAGAGCCGGGATGGGCCATCTCCCCACTTCCCTCGCTGACTTTCAAAACCCTCCACTTTCAAGCTTTTTTTTTTTTTTTTGCTGCAACTGACATGTTCCAGCCATCACAGCAGGGACGTTGTTGGCCAGCACTTGCTTTCAGAGTGAGAACAGCTCACCCCCGTATCGTATCCACTTTGTGCCTCTCCTGGGGTTCGAGGGATAGCCTCAGCCACAGCCACAGTAGAGGCATGTGGTTAATGAGGAACAGCATTTGGGTGCGGAGGCTGCTCCATTTCCTCTGCTCAGCCTGGTAGCAATTCTCCAGGCCAGAAAGATGCCTGTCCAGGTCCTTCCAAACAGGAGCTGCAGGGAATCTTGGAAGCAGCCTTAGGCCGAGTCAGACCATCGGTCCATGCATGTCAGTATCGTCACACTGCTCGTTTCAAGCAGGGGTCTCTCGCAGCCCTGCCAGGGGGCGTAAACCTGGGTCCTTCTGCAAGACCGAGGATAGCTCTGCTCCAGTGTCCTGCTGGACAGGTGACGGCAAGGTAAAGGGGTGGGGAGATCATTTCTTCCCACTTTGCAAAACTCTGCTCTCTACCTCTTTTTAAGCAAAGACAAAGAGCTCCAGAAGATATTTTTATTGCAAGGTACACAATATAATTCTAATCTTTCATTCAAAAAACCCCCCACAAAAAAACCAAACCAGAAGGTAAAGTCTTAAATAACGGCCAATTAACCGAGTGCTATTTTGTCCCAGGAATCCTCTGAAAAACCTCAAACAGTCCACACGCTTGCAAAAATAGCCACCTCAGGGACTGTTCAAGAACCGTTTAAACTTTGGCAGAAAAATCATCCCCTGCAAGGGAATGTGGCCCAAGCAGCTCTGGGAAGGGTTCCCAACAGGGCACGGAAGGCTAAAGACAAGGGGCTCAGAGGTACCCACCTCTCTTGGCAACGACGGCGGTGGGGGGGGGGGGAGGCAAACGCACTGAGGACCAGGAACTGGCCCTGTGTTTGGCAACAGAACGGCGGGCAAGGCATTCCCTGAAAAAGCTGGTGCACTGGCTTTGTGAACAGGCTACGGTCTGCAAGCTACAACGACCACACGGGAGACCAATACTGGTGAGATGTTGCATGCCATCAAAAACAAACCCTTTGACCCGGAGAGCGAAGAGGAAGGAAGTGGGTCTCTGCCGTGACTCACTTTCTCCACATGCTGCTCAGCGCAGGAAGATCAACAACGTACGAGAGACTCTTCCTGTCGGGAGGAGGAAGCGGCAGCCTCAGGGATGTGGGGCGGGGGGGGGGGAGACAAACCACACTCCCTTTCTTGCACCAGGCAACGGCCGCGTGCAAGGTGTTCAGGCCGCCTGCGCTGAGTCCCGCTCCAACCGCTGCTTTCTCTGGGGCATGTTCTGGGTCAAGGTTGTCCCGAGGCAGGCAGAGAGGAGAATCAGCACCAGTGTTCCCTGTCACAGGGATTCCCAGATGATGCTGACTACAATTCCCAGCATCCCCATGGGCTGGGGATGATGGGAGTTGGAGTCTACAGCAGCTGGGAATCCCTGTGACAGCCAGGCTGAAGCGCTGAGATACAGGCTGCATTGCTTCGGGGGGAAGCTTGCCCTGGGCTAGGCCCGGCACTTCTCCATCTCTTGTGCCCCTCCTACGGCCAGGAAGTTCTCAGTTGCCACTCTGAATGCAGGCGCTATGAAGCCAGCCTCAGGCCTGGCATCCATGCAGGTACGCTTTGCTTTGACTTCCACACGCCACTTTGGTTGTACCAATTCCCCACGGGGAATTAAAAGCAGGGATTTCAGCCTTGGGGCCCCAGATGCTACTGGACTACAGCGCCCATCAGCCTCCAAGACTGCAGGCCAAGGTGGAGGGGACGATGGGAGCTGTAGTCCAACACCAGCAGGGGACCAAGGCCGAGAAGCCAGGCCGAAGCGGTGGTGAGGGTCAGTTTCAGAAAGCAAGCGGCCGTGGTGGGCAAGACTGGGAGAGGGTCCTTCGCGCCACCAGCCCAGTCCAGTAACTGCCCCAGGCGAAGTCTTGGAGGGTGCTGGACAAAGAGACTCGGTTCACAGTCGGAAAGGATACAGACCTACTTCAAAGCGGAGGCAGCTCTTTGGGAAAGAAAACGGCCAGGGAAGCAGGCCAACAACGCAACGCGCGGCAAAGGCGGAGAACTAGGACAACCGGCACGGGGCACGAGAAGAAGGGCTTTCGAGGGCCCGTCACAAGGACCCACAGACACGGGAAGCGTCACTTCATGTCACGGGGAGGCCAGTCAGTGAGTCTCGAGGGTGCCAGGCAGAACCAGGTGCAGGAGGGGAGTGGGTGGGCCGCTCTCCGCGCGTTCAGTCCCCTGCAGCCGGGAGCCCTCGGCCCCTCAGGTGGAGCTGACCGCCATGTTGACCAGGGTGCCGGCTTCCGAAGGCAGGGAGAGGACAGCCGTCTGGAACTCAGCCGGGCAGCGGCGGGAGAGGTCACGCAGAAGGGTGACCAAGGCGTTCTGGCCATCTGGACAAAAAAAGAGGAGGGGGCGAGGAACGTGAGAAGCTGCCTTCTACGGAGTCTGACCTGGCTCAGGATTGTCTACACGGACGGGCAGTGGCTTCTCCAAGGTTGCAGGCAGGAGTCTCTCTCAGCCCGACCTGGAGATGCTGCCAGGGAGGGGACTGGGAACCTTCTGCATGCAGCTACTCTTCATCCCCTGAGGGGAATGCCTTACAGGGCTCACACACGCAATCTCCCATCCAAATGCAAACCAGGGCAGACCCTGCTTAGCAAAGGGGACAATTCATGCTGGCTGCCAGAAGACCAGCTCTCCTCCCGCCTTCACGCACCTTCTTAGGGCCAGGTACTAAAAATGGACAGGAGAAGGGGAAGCAGACAGGCAGCTGGTGGGGGGCGGGCAGGGACTCCTTGCCCGCCCTAGGCACGTACCTGCCGGCAGGTGCTTGCTGCTCAGGACAGAGCTGCTGGCTCGCAGGAGTTCCCCCACCTGATGCAACACCTGGGAAAAAGAAAAAGAAGGAGAAAAGAGAGAAGCATCCATGGCCCCCACAGATCTGGGGGCATCAGTTTTGCAGGAAAAAGAGAACCTAGGCCTCGGATCCCTTCCCAGGTCCGTTCTTTGCCAGACTGCAGAAGGGAAGGGATTGCTACGAGAAGCTGGAGGGCTCTTCTTCAGGATGCAAAACAAAACCCCAGGCCGGGACCCCTCGGCCAGAGACCCGAGAGGACCTCGCCCACCCTCAAAAGGCACCAGAATCTGCAAAGCGCAGCTGGCAGTGGGCGGGGGGGGGGGGTGCCCCATGATTCTGGGCACGTTCTGGAGAAGCTTTTAACGGATACTGATTGTTTTTAATGTTTTAGAATATTGTTTTAAAATTTTAAAATTGTTGTGTTTTAAATTTCTTGGTTTTTGTTTTTAACTAGTGTTTTGATGTTTTTATCTTCTTGTAAACCACCCAGAGACGCAAGTTTTGGGCGGTATAAAAATATGTAAAACAAACAAACAAAAAATAAATAATAAGGAAAACACGGTGGGGGTAGCCAACACCAGAGAATCATCTTGTGGCCTTGGATCAGACCAAGGGCCCATCTAGTCCAGCATCCTGTTTCTAACTGTGGCCAGAGGCCTTCAGAAAGCCCATCAGTATGCAGAGGTAGACTGCAGCTGCAGCTGGAGGTTCTATTTTAGCGAGCACCACGGATAGAGCCCTCTGTGAGGTCTATCGACATCCACAATTCCCTTTTCAAAGCCTTCTAAGCTAATGGCCACCATCACCGCATTCTTGTTGCCAACAGTGGCCAGCCAGACGCTTCCCGGAAGCCCATGAGCTGGCTTTGATGAGAACAGCCCTCCCAAAGCTGTTTTCCAGCTCTGCAACTGGTGCTCAGAGATGAGCTGCTTAGTTATCCTCCATGAATCTCTGCACAAGTGGGACTGTGTCTGTGTAGCCAAAGGGGATGATGTAGCAAGGGATGATGGGAGTTGTAGTCCAACAGCATCTCACTCTTACAGACATACCTGCTGAGGATCGTGCTCGTAGATAAAGCTGATGCAACGGAAGACTGTTTTGTACTCCTCAAAGTCCTCCTTGAGAGGAAGGGCGTGGAGCAAGACGGGGAAAACCTGTGGAAAGAACCAGGGCATGCGCAGAAAGACACTTCAGGACGAGCTGATCGTTGGCTAACTGGCGTAGCCACTGGGGATGAGTAGCCCCAGCAGAAATGCCCCGGTTCCCTCCCTGGCAGGCAGCATCTCCAGGTAGGGCTGGGAGAGACTCCTGCCCGAAAGAGCTGCTGCCAGTCAGTGTCGACAGTCCTGAGCTAGACGGACCAAGGGTCTGGCTCAGTATCCGAATACGAAGAATACTGATATACTGCTTTGCAACAAACAGGTCCCAAAGCGGTTCATGTTGAAATAAATAAAAATAAAAGGGCTCAAAGGTCTCCCCGTCCCCAACGGGCTCACAGTTTTAAAAAGCAGCCTAAGAGAAGACCCCAGCAACAGCCACTGGAGGGATGCTGTGCTGGGGCTGGAGAAGGCAAGCTGCTCTCCTCCTGCTGCTTGCGCCCAAGGAACCTTCCCCCACCTGAGGCAAGGAAGCTGGGAGTGAGGATCCTCCCACCTCACCCACAGAGGCAGCACAGCCTTGTCACATACCCAGGCTAGACAGGAAGCTGCCTTGTGCTGAGTCAGGCCCTTGGCCCACCGAGCTGAGCTCCGTTGGCAGCTCTCCGGGATTTGAGGCAGGAGTCTCTCCCGGCCCCAGCAGGAAATGCTAGCAGGGGCTGAGCCTGGGGCCTTCTGCTCTTCCAACCCATCCCAAGCCCTTCTCTCCAACTGAACGCCATCTTCATGCAGTCCCAAAGGATGACTACTGCCCCCTGGTGGCCTGCGCTTAAATCTCTAGTGTGGATTAGAACCTCTACACATCACCATCAGCAGCTGTGGGGCAGGCTGTGTCCCTCCAGACACCGACCTCCCCGGCTCTGTATGTGTCCGGGTGGCTGGAGTTCCAGGTTCAGTCCCCAGGGCTAGGGGAGACCCGTGCCTGGGGGTTTGGAAAGCTGCTGCCAGTCAGTGCTGGCTACGCTGGGCTGGAGAGACCACAGTCCGATTAGGAGGGTCTATGTAGCTCGGTGGCACAGCCCCGGCTCTGCACTGCCAAAGGACCCAGGCGGGATCTCTGGCACCTCCAGGGAAGGACACTTCGCCAACAGGGCTGGGAAAGCCCTGGGCTCTGCCGGAGAACTGCTGCCGGTCAGAGCGGTCAGCGCTGGGCTTAGATGAGCCCATGGACTGTCTGGGTAGAAGGCAGCTTCCTATGTTATAGATCAGGGCTGCTCAAGATGGGGTCCTCGGGTGTTGGACTACAACTCCTATCACCCCCGGCCACTGTGGCCTTTGCCCATGGGGGCGGGGGACGACAGGCACTGTAGTCCTAACTGCTTGAGAACCTCTGTCACCGTTGTTTTGCTGAATGGTCTTGTGACGCGCTCCAGGGAGACATGCCGGATTAACTAAGGTAGAGAAGTATTTTGCCTAGAACAGGGCATCCCAACCGGGGGGGGGGGCAGATGCTGCTGAACTACAACTCCCATCATCCCCAGCCACAGTCTCTTGTGGGAGTTGTAGTTCAGCACCACCACCGGCTGGGAAGCCCTAAAGGCCGAGAAAACACCTAAATAAGGGGCAAAGACCGATGCCGTCCGTGTTGGGAGGGTGGAGAAGGCTCTAGGCCCCACCCCTTGACGTCCCCACCACCCACCACCCACCCAGAGGTGACCGGGGTCTGCCTGGCTCTCACCTGTCCAATGGGGACCCCTCCAGGGTTGGCCATCACCATCCGAGCGACAGCCCCACAGACGTTATCGGCCACCCGGTTGCTCCGCTCCTGAGAGATGATGTTGGACAGCAGCCCCAGCAGCTTGGGGTAGTGTCTGCCCCGGACGAAGGGGGGGGGGGGTTAAGGAGGCAAGGTCCAGCACAACGGGGGGGGGGGGCAGCATCCCAGCCGGGCACTTGGCCCTGCTTGGCAACGTTCATTCCGCTTCCGGCACCGGCCAAGCCACGCAGGAGCGCCGGCATCCCTCGGGGCAGAAATGGCCCCGGTTCGCCACATGCCCAACGGCTTGTCCTTTCAAGCCAGGGCAACCCAGCTTTGACTCTTCTGCAGGGGCCGGACTACAACGCCCATCACCCATACCAGCCACTGTGGCTGGGGATGATGGAAGTTGTGATCCCAAAACAGCTGTGCAGCCCGACTCACCACCGTGGCTGCTGCAGGGTCCTCCTCGCTGCTCCTCGCCAGCGGGTGCCCAAGAAATCCCCTCCTTGGGGGGCGGGAGGCGGGAGGGAGGGAGGGCTCACCGGGACAGTCCAGTTTGCAAGGATGCAGACACACTTGGCGGGGACTCTTTCCCCCCCACTGCCCAACTCTCTAAATTCATTTATAAACACCAATCCTTCCCTTCAACAACTGGCCAAAGCACAAACACAAAAGGTTCATGCAAATATAGCAAAAATACAATCCATAAAACCATCGGGAATAAACATGGCAGCCCGCCCCACAGCCGTTCCCACAGGCGTATCCCAACTCTTGACTGAATTGTGTAGGAGAAACAGTAACATCTCTCCCCCCCCCATCATCACTTCGGCCACGGGTCCTCAAACTGTCTGGGGCCCCTAGAGGCTGGACTACAACTCCCATCACCCCCAGCCACCACAGCAGGGGGTGATGGGAGTGACAGTCCAACAACATCTAGGGACCTACGTTCAAGAGCCCTGGACTCGGACCCACCTCAGCCTTGGCTGTCCCCACATCTCGGGTGGCCCCGAGACCCGGGGAGACGCCAGCTCGTGGCTCCGCCCCACACAACGCCGAACACTTCCAGGCCTTGTGGGGACGCTGACCGGGCCTCCTCGACGCCTGGCCGGGCCTTGCCCCACACCCTCCCTTGGGGAGAAGGATACTCGTGCATGGCTTCCCCGCCGTGCTCCGCCAGCACGCCCAGCCCGAAGACCGCGTTGCTGCACACCTCCTTGTCCGGGTCCCGCGCGGCTCCCATCAGCAGCGGCAGCAACCGCGGCACGAAGCTGCTGGCGGCCCGGCCCAGGCCCTGGACCGTCTCTGCCACGGTGCCCACTGCAAAGGACTTGTCGGCGGAGGAGCAGCTGGGTTTCTGCGGAGGGAGAGGTGAGCGGGAGAAATGCAGGCAGACACCGCACCCCTTCTAGCCCTGGCGGGAGGCAGGCAGGGAGGTCCCCGTCCACGCTGGTGACAGCCACCGGCTCAGCTGCTTCTAACTGGGTAGGAAGAGAGAGAGCTGCCTTCTACAGAGCCAGCCCACTGGTCCATCCAGCTCAGCGTCGTCTACACTGGCTGGCAGCAGCAGCTCTCCAAGGTTTCAGGCAGGAATCTTTCCCAGGCCTACCGGGAGATGCTGCCAGGCAGCGAACGTGGGACCTTCTGCAGGCAAAGCAGAGGCTCAGTGACGGAGCGATGGGCCCCATCCCCAAATCATGGGTGACACAGGAAGCACCGAGCCATCTAGCTCAGTGTTGTCTACACGGACTGGCAGCGGCTCTCTCCAGGAGGTCCGGCTCGAGGGCCTTTCGTAGCCCTACCAAGAGATGCTGCAGGGATTGAACCCGGGACCTTCTGCACGAAAAGGAGTGCTGATGGTGCAGGAGGCTCGGCTGTCAAGCACGCGGGACAGGGCCTTCTCAGTCACTGCCCCCCGGCTCCGGAATGCAACCCCAGCTCAGCTTCCACCACCATTTTTAGAAAACAAGCAAAGCCGGGGCTCTTCAAGGAGACGGGTTTCCACTCTTGCTGCTCAGTGTTTTATGCATTATTGTTTTCTAGAGGTGTTGAAAATCTTTAAATAGATTCTGTTTATATTTATATGGATAGCTCTGCTTCTTGCATTTTAATTGGGTATCGCTTTAACGGTATTGTAAACCGCTTTGAGAGGATTTTAAGGAAAAGCGGGATATACATCCAACAAACCACCCAATAAATCAGTGAAATAAGAGGCTCTGGGATGGAGCTCCGGACCCAAAAAAGAGCTCGGGGAGCCTTTGCTTGGCCTTCAGGTGCTCGCAGGGATTTCGGGCCCAGGGGAGGGGAAGGAAGAGCCGAGAAAGGGGCAGAGGAGTGGGAACAGCGCGAGGGAAAGGAGCTCGACCTTCTCGGGGCCACACTGAAGGGCAGGAAGCAGAGGAGAGGTACGGAGAAGCCAACCGAGGAGGGGAGCAGCTCCAGGACTCACCATCTTGTTGAGGAGCAGAGGCAGGAAGCCGGCAAAGTACGGGGCAAAGGTCTCGCCCCCAGCGGCCTCCGCAAGCGCAGGGATCACCTCTCCCGCGTACTCAATCAGCATGGAGTCATATTCTGCCTGGTGTGCGAGAAGAGGAACACGCGATTCGCCCAATTCTGCCCTCCAACCCCAGAGCTGGCAAGCCGGCACTTTTCCTGCTTTTGCTGGGTTTATTTATTTTATTTTATTTATTTTTACATTTCTATACCACCTTTCATTAAAAAACAACCCCAAGGCGGTTTACAAAAATTAAAACATACAATAAAAAAGCAATAAAAAACATCAAGCTAAAAACACATAAACACAGCCATAAAAACAATACAACAGATAAAGCTCCCATCATCCCCAGCCGTTGTGGCTGGGGAAGTTGGGGGTTGTAGTCCAACAGCAGCCAGAGAGCCTTGGGTGAGCCACTCTGCTCCAGCCTACAATCCTCAACAGGGGCAGAGGCCTCCTTTGGACCTCACGACTGACGCACACAACAGTCACTGGGGTGGACAGACAGGTTCTCTCCGCGCTTATTCAAAAGCGACTCTCCCAGCGAAAGGTGCTTACTCCAAAGCAGGTGCAACTGAGGCCCCGAACCCCACCACTCGGCCTCGCTCCCCACATGCCTCCCAAGGGAGCCCGACTGGATCAGAAGCAAGGCATGCTGGGAGCCGGGTATTGCAGCCTTTGGCCGAGGGTGCTAAGACACACTTCTGAAGCATCCCGGAAGTCAGTCATGTTATAATGATGTTATAGCCACCCAGAGACGTAAGTTTGGGCGGGGCATACATTTAATAAATAAATAATAAAATAAAATAATTAGCATTTGTTTTCATCATAGCAGTGCAGCTGCTGTATTTGGATGGCTCGTTTTGCTTTCAGGGTTTTTTGTTTTTTAACTGCTAATTTTCTGTTATTTATTGTAGCCACAAGCCATCTCTTATAGTCGAGGTGGAGGAAAATGAAGCCAAACTGAGCATTTTTTTAAAAATGAAAAGGCAGGGTATAGGTTTTCAAAAATATGTATCTTTATATGTAACACTCCCCCTGCCCCATTTCGACTCATTTTGACCTGCGTTTCCACCAGCAAAAGCTCACAGAACCAGGTTTGGCCATCTCGCTCACCCCCCCCCCCCCCGCCCCGTTCCATCCAGACTGCCGTCTCTGTTCCTGAGAGCTGTGCTTCCCAGAAGCAAACACCACGGAGGGCACCGGCTGCGGGTGTCCATCCCACGCTCACCTCCTCTTCGTCGTCGTCGTCGCCATCCTCGTCCACATCGGCACCCTGGCAGGCTGTCTGGGAAAGGGAGCCAGGAGGAGATTTTCAGACAGAATGCAGGCGACATCTGCCAGGGCCAATGTCACCCCACCGAGGCACCCGGGACAAAAGCAGGCTGGGCATCTGCTACGCTTTGCCATTCGCGGGAGTTCTCCAACGGAGCTCCACAGAAGTTGCCAGACTACAACTCCCATCACCCCCCAACCGCAAACAGTGTGGTTGAGGATGATGGGAGTTGTAGTCCAACATCATCTGCAGATCCCAGTTGGGGAACCCCTGCTCTGTGGCACACTTCCCCCCTTCCCTCTAAAAAGGCCAGCTTCTGGCCCTCACAGGCGCACATTATGTCTTCCTGAACCCACAGCTGGCCAGAAATGAGCTCACAGGGATCAGTCTTTTCCCCAGAGCTTTCAGCATCAAGCCGAGAAAGCTGAATTCAATGGAGGTGCCTGTGAATAATTTATTCCAGTGTTTTAACGGTAGGTTGCAAAAAGTTCGCTTCTTTCTCGGCACAGAAGCTGCCTTTTCAGAAACCTTGCTTCTAAAGCACATTCATAGCCTTGATTTTCAGACAAGGACACCGGGAGGCATGGGGGTGGGGGGCAGACCCCAAACTCCCTCCCCCCAGTGCCTAGCAGGCCTCACCGACACAAGCTCGGGTCGAGGGGGGATCTGGCTGCCCCAGGGTTTCCCAGCCTCGGACCCCCACATGACGTTGGACTACAACTCCCATCACCCCCGTCACAAACGCCTTTGTAGTGTGGGGTGATGGGGGTTGTAGTCCACGTCATCTGGGCACCCGAGGTTGGGAGCCTGTGCTCCAGAAGGGGAAGAATCCCGCAACAGAGGCATCCCTCCCTCACAGTCCCGCCACACTCACTTTCTTCTCCAGCACCTCCCGGATCACCCGGCACAGCTCGGCCAGCTGGCCAGGCTCCCGGATGGCCTCCTGTCGGCAGGACTTCACCAGCTTGCCCAGCATCTCCAGGACGGCCATTGCCACCTGGCGCTCTTTGTCTTCCCGGATCCCTTTGGTATAAACCTGCAGCACCATGGACAGCAGCTTCTGGAGAGCTGGGGAAGAAGGTCCCCAAGGTCCCATGAAGAAACCAAGAAGCCCCACCTCCCGCACATCATGTACCCCGTTTGCTCGTTGGCCGGGAATGCATCGTCGGCCTTCCCCTGGAAGGTCAGCGGTTGGGAGCGCATCCGGAGCCGGGTTGCTCCTCCCACCTGCTCCAAGGCAGGGCCAATCAGCCGAGAGTTTCCCGTGACTGAATAATACTCAGGCATAGTTGGGGTCGTGGCACAACCACCTGGGGTCCCCGCGCAAGTGGGAGAACTTCCAGCTCCCCTCTGGGATTGATCGGGGGAGATGGGAGAACCCCTCCCAGCTTAAGGGTCCTACGTGCCTTATGCCTGAGGACAGGGAAGTCTGCTTGAGGGAACAGGTGAGAGGAGCTGGTCTGGGACGGCCTCGCCTTGCCCTCCGACAGCTCCAGTTTCTTGCTGTCCGACACAAAGCCATCGGATTGTTCCCCTTGTTCCATGCCATCTGGGGCATCCAATGGGGTTGGTGCCTTACGAGCAGGCGAACCATGGGGTGAGAGGGCGGGAGGATCAGGTCCCAGCCTGGACCTGGGAGGGGGTCGGAGAACTGAGCTCAATGCCTCTGAAGGAATGGGCAGAGCAGCTTCTAGCAGTGGAGCGCCCTCATCACAAATGCCATCGATATTACAGGGCGGAGCACTAGGCAGGGACGGAGAGGCCTCGAGCTGCGGCACAGGATTGGTGGGAACCGGGGAAAGGGGTCCCTTGCGCAGCTCTTCCGAAACCAGGCGTCTGAGTAGTGCCTGGATGGGGGGAGGGAACTCTTCCTCCTCATCTTCCTCTGCCTCTTCCCCCGTCGGGAGGGGGGGCGTGCAGCTGATTGGTGCACTTAACTGACCCCATTGGTCGGTTGAGGCCCTGACCCCTGGCCGAGGTCTACCAGTTCCTCTCTGATCTCGGGTTCCAAGCTCCCTGGAACCGTGGTCTGAGGGGCATCAGGAGTGGGGGACCGCATCAACGTGGGTCTGGGGGCTGGAGAGGTTGTGCAGCCCAATCTCATCTCCTTAGGGCGAGTTGTGGTGGTGGGACATGTTGCTGCCAACTATGCTGCCCAACACACCGAGGCCAATGTGGAGGCCGATGTGGAGAAAGAGGGGAAGACCTCACTCTTGGTGCAAAAGGAGCGAGCAGCCATGCTGGAAGGAGCCCCATCGCAGTGGACCAGTGGCGCAGGTTGCCATTGCCGATGAGTTTGTGTAGCCGTGTTTCTGTCTCCCTTCCCCCCGATCTTACACAAGGAAACACGAGGAAAGGCGGGGGTGGGGCCAAGGTAGGAAGACTAAGGAATAGAGCCTAGCAAATTTTGAGGCACCGAGCCTAAAAGAAAAGTGCACCTGCTCTGGAGTGAGACAGGACAAAAACTGGAGGCTGAGGGGGTAACTCCTCCCATAAGGCCATGTTAAATTCTGCTGATTGGCCCGTCTCGGAGCAGGTGGGAGGAGCAACCCGACTCTGGATACACTCCCCCACCGAGGGAGAAAACTGGTTCCCACCCCTGTCAATAAAATTGCAATTCCGTACCAACTTCTGTGTGCTTAGTCATGTTCTCCCCGTCCTGCCCACTCCCACTTACCAGCGCTGTGGGGTTCGGACGGATCGCGTTCACAAACCCGATGCAGAGAGATGCAGAACTGCCCCAGGGCTTCAAAAGCGGATTTCCTCACATTGATGAGGGGGCACTGAAACGCAGACAGGAAGAGAGAGCGTGTCGGAGTTTGTTTTCATGGTGCCCATAGAGCATAAGCCTCCTTATTCCAGATCCTTCAACGACCATATTTTATCCCACTTACCATCCCCAAAGTGTGTCGGCTGGGGCTTACTCTTGCCTGGAGATCTGCTGGCTCTTCCTCCCCACCCAGGCTGATCCTTTCCTCTCCCATCTCCTTTGTTTTTGACGAAATCTCCTGGCTTAATGTTGCCTTTTAGCCCTTCCCCATCAGACAGATAAGGAGATCTTAAAACCCACCCCCCAAATAAGTGATGAGGCCCATTTCAGAGACAGCACCCTTCTTTTCTTCCAAGGACTTTCTCTGCTCTGCCCAGCAGGCCTCCCCTTTCGCCATCTGCCCACCCAACCGGGGGGACTGGGGAGTCGTAACTCCGGCCCATTATTACCTCCAACAGCTTGAAGACCTCCTGGAAGGAGCTTTCCAGAAAAGGCAGGAAGGCCACACTAAGACGGAGACAGAAACCAATTAGGGCGGGCTGCAAGCCATTCTCACGACTTGTCCTTCTCCAGCTGTGCCTCCCTCCCCATCTTCTAGGAGTTAGTCGGTGTCAACAATGAACGTACCACTGTCAGTAAAGTGAGCAAGATGGTGTCCTTCATGCTTCACAGAACCCTTTGATGCCTCAATGTGAGGCAGAGGAGGGGAGCTCACACAACCCCAAGGAACCACACCAGTCCCTTCATCAGGAATACCCAAGGGCCACCGTGTTCCGGAAGGAATATCAGATGTTTCGGTCAGAAGGGCACCTCCACCTGGCCAGCGTTATTTTTCTTTACCCAGCCCCTAAAGAGCACTCTCGGTTTTAACGGGCTTAAGCAAACCCCTTATGACCTCACTCCCTGAGAAGGCATGACCCTCCCCACCTGAACTCCACTACATCACGTGGAATCAGCGACCCAGATGAGCTAGGCTGCTGATTTTACTGAGTGTAGCTGGGCTGGAGTGAGCTGGGCCAGGCCTCCTCAGGAAGTGAGGCTGCGCTCTCCAAAGTATGCAAACACACACAGACACACAGGTACCTGGCATTGGTGGCGATCTCTCCCAGGGCTACACAGGAATCCTCCTTTTCATCCATAAAGGCATTTCCCACACTCAACCTGTGCAGAAGGGGGCGGGGGGGGGAGGAAAAAACAATGGGACTGCCGCCTCCTCAAACTACAGATCTAAGCCCTAAAGACAAGACCCAATTCCTAAAGCATTCTCTAAAGTTTTGTTCATGCGGTGGTGATTAACTCAGGCCCACACGGCACCACTTCGGATGCAGGTAGAGTGCACAGGTAATAGGTAGAGTGCACAGGTAATGTATACTCTTCCGTATGCAAATCTCTCTCTCAGCCTTCCCAGCACTGAGGAAAGCCTAGTGCTGTGCAGAGGCCAGCACAGTGGGAAGCCGCCCCAACACTGAAGGCATTTGACCAAAGTGGGCCCCTCCTGAAAACTGCAAAGCCCACTGCACTTAGCATGCCAAGGAGAGGCTCCCCCTTACCTCACATGTAACCGAAATCTACCTCTGTAGGTTTTCTCCCCATTGCTCCTGGTCCTTGGCAGAGGGCGTGGACAGCTGCTCCCTCTCTTCCAGGGCCTTTTGACCCTTCCCAGCATGGTGAGCAAGACCCCTTTCCTGGTCTTCTCTCTGGACCCCTGGCCATACAGACACCCCTCACCGCTTCGTTTCCTCCCGCCCCCCACCCCCCCAGGGCTTAGGCCCAGCTGAAGCCAAGGAGCTGGTTTTTAATTTTTAATTTTTAAAGACCAAAGCCATTCTGGCAACTTTACCAGAAGGTTCACCATCTTGGTGTTCGGTTCTGCCAGAAAATAAAGAAGCCTCCTGCAGCTTTCCAGGGGCCCAGAAAGCAAAAAAAAAAAAAAAAGGAGGAGTTCAGACGGGTTTCTGCTAACTGGGCAAAAAGGCACCTTTTAAAGTGGTGATTCTCTTTATTTAGCAGGGGGGGGGAGTAACTGGCCCCATCCGCCCCCCAGCACAGCATCCCTCCAGTGACTGTTGCTGTTGTCTCTCTTATGTTTCTTTTTAGAATGTGAGCCCTTTGAGGACAGGCAGCCATCTTATTTATCTATTATTTCTCTATATAAACCACTTTGGAAACTTTTGTTGAAAAGCGGTATATAAATATCTGCTGTTGTTGTTGTTCTGTACTCTCCCTTCTCATCTTGGACATCATCCCCAACAGTTTGCTCCCATAATTTAATTCCATAACAGCAGGGGTTCTCAAACCTGGGTCCCCAGATGCTGTTGAACTACAGCTTCCATCATCCGCAGCCACAATGCCCAAGGGGATGATGGGAGTTGTAGTCCAACAGCATCTGGAGAGCCAAGTATGAGAACCCTGCCCTGTCGGAGCTGCCTGTGACTGGGTTAAGTACCCTGTAATCTCAGAGTCATCATCTTCCTCGTCGTCGGTCAGGCTCTCGTCTCCCTCCACCTCGGCCTCCTCTTCCTCGTCGTCAAACAGAAGGAAAGAACTGCCAGTGCCGTAGCGAGGCTGGGCAGAGAAAGGGAGACCAACAAGAGACCCATGAAGCAGGGCAGGGACCGAGGGGCCTCTGCTGTTTGCCCCGGCAATCTTGATCCAAGCTTCAGGGCCGGCCCAAAATGTCCTGGCACAGGGCTGCTTTTGCCACAAGGGAAACTAGCAGATCAGACGATCTGAATCAACCAGCCACCTGCTTTTCAAACCCATTAAACCTAACGTTGATGTCATTAAAAACTGAATTCAAGCAGTGTTTTGAAATACTGAGGGAAGCAGGGAGGGGGTTGTAGCTCGATGGAAGAGCATCTGCTTTGCATGCAAGGAGTTCCAGGTTCTTCAGTCCTTAGCAGCAGCCTGGGAGAAACCCCTGCCTGAAACCTGGGAGAAGCCGCTGCCAGCCAGTGTAGACAATGCTGAGCTAGATGGACCAAGGGTCTGACTCGGCAGAAGGCAGCTTCCTAGGTTCCTTTTCCGTGGCACATGCAAGCCAGCCCTTGGACTCTTCTCTTTGTGAATTTAACGACAACAACAAAAGCTACCACTCATGTTTTACAGACACAGCTTAATATGGCATTTGTCATTCCCCATTACAGGAGCAAACCTAAGCCAAAAACAGGCCTAAATAAAGAGGTGGGCCTTTACCCGGCAGCCCCCGCAATGAAAACGAGCTCTCCCCAGACCCCATTAACCGGAGCTTTCAATTCAATCATCTACCAAACCAACTGCTCTGTGGCTCTAAATATGGGCCTTACTATGAACCGCCAAGTTGTATGAGAAGAGAGAGAGGTACCAAATTAGGAGCTGTTTTTGAGGACTCAGTCAGGATTAAGGGTGTTTTCTCTTGCTGTAGCACTTTACCAATGACATGATTAATCTATGGAATTCTCTGCCACGAGCTTGGATGACTTAAAAAGGGACTCAGACAAATTCATGGGAGGACATGGCTACTAGTCTGGTGGCTGTGGGCCACCTCCAGCCTCAGAGGCACAATGCCTCTCAGTGTCAGTTGCAGGGCAGCAACAGCAGGGGCAGAGAGGGCATGCCCTCACTGCTTGCCTGTGGGCTTCTCAAAAGGCATCTGGTGGGCCAGTGTGTGAAAGAGGATGCTGGACTAGATGGGCTTCCTTGGGCCTGATTCAGCAGGGCTGTGCTTATATTTAATGACTGCTCCTATAAATAAGCATGAGGTCTGTCTGTATATGTTGGAGCTGGCATAGAAATAGTGCAGACTTTGACTTCTTGCAATGCCTGGTCCTTTGGCCTGTGAAAGGAAAGTAAAATGGCTGCACTTATGCCAAGCAGCCATCCATGTAAAATACTAGACTGCGCACGCGTCAGTTTGAAGGCTCAGCAAGCACGATGGAGAGCGAGAGAAAATACAAGGGCGAGTGTTTGTCAGATGGTTAATCCGTGAGAAAGGCTGAAACAAGCAACTCAAGAGAACGGGGGCACGGCTGATAAGGGTGGGCCCAGGCGGCCAAAAGGAGCCAGAGACCTTGAAAAGATAGTTTGAAGCTGCTGGCATGTAACCAATTAGCATTCCTGTATAACCATAGTAATGACGAAGTAACTGAGCTTGCTTACCCTGCTATTTTAAGTTCTAACTAAGTTTTGTCTTCTGGGTCTTTCCTTGGAACCCTGATCCTGAGTTCACACCTTCTGGATCAAGAATAAACTTCCTTCTCTTGCTACCTTTGCCTGGATTAGCTGGAGGAGAGCTGGTCTTGTGGCAGCAAGCATGACTCATCCCCTTAGCTCAGCAGGGTCCGCCCTGGTTGCATATGAATGGGAGACTAGAAGTGTGAGCCCTGTAAGAGATTCCCCTCAGGGGATGGGCCGCTCTGGGAAGAGCATCTAGGTTTCATGTTCCCTCCCTGGCAGCATCGCCAAGATAGGGCTGAGAGAGATTCCTGCCTGCCACCTTGGAGAAGCCGCTGCCAGTCTGTGTAGACAATACTGAGCTAGATAGACCAAGGGTCTGACTCAGTAGATGGCAGCTTCCTATGTTCCTATGACTACCGCTAGGCAACAAACCAAGGGAACTGTTTAGTTCCATGACAGGCCCCTATGCTGACAGTTTATCCTTCCGCACACCCACCCGCACACATGCATTTTATCAGCCAATGGTCATGCATCTGTGGGCTCTAGTCCAAAAAAGCTGGTGTCACAATCAGCGTTTCGTCTTGAAGGTGCCATGGACGTATTTCCCACCCCAGCCCCGTTCCTGCTCCAGAAAAAAGCCCAAGCCTTCGCGCCCAAATACGTTCTCAAAAGGTGCTGCGATCGCTTAAAGCGGGGGCAGTCTCAGCAGCACTCCCGCTTCGATACAGATGCCCCGTCTCCTCTGCTCTTCTCCTCTTTAGAGGAAAACAACAGATGCCGTCCAGCCTCTTGCCTGCAGCCGCAGAACTGACGGTACGAGCTCCCTCCACTCAAACTGGAGGGGTGGGGGGGGGGCACTGCTTCAAAAAACCACAAACTCCTCCAGAGAGGACTCCACTCTGTCGATTTGCGGGGTGAGCAGAGAAGCCAGTCTCTGCTGCCATTTCTTTTTCTCCATATTGCTTACACAGGAAGATGCCTTCTACTGAACCGGACCACTGGTCAGTGGCGTAGGAAGCCGGCAGCCCCGGTTCAGCCCACCGTTGGAGGCCCTCCTAGCCACGCCCACTGCGCCGGACGTCAAACGAAGGGGGCGTCGATGGGGTGTGGCGGCCCGGGGTCTTTGAACCCATTGGGGCAACGGTAGCTACGCCCCTGCCACTGGCCCGTCTAGCTCAGCACTGTGGCCAGACGACAACTCCCATCATCCCCAGGCATGAGGGCCAACAGTCAGGAATGGTGGAGGAACGCAGCCCAACCACAGCTGGAAGCTGTGCAGCTCTGATCGGCAGTGTCAGGCAGCAGTCGTCCAGGGTTTCAGGCAGGAGTCTTCCCCAGGCCTGTCCGGAGAAGCTGCCAGGGACTGAACCTGGGGCCTTCGGCAGTCAAAGCTGGTGCTCTACCAGTAATCCATGGCCCCATTCCCAATCGCTGCCCCCCGCCATCCCATTTTAAAGGCAAAGTTGCTGGTCCTCATGGCTCCTGGCAAGTTTTGGAGAAGCTGTTCTTACCTCGATGCCCTCGGTGGACTTGAGGGAATAGAGTATGAAGGTGGTGATGCGAGGCAGGTACGGAGCAATGGAGTCCTCTAACACAGCCGCGAGTGAGCCAAAGAGGCTGTACCTATCAAGACAAAGACTTAATTGGCAAAGCCGGTAACCCATACATTGACAGCAAATGGATAAAAGGACCCACTGGAACAAGGCCACACTTGGGAACTAGGATTCCACTCTGGCGATGAACAGCAATCTGCCCCCCAGCCTAAACCTTAGGTTCTTAACCTTCTCCTGCAGGCTGTCCCGCTCAAGGGGCACAGTTGACTTACGTGCAACGCCTCAAGTCAGGGTCATCCACCTGGTCGCAGAGGTCCAGCCCCAGCTGGCAGCACTTTTCAGCAAGCGGCAGGAAGACGTCCTTCTTCATGACACTGGCGAGGACAGCCAAAGTCTCTGGAAAGAAAAGCAGAGGGTGGAAGGCCAAGGGCGGGGGCTGCTGGGAAATAAAGGGGGCCAGGTGGGCAGGCCCTGGGGAGAGCCACGGACCATCCTCACCCCAACTTTATACTGTATTGGCCTGGATTCAAGGTGAAACCCGTCCCCTCCCCCTCCTGCAGTGCTTCCCTGTTACCTCCAGTGACTGTTGTTGGTGTCTATCTTCTGCTTTAAGGGACTGTAAGAGGACTGTAAGCCCTCTGGGGACAGGGATCTTTCTTACTGATTGGTTTATTATTTCTCTACGTAAACTGCTTTGGAAACATTTGTTGGAAAGCGGCATTTAAACAGTAGCCATTGTAACAGCAGCTGTAGCTGTAGCTGTAGTTAAATGGGGCAGTGGGGCTGGGCTTGACTTAAATTCAGAATCCTCTTTCTTTCAGCGCTATCTTTTGAGCCATCGTCTTACTGAATTTACCCAAATCCAAGACTAGGTTTCCTCCAAGTTATTTTGTGTTAGAAGCCTGGGTGGTGGTGGGGTGTGTGTGTCAATCTTAAATTCAGAGTCCTCTTCCTTTTGAGTAAATAAGGGTATAACCTGTATGTAGCCTCTATTATTATTATTTATTTTTTTTAAAGGGGCTCGTCTTAAATTTAGAGACATCTTTATTCTGGTTAATATGGGTACATTCAGAGTTGCCCTCTATTTGGGTAAATACGGTACTCCTCCCATTTACCAGCTAAGGACGCAGATTTCATGTCCAAAAGCAAACCACCCAGAGACGCAAGTTTTGGGCAGTATAAAAATATGCAAATAAAGTTTAAAAATAAATAAATAAATAAACAAATGTGCAACATCCAATATCTATCTATTTCTCTATCTCTCTCTCTATATCCACAAACAGTTATCACAAGCACAGCGGCGGCAGCTCTAACACTGCACACAAGGTTCTATGGAGTAACCCAAGCCAAACTAAGGCAGGTCCCTGCCTGGAGGAGGCTACAAACCGTAAACGCTAAATCTAACCCGTAAACTCCAAAAAGGCCCAACCGCTTACTCACCTATGGACTGGATCTGGACGGGCCTAAGGTCCTCCCGAGTGGTGAGCAGGTAACCCATCAGGTGGTCCATGACTGCTTGGAAATACGGCAGGAGGCCCTCCTGGGCAGCCTGGGCTGTAGACAGGGGGGGGGGGCAAGGTGAGGCTTGCACGGGGGGCAGGGAGCCAGGAGCTCCCACAAGTACAAAGATCTACCCTGAGCCAGATCTACGAGTCTTGGGGAAGAGAACCATTCTCACTTCCCTTAGGAGAACCCGGGAATCTGGCAACGTGACGCCCTGGCCCTCCCTCCCTGCCACCCACTGGCAACTTTCGAGGGGAAAAGAAGCTCTGCAGCCCAGCCTGCCAGGGGTCCTCCCAACCAGGAGCTGTGGGACTCCAGCCCCCCATCAGCCCCAGAGGCAAGAGCCGGCCAGGCCAGGCGTGTGCATACCAACGGCTCCGATGGCGCTGACCGCCAGCTCCTTGGTGCGGGGGCTGCCGGGGGAACTCAGGGTCATGAGCATCCGTTCCATCAGGGCAGGGAGGTACGGCGAGATCTTCTCTCCTGTGAGGAGGAGGAGGAGGAGGAGGGATGAGGAGACGCTGGCCAGCTCGGAGCCAAATCACTGGGTGGCGAGGGGGCAGAGGGCCATCGCCAAAAGCCAGAACGCCCAGAGGGGGAGCAATTTCTTAGTTCGAAAATTAGGCAGAGTGTATTAAAAGATTAACAACATGTATTTTTTAAAAAGGAAAAATAAAAAAAGGAAGGAGCAGGGGTTACTGCTTGTGAAGGAGGGGTAGAGGGAACTTGGCCAAGGCCAGAGTCCTGCGGGGGTGGATTCACAACCACGCGCCCAAGCGACACCCCCGGCATCCGATGTCAGATGCAGCGGGGCCGGGCCTCGGCCGAGGACAGGGAACATCGGAGCTTCCCTTCCCCAGACAGCATGTTGTGGCATCACAGACAGAGAACTCCTTGCGCGGACTCCTCGAGGAGAAAGGGAAGGGAGCTTCCAGTAGGGCTGTGCACGGACTGGTCCGGAGCCCATTCTAAGGGCCTCCGGGCCGGTCTGGACCTGGGGCCGGTCTGGCACTGGGGATGGGTGGATCTTTAAGGGCGGGGGAGGGTGTACTTACCCCTCCCGCCGCTTCCCCCCCCCTCCAGCGCTCCCCGTTTTGTAAGCATTTGGGGTGGCAGGGTACCTGCCGACGTGCACACATGCAGTGAGGCTTTTGAAGCCATTTGATGAGGAACGGGAGTAGGGGCGGCAGGAAGGTACCCATCCTCCGCAGGCCACGGTTCCCTGAAACAAGGCTGGCAGAGCTTCCCCTTGCTTTTGGTTTAGTTTTCATATATAGAGGAAGAGCACAAGACAGGAAAGCGATATCTGAAGAAGGAACATAGGAAAGCTGCCATATACTGAGTCAGACCCTTGGTCCATCTGGCTCAGTATTGTCTACACAGACTGGCAGCGGCTTCTTCAAGGTTGCAGGCAGGAGTCTCTCTCAGCAGCCGAATCTTGGAGATGCTGCCAGGGAGGGGACTTGGAACCCAGATATGCTCTTCCCAGAGCGGCTCCATCTCCTGAGGGGAATCTCTTCCAGTGCTACTCACACATCAAGTCTCCCATTCATCTGCAACCAGGGTGGACCCTGCTTAGCTAAGCTTGCCACCACAAGACCAGCTCTCCCCGCTCCAGATTTCTGTCCCAACAAGCAGCCCTTAGCTCTGGTTGCACACCCATCCTTCTGATAAATATGCTACTCTGCAGAGGAAACATACTCGGCCTCCCTCCATTCCCCAGTTATCTTGACTCCCTGTGATTTTAACACTCCAGTTTCTGTTCTAAGTTATTGCAGTGATCTAACTCTTCCCACCACAACTGGCCGTTGACACCCTGAGGTTTCTGTCACTCTCTCTTCGTGCTGGCTGGAGCCACCCAAATTGTTTAAGAGAGAAGGAAAAGCCGATGGAATTAGCGAGTCAAAAGAGAAGACCTCGGATTGGAAAGAGGAGGAGCCATCTTTGGAGCTGGATCACAGGACTGGAAGAACTGGGTGGGGTCCTCCTTCCCAAGCAAATAACCTAATTTGCACAGTCCTGCCTCTGGAGCATGTGGGAAGGATAACCCACGAGAGAATGGGGCTGTGGGCAGAGCACCTGCTTTATATGCAAAGGGTCGCAGGTTCAACCCCTGGCAGCATCTCCAGGCCCATCCAAAACCTTACAGAGCTGCTGCCAGTCAGTGTAGAGCATACTGAGCGAGATGGATCAAGGGTGTGACTCAGGATGTGGCAGCTTCTTGGGTAATGGTGCTTCTCTGTGATCCCCAGGTCTTCACACTCATTGGCTGGCACACTGGAAGGCTGGATCGAAGCGCCTTCTTCGTGAGACACTGGGTAGAATCCTGCCTGCATTTCCCCCTCACAACACCACCAGTAAAATGACTAGAACGGGCTGGCCAACCTGAGGCTCTCCAGCTGTTGCTGAACTACAATCCCCATCATCCTTTCCCAGACACAACTGCAGCTGGGGATTGTGGGAGCTGTAGTCCATCAGCTGGAGAGACGCAGGCTGGTCAGTTCTGGACTAGACTTCCATTTGAAAGGAAGTGGAACATTTAAAGGGCCCGGCCAAGACGGTCCTGTGGGGAAAAGGTGGCCAGACTGGCCAGGGGTCCTCACCGAGGTTCTCCACGAAGTTCTCCAAGGCATAGTAGGCCTTGGCCAAGTGGCTGGTGTGAGCCAGCTCCACGCCCTCCAGGTAGCGCAGAAGCAGAGGCATGATGTCGTCGGAATAGCGGGCAATATCAGGCTGCCAGCGGGGGAGAGAAGAGGCACCGAGGAAGAGGCAGAGAGAGAGAGGGAGAGAGAGAGAGAGAGAGAGAGAGTTTTTAGAGACACGTCGCTCTACACCGGTATCCTTTATTTTCAGAAAGCTGTTTTGTAAAACCAGCTCAGTCTCTGGCAGAAGGACTTCTGCCTAGCTTCACGAGCTCCTATTGGGGGAAACAAGCCGGTGCTATAAAAAGCCAGAAGACTGCTTTTCAGCAAGATCACCACACGGCACGTCAAAATGCATCAGTGATTCTAAGAGGCCTTAACAAGTTGTTTTTGGGACTAGGAGTCAGCCCCAAAGTTTAGGAGCCCGACAAGAGACACTCCACAGAATTACTGGACTTATGACAGGCATCGTGGAGGGGGGCAGTGGATTCTCTTTATCCCCCTTACATGCTTAGAACTGGGCTGCAGCCAGGGACAAATAACGGCTTTATTAAAATAGCCCTACCTCTGAATATCCTAGTCTAGGTGCCACGGCTCCCTGGCGCCCGGGATTTGCAACATGCCACCTTGCAGAATTGCCTAGGCCAGTGGTTGCCCAAACTTGGGTTTCCATATGTTGGTGGACTACAACTCCCATCATCCCCAGCTACAATGACCAAAGGTGTAGAACACCTGGCCTAGGCAACACAGACAGGTCTCTGCTCCCACAGAGCTTACAATCTGTGGGCAAAACCAACAGCAGGGGGAGAGAAGAGACCAAGCTATAGGAGGGTTGCCCTGCAAGGCAAGACATGCACTGATCCAGAAGTGGGGGTTGCTTTCTGCACAGGGCACACCCAGCTCTGCTCAGAGGGAGCCCCCTTCTCCCTCCACCCAAGCTCACCTGCAGGTTCTCAGAGAACTGGCCCAGGGCGAAGAGCGCGGCGTTGCGCACCACCTGACTCTCATCCGACAGCGCCCGGCACACCACCTGCAGCATGGGCTGAAGGTGCCTGCAGCGGAGGGGAGAAGTCACAGAAACAGTCATGGTAAGCAGCAGCTGAAGTTGCCCCAGGGACGTGGGGTCTGGTAGCCAAGATCAAAATAGATACACGGTGCTGGACTGCAGCTCTCTGCAGCAATGGAGGGGGGCAAAGGAAGCTGCCATATACCGAGTCAGAACCTTGGTCCATCTCGCTCAGTATTGTCCACCCAGACTGGCAGCAGCTTCTCTGAGGTTGCAGGCACGAGTTTCTCCCAGCCCTATCTTGGAGATGCTGCCAGGGAGGGGACTTGGAACCATCTGCATGCAAGCAGGCAGGTGCTCCTCCCAGAGTGGCTCCATCATCCCCTGAGGGGAGTATCTTACAGAGCTCACACATGGAGTCTCCCATTCAAATTCAAACTAGGGTAGACCCTGCTTAGCAAAGGGGACAATTCATGCTTGCTACCACAAGACCAAATCTCTTCATTATATTTAGGTTGCATATAGAACCAACAGACCCCTCAAAGCAGTGGGAAGAAAAGAAAAGAAAAGAAAAGAAAAAAGAAAAGGAGGGCGGTTGTATGTTCAAACTCACAGCTGTTTTATAGAGTCAGACTCTTGGTCCATCTAGCTCAGTATTGCCTACACAGACTGGCAGCAGCTTCTCCAGGCAGGCTGCAGACAGGACTCTCTCTCAGCCCTATCTAGAGATGCCAGGGAAGGGAACTTGGAACCTTCCGCATGCAAGCACGCAGATGCTCTTCCACTGAGCTACGGCCCCATCCCTTAAGGGAAACTCCCATCCAAATGCAAACCAGGGCGGACCCTGCTTAGCAAAGGGGACAATTCATGCTTGCTACCACAAGACCAGCCTTCCTCTGACAATCAGAGTCGTAGTCCAACAAAGCCTGGGGACCTACGTTTAAGAACCCTTGCTGTAAGGACAGCATGATCTGCACTGAAAAGCAGACTTGGGCTGAGGGTGGGTAGGGGGCACCAGAACTTAAATACACATTTAAGGAGTATGCAGCACAACATACTACAGCAGAAGTCCTTGAACTTGGGTCCCCAGGTGTCAGACTACAACTCCCATCACCCCCTGCCACAACAGCAGAGGTGATGGGTGTTGTAGTCCGACAACATCTGGGAGCCCCAGTTGGAGAATTCCTGTGCATCAGGAAGCTAGCAGGAACCCCCAGCAGCCCGAAGGTGACACCAGGAAGGTGGTCTCTTGTCCCTACTTGTTCCGGATGTGGTCGCCACAGCCTTCAGCCAGCACCGCCAGACACATGAGGCCGGCTTTGCGATGGTAAGGGTTGGGGCTCAGGAGCGCCGGCTCCATCAGCGGCGTCTGCGGACAAGGAGAGGAAGATGGCTTAAAGCAGCCCCCAACCCTTGGATCTCCAAGTTCTCTTGGGCTATCCTCCACACTCACCAGCTGAGGAAAGAGCTTCTCCGGGGGAAGGTGCAGCGCTAACATATCCACCACCTGTTGCGGGAGACAGAAACACGTCTGACCAGGCAGGCCTGCTGGGGTATGGCGAGAGGGAATGGCGTGCTGGGATAGGACGAGAGGAACAGGAAGCGGGCAGAGAAGCAGCCCAGCGACACACTCCTCAGAGTAGACACAGAGACTGGGTCAACGCAGCCCAGCGAGGGAGAAGGCTGGAGCAGGCTGGAATTCGGATACCTTGGTCCATCTAGCTCAGTCTTGTCTTCACTGACTGGCAGTGGCTCTTCTGGGTTCCAGCCAGGGGTCTCTCCTAGCCTGACCTGGAGATGCTGCCAGAGATTGAACCCGGGACCTTCTGTGTGCAGAGCAGATGATCTGCCATTCAGCTCTGGCTCCATTCCCCAGGACTGAGAAAGCGACAGGGCTCCGGTGAGGAAACACTGGCCCAGAGAACCCAGAGAATGCTGGGATTGAACAAGGGGCGGGCAGAAGGCATCGTGGGATTGGGTGGTCATGGGAATGAGACTCCTCAGCAGCATCGGGGTGCAGGACAGGAGGCACCAGAGAGAGAAACACGCGGGGCAAGCATGTTGGGACTAGGGATGTTCAAACGGGTTCGAATTTGAACCAGTTCGGCGGTTCGAATTCGAACTAAACCAGCCATTAGGTTCAAGCTGCCGGTTTGAATTCAAACCCCTGGGTGCCTACCACCCACTCCACTTTTGTGCCCCTAGGTACTCCACACAGGGAATAGTGGGCTGGTTCGAGTCCCATTATACCCTATGAGAAAAATAATTTAAAATATTTCGAAAATGCATAAAACGTAGTAGGAGTGTCTGATTGCTTCAGGGTTTGGGTGTTAGTTGCCTCCCATGGGTGCGCCACAATAGGGAATAATGGGCTCGTTCAAGACCCATTATACCCTATGAGAAAAAAATATGCCCCCCACCAAATTCGTAAAAAATCGTACGAGTTTCCGATTGTTCTGGGGGTTGGGTGGTAGACACCCATGGGTGCCAACTACCACCCCACCCACTTTGAGAGGTTCTAACCAGTTCGAATTCAAACCAAACCCGGGGGGGGTTTTGAGTAAAACCAAACCCAAACCTCCCCCTCCCGGTTTGAACTCGAACCGAACTGGGCAAACCGATTTTGCGCACATCCCTAGTTGGGACTGAGCAAGCTGGGGGCGGGGGCGGGGGGAGGGCACACCCCACTGAGGACCTGGGCCGCAAAGTGCTTGGGCGTCTGGACTTCAGCTCTGTCTTCGATGTCCTCCTCCGTCTGCTCGTCCTCAGCATCCATCTGGCCAGGCGGGGGCTCGGCACTCATGATGGGAAAGAGGGCGCTCAGGATGGGCGAGAGGAGCTTGTGCTTCAGGATGGCCTGGGCGGAGGAAGAGACGTAAAGATTGCCTCTGAGCTGGCTGGCCCTGGGAGTGAAGCTGGAATCCTCCACACACATATATGGGGTGGGTGGAGGGACTCACCTTGCCTTTGAGTTTGATGAGGAAGCTGATGCAAGACAGAGCTTTGACTCGGAGGTTGTCGCCCAGCGCTTGATTGGAGGCCACCTAAGACGGAAATGGAAGGCGTTGGTTTTAAATTCTGTGGGTGCTATTTATGTACTTATCTGTCACATTTTAATACCACCTATAACCAGGCTCCAAGGTGGTTCACAAGTGGTTAAAACACCCATAATTTTAAGATCACCTGTTAAACAAATTACATTTAAAAACCTAGTTAAAATGGAGCGGAAACCAACTAAAAGTCTGACTGATGAGGTGTGTCTTCAGTTTTGCAGGGTTCAGAAAGCAGGGTTTCTGAACATCATCTTCCCATTGTGGCAGGGGGATGATGGGAGTTGTAGTTCAACATCATCTGGGGACCCAGCGTCCAGAACTCCAGGTTTAGGTGGCTTAAATGGAATTAAAGGATTTCTTGGAGAACAGGTGTATGAATGGCTGTTACCAGTGATGGCCAGATGGAACCCCCAGGTTCAGAGACAGTATATCTCTGAATACTAGTTGCAGGGGTGGGGAACCGCAGGCAAGGCCACTGCCTTCAAGCCCCACTGGTAGACTTCTAAGAAGCAGCTGGTTGTCGCCCTGTTGGAAGCAGGATGCAGGGCTAGATGGATGCTTGGTCTGATCCAGCTGGGCTCTTCCTACATTCTGTTCTGCCTCCAGCCAGAAGAGGGAGCCAGAATGCAGGAAGAGAAGAACGAGCTACAGGTGGGTCGTATTCACCTCCAGGCAGAAGCCAACGACCTCTGAGAGATGCTGAACGATGATCGAAACTTCAGTCTCCATGAGCTCATCAAAGACCTCCATCACTTCACTAGCCTGGGCCTGGGGCATTGGGAGAGAACAGAGATGGAGACATGGTGGCTTAAGGCGGATTATACACCTAGCACAAAATAAGACACTCATGATGTGAGAACATTGCGCCTGACACAGATGCCCCTGAGGGGTAACCTGAACCCTTGCTGAACAGGCAAACGGGAATACGTGGAGAGCTTAGCTTACAGCCAGAATCACGGGAACATAGGAAGCTGCCTTATACAGTGTCAAACGCTTAGTCCATCTAGCTCTGGACTTGTGGTAGCAAGCATGACTCGTCCCCTTAGCTAAGCAGGGTCCGCCCTGGTTGCATATGAATGGGAGACTAGAAGTGTGAGCTCTGTAAGATATTCCCCTCAGGGGACGGAGCCGCTCTGGGAAGAGCAGAATGTTTCAAGTTCCCTCCCCGGCTTCTCTCAGATAGGGCTGAGAGATTCCTGCAACCTTGGAGAAGCTGCTGCCAGTCTGTGAAGACAATACTGAGCTAGCTAGACCAATGGTCTGACTCAGTATACGGCAACTTCCTATGTTCCTAGCTCAGTATTGTCTTCACAGACCAGCAGCAGTTTCTCCAAGGCAGGAGTCTCTCTCAGCCCTATCTGGAGATGCTGCCAGAGGGGAAATTTGGAAACTTCTGCACGAAAGCATGCAAGTGCTCTTCCCAGAGCGGCCTCATCCCCTGAGGGGAATATCTGACAGTGCTCACACATGTAGTCTCCCATTCAAATGCAAACCAGGGTGGGCCCTGCTTAGCAAAGGGGACAATTGCTGCTATCACAAGACCAGCATTCCTTCTAGATGTGAATGTACCACCACCACCCCCATCCAAGGTGATCTGTAGGAGGCACTCCCTCCATGTAACTGGGTGGTCCCTGAACATGCGAAGGAGAAGCCAAGTAAAACACGCATGCACGCTTCATGCTACAGGCAAACAAAGGACAGAGGAGCGGGGGACAGGCAGGAGCCACGCCAACTTGCTATGGACCCAGGGCACCGGTGGGCATTTCTCCAGTCTCACCCAACCCCTAAATACGCAGAGCAGATGCACACAGGAGGGGCATGAGGGTCCCTTACCTCGTTGACTCGAATCAGTTCTCGAATGGCCGCTATCAGCTTTGGCACCATGGAAGACATCAGATTCTGGGAGGAAGAAAGAGGAACATAGGGACGTGCCATATACCAAGTCAGGCCCTTGGTCCATCTAGCTCAGTATTCTCTACACAGACTGGCAGCGGCTTCTCCGATCTTGGAGATGCTGCCAGGGAGGGAACTTGGAACCTAGAGCGGCTCCATCCCCTGATGGGAATATATCTTCCAGCGCTCAAACTTCTAGTCTCCCATTCAAATGCAGCCAAGGCAGACCCTGCTTAGCTAAGGGGAGGAGTCATGCTTGCTACCACAAGACCAGCTCTCCTCTCAGAGGAGGTTTGTGTATTTCGGTCAGGTAGGGACATGGCAGGAGAGAATTAAAAAACTGTGCAAGAAACCTCTTGTAGAAACCACTTGCCTCAAGCCGGGAACAACACCTTGCTCTACAGGTGCACAATATGCACGCCTTTTCTTCCCCACATACAAACAGGACACGCAGCTCTCCAGTGACACAGCAAGGCACACAGTCCAATGGAGAAGGAAAACCCCTTGCCACTAGACCCTCTGCTCCTAGCTGTGTGCTGTTTTGGCCTCCAAGGAACCACATCTTCATACCAGTTGGCAAGCGGAAAGATACAGTCCCCGGAAGAGGCCGGGATTTCAAGGGGACGCATCTATTGAGTTGCATGCACGTACACACGTTCCCCTCACCATCTCCTCGGAGCCCAGGCCAGCCGCCATCGTGCTCAGGCTCCGCAGCGAGTAGTAGAGCGTGGCCGGCTGCCCGCGGTCATTGAGCATCTGGTGGAAGAGGCGCAGGAGATCTTTGTAGTGAGGAGCGAAGACCTCCGGGTCCAGTTCCAACGCAGAGTTGAGCAGCA
This sequence comes from Hemicordylus capensis, assembly GCF_027244095.1. Taxonomy (NCBI): domain Eukaryota; kingdom Metazoa; phylum Chordata; class Lepidosauria; order Squamata; family Cordylidae; genus Hemicordylus; species Hemicordylus capensis. Next base: position 4,523,738 of record NC_069662.1, on the reverse strand, counting down.
GCAGTCCCACCTGTAACCAGCAGGGGGCGCAAGCACAGGCATCTCTTTACTCTTTCCAAGAAACCCGGAACCACCAGGATCCTGAACCCGGTGTCCCCGCTTTTGGTGCTTGGCAATCCCAGCAGCCCTGGCTGTACCTGGCACTGGGTGGGGTCCTGGGAGCGGGCTCCGTGCTGGATGACGTGGAGCAGCTGCGGCCATTTCTCCAGCGTCTCGTTCTTCAGGATGACGGCCGCCAGCTGGGCCAGCGCTAAGGAAACCTTATGGCTGGGGAAAGAAGCCGGGGTGTTGGCGGGGTGGGAAATAGGAGAGCACCTGGGCCCCACTTCCAACCATTGCAGCCCCACCCCCACATCTGCCTGCACTGCCTTGAAAAGACATAGGAACACAGGAAGCGGCCATATACGGAGTCAGACCCTTGGTCCATCGAGTTCAGTATTGTCCGCACAGACTGGCAGCGGCTTCTCCAAGGTTGCAGTCAGGAGTCTCTCTCAGCCCTCTCTTGGAGATGCTGCCAGGGAGGGAACTGGGAACCTTCTGATGTTCTTCCCAGAGCGGCTCCATCCCCTGAGTTGAATCTCTTACAGTGCTCACACATCAAGTCTCCCCTTTCATAAGCAACCAGGGCAGACCTTGCTCAGTTATGCCTCCAGCAAAGCCAAGGAAGAGATAGGAGTCAAAAATGAAAGATCAGCCCTGCTGGGGCAGACTAAAGGTCTCTCTAGCCCAGCATCCTGTTTCCAACAGTGGCCGGCAAGACGCTTCTGGGAAGCCCACAAGCAGGACATTTAAAGTAACCGCCCACACCAGTATCATCAACTAGCATCCAGAGGTATACTGCCTCTGAGGGTGGAGGTTCTCGTGGCGAACAGCCACAGATAGACCCTCTCCTCCTCCAAGCATTTGCCCAGTCTCCTTTCAAAGCCATCGTACTCCACACACCCCTCCCCAATTTCAGAATGTGTTTAGACTGTCCACCCAGTTCTGTTCTCATGGACAACGGATCCCTGATGGACAGCACTCCTAGAAGGCCAGTTTAATGGCAGGTGAACCAGCCCCACTCTACAAACTCCCCTTTTGATGGGGCCAGAAAAATATTTCAGGGCCTCAGAAGCTAGCTCCATGCAAAGGAGGGGAAAAGGTTATTTAGATTCTGTCTGTTCTATTCAGAATATTTATACCCCACGCCTCTAGTATACTACTGCTCGGGGTGGCTCACAACAATAACATAGATACAAAGTAAAATAAAACTAATATAATTAACAGTTTAAAATTAAAAAATTAAAATTAAAAAATTGAAATTAAATTAAAATGTAAACAAGTTAAAAGTCCAGACTAAAACCACAGTTTTGTGGTTTCAAAGCAGTTTCAAATTATAAAAATTAAAAACTAAAGAACCTACTAGATATAACCAAAGACAGAGTGTTTTGTGTTTTTTAAGTTGTTTTTAAAAAAACACTGAGGGAGGGAGCATGGCAAAGCTCTTCAGGGAGGGCATTCTAAAACCGAGGGGCCACAATCGAAAAGGCCCTCTCTCTAGTCCCCGCCAACCGGATCTCCGTTAGTGGTGGGGCCATGAGCAGGGCATTCATAGACTTCATTTTATGCTAACTGAATGTCCTTTGGTTTCAGCCACTAAGACAGGGGCTCTTAAACGCGAGTCCTCAGATGATGTCTGACCAACTCCCATCATCTCCTGCTACCATGGCAAGTCATGATGGGAGTAGTAGTCCAAGAACACCTGCAGTAAGAAATAATACCGACCAGGTGCCTGAATTTGACCCAGCAGCAGAAAAGGGATCTTCCCCCCTTTACAATACTCCACACATTAGTGACACCAAGTTCCAGCCAAGAGCATTCTCAGAAACTTAAGATCTCCAGCAGGAGCAGCAAACTGGAGAGAGGCGGGAGTTAATGTGAATGTCAGGACTCACTCTGCTTCCTGCTGCAGCGTTGCCAACACGAGCTTCTTCAGCCTGGAAGAGACCAGATTTGGCATGTTCAGGACCACCGTAGCTACTTAACTGAGAGCCAACATACCATCATGGCTAAGAGTGAGCTACAAACGAGCAAAACCCAGATTGAAAGGTTGTATTTGTCATGACGTCACTAGCTGGCCTTTGGCAAATACACAGGGAAATCGGAAGCTGCTCTATACTGGACCAGACCCTTGGTCCATCCAGCTTAGTACTGTCAGCACTGATGGGCAGCAGTTCTCCAAAGTTTCAGGCAAGAGTCTTCAGCCTTCCCTGGAGATGCCAGGGAGCGGACTGGTGACCTTCTGCACGCAGGCAGCCAGTGAGCGCTGGCCCCATCCCGGGGGGAATAGCTTACAGTGCTCACATGTAGTCACCCATCCAAATGCAAACCAAGCCAGACCCTTCTTAGCAAGGGGGCATTCATGCTTGTGACCAAAGACCTGCAGGCATGATTGCAGCAGCAGCTGACTTTGCAAGGTTGTTGTAAAAATTACTGCAATAGTATCTATGAAGCTCTTGGAATGATCAGGTGCTCAGTTAATTAGATGAAGACCGCCCTCAGAGCATCTTCTTTTCCTTCCTTCAAATCCCTCAAATAAATCCTCATCTCTTCCACAAAGCCTTTGGCCCAGTTCCTTAATCCCCATTACACAGGGGTTCTCAAACAGGGGTCCTCTCAGATGAAGGTGGACTACAACTCCCATCATCCCCAGCCACAATGATGGAAAGTAGTCCAACAGCATCTGGAGACCCAAGGCTGGGCCTTCCACAATCCACTCTCAGAGAGAATAAAAATAAAATATGACCACCTTATAAACTACTGCTTTTCTTTACAAAGGAAATCTTATAAATACACCTTGTAAATCCATGAAAGACTGTTCCCGGGTGCTGGTTTTGACCTTGAAAGCCTTTAATGGTTTGGGCCCTGGATATCCGAGGGATCACCTGCTCCCAAAGGTTGCTGCCTGCTTGATGAGGTCTTTGGGGGGCAGAAGGGGGGCCCTGCTCCGGGTGCCGACAATGAGGGAGGCTCAGCTGTTGTGCTTGCGGGGCAGGGCCTTCCCTGTTGTGGCCCCCGGACTCTGGAATGCTCTCCTGGTGAACATCCGCTCCTCCATTGCCATCAACGTTTTTAAGGCGTGTGAAATCTTGGCTTTTTACCCAGGCTTTTACACAATGGTTCCTATTGCTGCTGCTTTGTATCTTTTATGGTCATATTGCGCTTGTTTTTAAACGAGATCTGTGTTTTTATATTCTAGCTAATATTTTAATTGCGTAAATTTTTAGAGTCTTGTTTTAACTTTGCTGTGAACCGCCTTGATGTTGTTTTAATGAAAGGCCGCATAGAAATTGAATGAATAAATAAATAAAATATTACTGCTGGATATGAGGGAGATTCCACAGGTCACGACAGGGTGCCTCCAGCGATCCATTCCTGGGTGACCTTTTACTCCTGTCTTCGTCCTGGTCATTCCCTGATCTCTGCACAACTGGTTCAGAGTCAGGACTCTTAATATTTTTATTTATTTATTATTATTATTAATATTCCACTTTTCAACAGCAAGAAAACAATCTCACGCTGCTTTCCGCCGTTAAATGAAAGAGAAGATGGCTCCCCGTCCCAAGGGGGCACCATATTTGGCCCCTGGGAGGGATGGTGTGCTGGGTGGAATAGGGACCATTGCTGGGTGGAATAGGGACCATTGGGTGCTGGGTGGAATAGGGACCATTGCTGGGTGCTGGGTGGAATAGGGACCATTGCACTCCCCCAGCGAACTACACGACACACACCATTTTAACCAGGCACCCTTGGCCTCGTTCGCAGGGGCTAGGACTACCTACTAAGCAATACGTGTGCACCTTTACTTAGGAGCTACCACAATAATACACTGAAATCAGATAAAGGGTTCCCAAGCTGTGCTACTCCAGATGCTGTTGAACTACAACTCCCATCGTGAGTGTGGAAAAGCGCCACTTTAAATCATTCCCGACCTGTGGAACCCCTGAATGATTTAAACTGATCCTTTTCCTTGGGCATTTAAATCAGTCTACCCTGTAACCAAGCCAGAGTACACCCCACTGAAACAGTCACATGTCCTTCCTTCCTTTGCCTTCATTTTCCGATTGTGTCAAATTTCAGATTGTAACCTGCCCAGGGCGGGGACCTGTCCTCTGATAAAGCACCATGCACACTGAAGGTCCTATATAGTTACAGCCCTGTAATTTGGGGGTGCTCACCCATCCCGAACAGGAATATCAGGGGCAGGAGGGGTGAGAAGAGGGTCTACTTTCCCACACTGCCTTCTTCCGCAAAACTTACGTGTCCTGCTCAGCTGCATTGAGCTTCTTCCAGTGTTTGGTCAGGCGCCTTCTCACCAACACTGCTGCGAACTGTCGAATCTGGGGAGGGGGAGCAGGTGGGGGCAAGAGCACAAGAGAGAAATTGGTGAGGAAATGGGCAGAGTATGAAGGATTCTGGGGAAGAGGAACGGAAATGGCCCTGAGCCATTTTTGGAAGGGCGGTTTATAAATCAAATGAATGAACGGACGAATGAATAACCACCTCTGCAATAAGAGGAAGGCACATGGATGTTGGACTCATCAAAGGAAAAGGCCACATAAGCAGCACTACAGAAACATCTCAGGGTATATAACTGGGTAAGGAACACAGGAAGCGGCCATATACTGAGTCAGAGCATTGGTCCATCTAGCTCAGTATTGTCTAACCAGACTGGCAGCAGCTTCTCCAAGGTTATAAATGCTTGACTAGCAGAAGACTGCCAGTTCGAATCCTCACTGGTATTATATCGGGCAGCAGTGATAGAGGAAGATGCTGAAAGGCATCATCTTATACTGCATGGGAGGAAGCAATGGTCAGCCCCTCCTGTATTCTATCAAAAGAAAACCACAGGGCTCTTGTGGACGCCAGGAGTAAAAATCAACTTTACAGCACACTTTACTTTACGACACCACAAGACCAGCTCTCCTCCCTGTAGGAGGAACATAGGAACTTGCCTTATTCCGAGTTAGACCCTTGCTCCATCTAGCTCAGTATTGTCTACACTGACTGGCAGCAGCTCTCCGAGGTTTCAGGCAGGAGTTTCCCTCAGCCCAACCTGGAGATGCTGACAGGGATTGAACCTGAGACCCTCTGCATGCAAGGAAGATGCTCTTACCACTGAGAGACATTGATAAAGAATATATATCTTGCGTTGCCTTTATGTCTTTCAGAACAGCAACACAATGCCTTTTCTCCTCCTTTCTTCGAGCCCCTTCAAGACCCACCTTCCGCACCCAACCCCTTAGCACCTAGATGCCGGACTGCAACTAACTGAAAGTAGGTGCCACAAGACCAGGAGGAGAGCTGGCCTTGTGGTAGCAAGCATGACTTGTCCCCTTAGCTAAGCAGGGTCTGCCCTGGTTGCTTATGAAAGGGGAGACTAGAAGTGTGAGCACTGGAAGATACTCCCCTCAGGGGATGGAGCCGTTCTGGGAAGAGCAGAAGGTTCCAAGTTCCCTCCCTGGCAGCATCTCCAAGATAGGGCTGAGAGAGATTCCTGCCTGCAACCTTGGAGAAGCCACTGCCAGTCTGTGAAGACAATACTGAGCTAGATAGACCAATGGTCTGACTCAGTATATGGCAGCTTCCTATGTTCCTAGGTGCTTTCATTTCCTTTCCATTCCAATGCTGCGTCCCCTGTGGCGAATTTCCAGTTCCTCAGAGTAGGGACCTCTTCTCTTGTCCTTTGTAAATCAGAAGGAATTCTCCATCCAGTCAACCTGGGCAGGGTATGGGGTGTGCGTGCATGCAAGGGTGCCTCATAAGGCAACACGTGGATTGGCTCACTTGCATGAGCCATCTGGACCACACCTTGGCCTCGGCTCAGTGGCTTCGTAGTTGGGTTGGGTTGTTAGACTAGGACAGGCCTGTGTGAGCGCCAGTCCACAAGTCACTTGCAGCCTGCACTTCCTGGCATGCAGAGCCAGCCACTGGGTTCCAAAGCAGAGGGCACAATTTTTAGCAACACATGTGCCCAGACACCCATCCAGCGAGCGCTTAATCCAGAGGTTCTCAAATTTAGGCCGCCAGAAGTTGCTGGACTACAACTCCCATCATCCTCAGCCCCAATGGCCTTTGGCAGGGGGGTGATGGGAGTTGTAGTCCAGCAACATCTGGGCCCACATTTGAGAACCCGTGGATTAAGCCCTCAGGCGATTTACCTGGGGGTCCTGAGAGTGTGACATAACCTGGCAGAGGTGGGATAGTGCTGCGGGCTGCTTCAAGGCCTCTTTCAGATGGGCTGTGGCCTAGTGGAAGAAAAGAGAGAGGAGACAGTGGGCTTTAAACCTACTTAAAACTATGCACCTGCCTCCCGCCCCAAAAGCTTCAGATTAATTGCTGCACAAGGTAACCATCTTTTCTTCCTCCAGTAGCTTTTGTGTGAGTGGCACCAACTTGTAGCCAAGTTGATGGTGAGGGCAAATTAGAAGCACAATACCTACCCAGCAAACTGAAAAGTAGTTACCAACTTTTTTTAAAAAAACCTAAAACTGCCGCAGTTTGCAGCCAAGGAATCCTAGGACGTGTGGCTCATTGTGTTTGCAGCCACTATCATTTGCCATCTTACAGATGGGGCAACTGAGGCAGAGAGATACACTGCAGTCTTGGGCATCTTACAAGCTCCCAGAAGAGGAGAGCGTGGTGATGAGATTTTGAACCCAAGTCTCTGAGACAGAGCCATTCACCGACAACATAAAGATTTTGAAAGAGCCATGCTGGTTACAACCAAGGATTTATTAAGCTTTTTGTTGGCCACTATGCCAAAAAATACCTGTGGGAAGCCCACAAGCAGGGCAGAAAGACAATAACCATCCCTTGTTGTCTTTCCCCAGCACCTGGTTATTCAGTGGTAGGATGCCTCTAAACATGGAGGCTCCATCTAGCCATTAATAATAGCATTGATATTTCAATAATATTTATATATTGCAATTAGCAGCCACCAAGTCACAAGATGTTGTGTGCCGGCTCCATCTGGCTAGGAGAAGAAACATGCAAGGCGGGGTGGGGGTGGGGGGAGGAATATTAAAGACCCCATAGGAGTCCCTCTGGGCTGTGCCCCCTACAATGAGCTCAGTTGTTGAGGGGGCAGCGCTGCTCCCAGATCAATCCTCTACATGCCACACAATGCTGGCCCTCAGTGTACAACCCCCAGAACCTTTTACCCCCACAGCAAACCCCCACCATTAGCATGCCCACGCCTGCCTGCCTGCCCGCCTGCCCCACCCACGCTGGTTCACCCCATGCCGAACTGCTGGATTCTATTTACCCCGCCCCCCGCCCCCAATCTGGCCCCCCGCCCTCCTGCTGCTCTACCTGTTGGATGATGGCATTGTCAGGCCGCAGTAAGTCTGCAAGGATTCTTTCTAGCTCCTCAGTTGCCATTGTGCAAAGAGGGAAAGAGAGCAGAGCGATGGAATAAAGTCACAGGCGGAGGGAGAGGGGGACGAAAGCCCTCTAGGTGGGGAAGTGGGGAGACCCCTAAGGGGCTGGGTGGAGTGGGGAGAGAGCCCCACCAGCACTGAAGGGGCTGGAGCGGGGCGAGGGATCCCAGCCAAGCCCTGCCCAGAAAGGCCAGGAGGGGGAGAAGGCAACAGCCCCGCCTGGGCACAGGCGCCGCCAGCAGAGGCAGTTGCCTGGAACCGTGTCAACTCCAGCAGCAGCACATGTGGAGCAGACAAGAAGCAGCCACTTCCTGGGGATAGAGAGGCACCGACAGGTGTGGGTCTTGGGCCTTGCGCGCCGTCCTACTGGCCGGGAGGACCCATTGCACCCGCTCCTCTCTTCGTTCTATTCTATGATTTATTTACCACCCTTCCTAAAGAGGCTCAGGGTGGTTTACATTAAAATAAAAAATTAATATAGGTTTTCCATTCTTTCATTCTATTCTATTCTGTTATTTATAAAACACCCTTCCTATACACACACCCCATTTGAACCAGATTAAAACTCATTAAAATTAAAACTAGATATCATTAAAAGCCAGGCTAAAAAGATGGGTCTTTAAGGCTCTCCTGAAGGCCTTCAAGGAAGATGATCCTCCAGGAGGATAAACCTGGATTTGTGTTCCACAACCCAGGCGTGACAACTGAGAAGGCCCGATTCCGGGCAAAAACCCGAAGATGGATCCCTCCTGGTGATCTTAATGATGGATCATTCATTCTGGAAAAGTTATTTGCAGGGGCGGCCAAGCTGAGGTGCTCCAGCTGCTGCTGGACTACAACTCCTACTATCCCCAGCCACAGTGGCTGGGGATGATGGGAGTTGTAGTCCAGCAGCAGCTGGAGCACCTCAGCTTGGCCGCCCCTGCCTTATGTTTTGGCAACTTTGAGCTCCTAATAGAGTAGGGGGTGGATAAGGGTTGCAGAGTTGCTCATTCATAGCAGAGAGAAGGTGGGCTGCACATGTTCAGAGGCACTCTCTGCCTCAAGAACATCAGAAGAAGAGCCCTGTTGAGTCAGACCAGTCTATTTTCTACAGCGTCTTGTTTTCAAGAGGGCCTAATGAGCCATGTTTCTGGGAAGCCCATGAGATAGGCAGGAAGGCCTTTAAGGCACACTGAGGTATACTGCCTCTGAACATGGAAGCTCAGTTTCCATCATGGCTAACAGCAGCCGCATGGTCGATCGATCCCAAACGAAGGTGGTGAATGCCCCATGAAAGCCGTCAGAACCAGTGGCCATCACATCTTGCAGCAGTGCATGACATAAGTTAATTATTAGCTGTATGAAGAAATATTTGATGTGCTGGTTCTGATTCTTCTGCCAATCCGTTTCACTGGATGACTCCAAGTTCTAGTGTTATGTGAGGGCCAGAAAGAGGGGGGAAATCTCCACACCACACCTAATGTAATAAGCCTCTGTTGTATTCCCCCACCCTTAGTAGGATGGCCAACCCTCCATGAACCAACGTCAGTCTTCAGGTTACCGTTGAGAGCAATCCTGGGGATTTTAATGGCTTGATAGTATGAATAATATTGGTGTGGTGGAGGGCAGATTTATGTCCTCCTCACTGCAGAAATAGCTTCAGGCAAAAGACGACTTTGGGTTTTTTAGCCTGCTTTCTGAAGGGAAAGGTTATGAGATCATCATGTCTGTGGGCACACCGAACATCTGTGCCTCTAGTTTCCCCCGCCTGTTGCCACTTATTTCTTTCCCCACCCCTCTGCCATTTCCCCCCGCCCACTGCTGCCATTTTCTCTCCCCCCCCCCCGGCACGGCCGTTTTGTCTCCCTCTTCACCCGCCTGTCTGCCGCCACCGCTTTCCTCTCCCCCTGCTGCAGCTTGCTCACGAACTCTCGCAAGAGCTGCCACGCATGGGATTAGCGACGGGCACACCTTAGATAAATATATAGACAGAAGATAGATGAGATTCACACAGCAGCGGCTTTTCCTAAGGAACCCAGTTGGGCACCAAAGGAGGCTGCTCGGGTTGCTCCTCTCTCTCCCACCCTACCGGAGAGCTGTCCTACCTGCAAGCTGGCCATTTGTCAAGTAGAGCTGCAGTTCTACCTGATGAATGACCAGCCTGAAGGCAGCACAGCTCTCAGACAGGGCGGGCAGTACAGAGAGGAGCAACCTGAACTTCTTGGGTGCCCCCCTTGGCTTCAACTCCCATAATCCCCAGCTGAAGGCCATGGTGGCTGGAGATTATGGGAGTTGAAGTCCAACAACATCTGAGGACCCAAGTTCGAGAACTCCTGTGCTACTGGATGCACAGGAAGTGGAATTCTGCACCCGCCTCAGAATCTGGCAGCTGCGTGATGCTTCTGCCAAACAGACACCGATCCTTCAGCTGTTGAGGAGAATAAGGAGGATAGGCAGCTAAGAGTATCCAATATTCTGTACAGATACACCCAGACACTGTATACAGATTTTTGCTTTCCTTTTTATTAATAAAGTTTAATTTCAAGATCTGTAAAAAGAAACTGTCTGAACAACAAAAGAATCAAATTAAAAAACAAACCAACTCCAATCTTTGCTAATATACATAACTCCTCATATATATATATATTTGTAATATATAACTATAGGCATTTTCTTCATTCAAGTGGGAGGGAAAGAGACAGCTTCTCTCCCACCCACCCTATAACAGCGCCAGGCACCTTAGGAGTACAAAGGATGTGAAGAGAGAAACAGAGAAGAAAAACAGATTGGCAATATAGGGAGGGACCCCTCTGATCAGTGGGGTGGAGACGGGACTGCCCCATATATCAAGTGATAATGGCCAGCTGCTTGAACCCACTTCACAGATATATACACGAGATCCAGCCTCTTTTAAAAAGTAGCCTATCACTTTCCATTTTCCCCTCCTACATGCAAATAAGGGGAATCCTGATAGCTGTAGGGAAAGATCCATCTTGGACCAATAAAGAACATCTTAAGTAGATGCTTCCCCCCACCCCCCTCCAACAGTGCAGGGAGAAATTTCAACCTGTCTTGATCTGGTCAAGGGAATCTTAGGGGTCATAGCCCCAGCTGGCCGGTTCTCTTCCAAATCCAGAATTCTGTAAAGGGAAATCCCAAGGGACAGAGCGATGCTGGCGGTCAGGTCTGTTTCCATCTGGGTGGCCAGCCCGGCCGGCCCTTTGTTTAAGTAGCTGCTGAAGGGGGTCTGTCACCCAATTGCCTAAGAATTCTAAAGGAAGTGAGCTAAGGTGGGAAAATCTTCAGAGTTTCTGATAAATCAGTAATGGGAGTTAAGAGGAATTCGGCAAAGATTTTTCTTGGAGATGGATGCCTGACTAACAGAGCCCCGCTTTTGCCAACTGACCAGATATCCCAATCCACAGAGAAAACTACTGTACAATAACATCTTCCAATTGGCCATGATTCAACCAGTGAAAGGGGGGGTAACAAACAACTACACCCACCCAGTACACAACTGTTGTCTTGACCAACATTTTAAAAAAGAGAAGAAATCTGTAGCAGTGTTTACTAATTGGCCAGATTTATAGGGCTCACAGATTGGCTAGCTGTCCGGACCACGGGGAGAGGAGAAGACTGCTGTCTCCTCACCCCAGACACACTTCCTAACCATCAAGTCAGTGCTACCCTGCTGAGCAGGGAAGTTCTCAGACAAACAATTCCAGCCAATGGAAGGGTAGATCATAAATAGCCAACATTCCAGAGACCTCAGTGAGATCCCAGCCAATGAGAAGAGAGCTTCTTGCGCTATGCCAAGGCCAGCCAACAGGCGAGGAGCTCTGTAACAAAAGGTACCACTTTGAGCGACACCCATTCCAGCCCATGGGAAAGCAGAGCTTCATTGCCAACCCAGCCAATGAGAGGAGAGATTGGGGTCGCTTAGTCCATCTTGAGGTTGACGTAGATGTAGCAGATGAACTTGAGAGAGGCAAAAAAGGAGATGGTCCCCAGCATGAGGAAGAAGACATAACCCGTGAGGAGGGAATAGCCAAAGAACTCTACCGTCTGCACCACCCCTGACATGTTGGAACGGCGTGAGTAGTAGAAGACAGAGTAGAGGAAGATGAAGACGCCGGTGGACCCGGCACTCAACACGGAGCGCCACCACCAGCGGTAGTCTTCGCCTGAGAGCTGGAAGTAGGTGAGGGCGATGGAGATGCAGGCCCCGACGCTGAGGAGGATGGCAAAGACGAAGAAGAGGATCCCGTAGAGCGTGTACTGCTCCCGGCCCCACACGGTGGCAAAAATGTAGTACAGTTCTACAGAGATGGCACTGCCAAGAGAGAGAGGGCACCCCTGAGAGTCTTTATCTGCTGCAAACACCTCTCAAACACCCAGCAACCCCCACCAGTGAGGCATCTGAGGAACGCTTCCTCCCTGATCTGTGTTTTATTCAGGCATTTTTAAAAACTGTGCTGGCCCTCGTCTCTCCATTGGGCAGATGGGGAAAAATGGAGGCTATATCGTGAGGATTTGGCAGAGATAAGGACTTGGGCCTAGGTCTTCCACATTCGTTTCCAGCTGGAGCAGGCTGGCTCGCTAAAGGAACAGGAAGTGACATGGTCAAGGAAAGGATACACCCCGCCTGAGAGGCAGGACATTCCCTCCTCAGGCTGGGGGGAGAAGGAATTGTGCTCCACATTCCTCCTGCCTGCCCTGAGGAGAGCTGGTCTGGTGGTAGCAAGCATGACTTGTCCCCTTTACTAAGCATGGTCCGCCCTGGTTGCATATGAAGAGGAGACTACATGCATGAGCAGTGTAAGATGTTCCCCTTAGGGGATGAGGCTGCTCTGGGAAGAGGACCTGAATGTGTGCCTTCAGAAGGTCTCGAGCTCCCTCCCTGGCATCTCCAAGATAGGGTTGAAAGAGTTTCCTGCCTGCAATCTTGCAGAGGCCGCTGCCAGTCAGTGTAGACCAGGAATTTTCAATGTTGTGTCCCCAGATGTTATTGGACTCCAATTCCCATAATCCCCAACCAAAAGCCACTGGGGCTGGGGATTATGGGAGCTGAAGTCCAATAACATCTGGGGACCCAACGTTGAGGATCCCTGGGGTAGACAACCCTGAGCTAGATGGACCATCGGTCTGACTCAGTAGAAGGCTGCTTCCTATGTTCCTGGAGCACTTCTAATGTGCCTGTCCCTGCCCACTTCCTGTGGTCCACAGGAAGTGGGCAGGGACAGGCACGTCAGAAGTGTTCTAGCACAGGCAAGAGAACCGTGCCCCTTTCCCCCACTGTAAGTGAGCAGATCAGAATCACGGAGGGTACAGGAGGGAGGCCAGAGATGCAGGAATCGCCACCTTGCCTTGATGTTGCGTCTTACCTGAAGGGCAGGAAGCCGCCAATGGTCATGTGCACCAGTGTGGACTTGTACCAGGGCTGGGGAGGGATCTCACGGGCAATGTTCTTGGTGCGGCAGGGCGCATCGAAGGGACCGGCCCGGTTCTTGCCAAAGATACCTCCAATGACGGTGAGAGGGAAGCCCACTAGCAGCCAGACCGTCAGCAGCAGCAGGATGGTGGTGGCTGGCAGTGCCTGCGTGGACCCATTGGCCCAGTGCACTGAGTTGACCACGCTCCACGTGAGGAAGAAGGGGGCTGAGCAGAGAGAGAAAGAGATACATACAAGCACCAGGGTTAGCAGCAGTCAGTGGGGAGGAGGAGGTGCCCAACCAAGGAGAACCCTTTCCCACCAGGAAGGGATGGGCCACTTGAGCTCACCCATGTACCCCTCTTCCCCCTCTTTAATGTGGCACACGAGATCTAAGTAGGCCCTTGAAAAAAGCAGCTTTCAGGTTATAAACAGAAGTAGGTTGCAATGACAAAACTTCTAACTTCTAATCTAGTTTGTGATGGCAAAAAATATAACTAGGTGATGCTAAGTCCTGCAGGGTTAGTCGTGAACTAACATCTTTCTCAGTCATGTGCAAGTTGCTCAACTGGGCCATAGAGATCCCCAAAGAAGGACCAGAGAGGCCCAGTCACTCATCCTTTGTGAACCATATTGCTTACCAACCTGACTCTCCGAAAGGGAAGTGAAGGATCCCCAAGAGCTTCCAGAAGATTCTGAAGGGAAGTGAAGGGCCTCCAAGCATTTCCCAAAGGATTTACACAGAGGCTCAAACTACCTCCCCTTCCAAAGATTTCAGGTGTCCCAACTGCTCCCCTTGAAAGAGATCCTGCCAGGCTCAGTCGTCCACCTGATCACGGCATGACTGGAGAGATAATCAAATGCAAGTGGACCAGAGAGCCCAAATTCAAAACTGCTTCACTTCGGCTTTGTCTCTCATTCTCACTAGACTGCCTGGGGTGCCCACAGATGGCCTTCCTAAGACTTCTCTACAAAGGCGACTACCGAGATCATACAGGGGTGCCCCAACCTGTCACCTGCAGAGTACACAAGAACCCACACATGTGATCAGAAACACCCACCCCTCTTCATTTGATACTGACTTCAATAAAGGAACCCAATCCATCTCCAAAATAAAAGTCTATGGAGACTTCATTATGGGACTAGAGAGACCTAGCGCATCTTTCTCTGGTAGGAAGATGAGAGGGAATAATTGGGGTTGCACAGTAACTATTCTGAAGCATAGAAACTAAGTGGGGAGATAACCCATTCACAAGAGCAGGAGACATTTTAGAGAACCTATAAAGGTTACACTAGGAGAGCTGGTCCTGTGGTAGCAAACATGAATTGTCCCTTTTGCTAAGCAGGATTCACCTTGGGTTCACATTTGGATGAGAGACCACATGTGAGGACGGTAAGATATTTCCCTTAGGGGATGGGGCCACAGCTCAGTGGAAGAGAGAGGAAAACTGGTCTTGTGGTAGCAAGCATGACTTGTCCCCTTAGCTAAGCAGGGTCTGCCCTGGTTGCATTTGAATGGGAGACTAGAAGTGTGAGCACTGTAAGAGATTCCGCTTAGGGGACGGAGCCGCTCTGGGAAGAGCAGAAGGTTTCAAGTTCCCTCCCTGGCAGCATCTCCAAGACAGGGCTGAGAGAGATTCCTGCCTGAAACCTTGGAGAAGCCGCTGCCAGTCTGGGTAGACAATACTAAGCTAGATAGACCAATGGTCTGACTCAGTATATGGCAGCTTCCTATGTTCCTATGTAAGAGCACTTGCATATTTGTGTGCAGAAGATCCCAGGTTCCCTCCATGGCTGCATCTCCAAGATAGGAATGAGAGAGATTCCTGCCTGTAACCTCGGAGAGCCGCTGCCAGTCAGTGTAGACAATACTGAGCTAGATGGACCAAGGGTCTGACTTGGTGGAAGGCATCTTCCTATGTTCCCACCAGCTTGGACTAGTAAAACCCAGTTGTCCAGAAGGAAGACAGCTTTCGAGATGCCCATTAAAGAGGAATCAGGGTGTCCCAATTATCCAGCAAAGGAAAGGGGCAATCAAAGATTTCCTACGAGATGGACCCAATCCCCAAGAACTCCACGGAGGGGGCCTCACCAGAGAAGAGACTGGTGGTGAGCAGTATGTTCCAGACCCAGCGCTCGCCCCCGATCTGGCGATAGAAGTTGCTGGAAACGTAACCAGAGATGCAGCAGGTGAGGGCGTAGAGGAGGATGGCAGCCGAGTTGATGGCGCCATGCCGATGGACGTTGAACATCCCCAGCAGAGCCATGACGATGATGCCCGTGCCCAAGGCCAGGAACTGGCTGCCCACGCCCAGCACCGCACAGAGGAGACTCCGACAAGGCGGGAAGCGGAAGACATCTGTGTGGATGATCTTCCACCCGTTGTCCCCTTGGTCAAAGTCATCACCCGAGGATGAAGAGGAGGCCTCCTCGTCCAGGTTGTAGCGGGCCAAGTCGTTCTTCAGGACCCGCATGAGGATGACGACCACAAAGCCCACCAGGAGGAACACCAGCACCATGGAGTTGATGATGGACAGCCAGTGGATCTCTAAGGTGCGAGGGAAGAAGCCATCATCCCCATTGCGGCTGCCTCGGCGTTCCCCTCGTCGCTCCGAGGTGGTCTCGGACCAGCGGACGCTGTAGGTGTGGGTGATGGAGAGCGTGCCAGGGTTCCGGACGTCGTCCAGGCTGGTGGGCTTGACATCGCGCACGCTGACGTTAGCGTAGATGATACGGTCTCCGTTCCACTCCAGGTGGAAGTCCAAGTGGGTCCAGAGCCCGATCTTGTGGCTGTGGGGCAGGAAGCCGCTCTCCTCCATGTACCCCACAAAACCGCGGAGGGGCAAGTCGTCCACCACAAATTCAAAGTAGTACAGCTCCTCAATGGCCTGGCGGAGCTGCTCCACCTGTCACAGAGAAAGGGAGCATCACCACACAGCCAGGAAGGAAAAAAGAGTTCCTAGGCCCTCCTTATGTGTTAAAGCTTTTACTGATGGTCGTTTCAATTTGTTTTATACAACTTAAGGTTTTAACTGTTGTTGTGCTTTCATCTGTAAACCACCCAGAGATTTTATGGGGGTGGGGTGTTATATAGAAGTGATAAATACATAAAATAAATAAACTGGTTCTTTGGCCCACCAATTGCTTGGCTTCCCTACACTTGTGATTCATAGGAGACTTCCTTATACCGAGTCAAACCATTGGTCCATCTAGCCCTGGGCTGTCTAGTCTAGCTGGCAGACGAAGGTCCCTTCCATCACCTCCTACTGCTCCCTCCCCTGCTAACTGAGCCAAGAGGCACCTTTTAAAAGTGGCAGTTCTCTTGTATTTAGCAGGGGGAGAACAACAGGCCCTATCCATCCCCAACACAGCATCCCTCCAGTGGCTGTGGCTGGTGTCTCCCTTGTGTTTCTTTTTTAAATTGTGAGCCCTTTGGGGGACAGGGAGCCACTTAATTAATATCTATGTATACCACTTTGGGAACTTTTGCTGAAAACGGTATATAAATATCCGTAGACGTATCCTTCTAGGTAGAGAATCCATCTGGGACCTTCCGTATGCAAGCACGCACTCTGCCACTGAGTTATGATCTCCCTCCTCGCACTCAAAAAAAGGAATCTATCTGCCTTTTATCCCTCCTAATCAAACCCCACAACTTCCAGAGCTGGGAATAAGACTCCCAGGTCCTCTGTCCTAGTCCTACCAGCTGTAACCCTAGAACAGGAACATGTGATTAAGATTTTGCATTAGCAACCAGAACCGATTAAAGATGTGAGTCGAATTAGGACGCCAGAAAGAGAAGCACTTGAGAGGTGTGCCATTCCCCTCTGCTGCTCCCCCTCCCCTCTTTCGCAACCTACAACTGGACTGGACTTTAGAATCCAGACATTTCAGCCGGGTTTACCTGCTCAGGCGTGAGCTTCATTTCGCAGAGCAGCTTCTTGTCGACGTTCTCGCGGAATTTGATCTCGTACAGGGACTCGGCCATGCGGTCTCCATCGAGCACCTCCCCCAAAGTAAGACTTTTGTGGCGGATCTTCGGCGGGGAGCACACGGGGAGCTGGTAGTAATGGTAGGTCTCCTGCGGATTGTGGTACGGTCCTACTTTGTTGACATAAAGCATCACCGGATCCCCTAGCTGGTAGCGAGACTCCGAAGAGGCCATGGAGAAGAGGAAAAGGAGGGAGAAGAGAGGGACAAGGAAGGGATGGTGGGCCATTGTGGGGCTGGTCCTGGGATCAAGGGGTGGGATGGGAAATGGGCTGAGATTGTGGCGGGGTGGGGGGGAGGAGAGAAAACCTTTTAAAATCATGTCATACGTGCTGTTTTGAAGGTCTCTGATGGAAAGGCAAAAACATACATTTAAAAGTGTGGGTTTCAATCACCATTCCAATCAAAGCCAACTTAGTATTCTAATACTCCTCCAACCAAATGCTTTCCTCCAGACTGTAGATCTGGGCATCATTACAGGCTTTGCCCATCTGAACCACTTACATAAGAACATAAGAAGAGCCCTGCTGGATCAGGCCCAAGGATCTAGTCCAGCTTCCTTTTTCACACAGTGGACCACCGTCGCTGCTGGAAGCCTACAGGCAGGAGTTGAGGGCATGCCCTCTCTCCTGCTGTGACTCCCCTGCAACTGGCATTCAGAGGCATCCTGCCTTCGAGGCTGGAGGTGGCCTATAGCCTTCCAACTAGTAGCCATTGATAGACCTCTCCTCCATGAAGTTATCCAAACTTCAAGCCATCCAGGTTGTTGGCTGTCACCACATCTTGTGGCAGAGAATTCCACAAGTGGATTATGCATTGTGTGAAAAAGTACTTCCGTTTGTTGGTCCTAGACCTCCTGGCAATCAATTTCATGGGATGACCCCTGGTTCTAGTGTTATGTGAGAGGGAGAAGAATTTCTCTCTATCCGCTTTATCCACACCATGCATGATTTTATAGACCTCTATCATGTCTCCCTGCAGTCATTATTTTAAACTAAATAGCCCCAAATGCTGTAGCCTAGCCTCATAAGGAAATTGCTCTAGGCCCCCAATCATCTTGGTTGCCCTCTTCTCCACCTTTTCCAATTCTACAATGTCCTTTTTTAGATGGGGTGACCAGAATTGCATACAATACTCCAGGTGTGGCCACATCATCGTTCTGTATAAGGGTGTGATAATATTAGCAGTTTTATTTTCAGTTCCCTTCCTAATGATCCCTAGCATGGAATTGGCCTTTTTCACAGCTGCCGCACATTGAGTCGACACTTTCAACGAGCTGTCCACCACGACCCCAAGATCCCTCTTCTGGTCAGTCACCCACAGCTCAGATCCCATCAGCATATACTTGAAGTTGGTTTTTTTTGTCCCAATGTGAGTCACTTTATACTTGCCAACATTGAACCACATTTGCCATTTTGTCACCCACTCACCCAGTTTGGAGAGATCCTTTTGGAGCTGCTCACAATCCGTTTTGGATTTCACTACCTGAGTTACTGAAGGAGCTACACTGGCTGCCGATATATTTCTAGACAAAATACAAGGTGTTGGTTATAACCTATAAAGCCCTAAACAGCTTGGACCTTGGGTATTTAAAAGAAGGTCTTCTTCGTCATGAACCCCACAGCCCACTGAGATCATCTGGAGAGGTCCGTCTGCATTTGTCACCGGCTTGTCTTGTGGCCACTCAGGGACGGACCTTCTCTGTTGCTGCCCTGAGGCTTTGGAATGTGTTCCCTAGTGAAATAAGAGCCTCCTCATCTCTGACAGCTTTTTAAAAGCCTTCTTTTTAGACATATCTGTTCACCCAGGCTTTTCATTAATATTGTTTTGATGGTTTTAAGGCTGTTTTAAAATATTGTTTTAAAATTTTTAAATTGTTGTAATTTTTTAACTTTTTGTTTTTGTTTTAACTAATGTTTTACTTTCTGTTTTTATTTTGTTGTAAACCGCCCAGAGACGTAGGTTTTGGGCGGTATAAAAATATGTTAAATAACAAATAAATAAATAAATTTGGCCACCTCACTGCTTACTTCTACTTCTAGATCATTTATGAACACATTAAAAAGCACCGGTCCCAGTAGAGCTCCCTGGGGGACCCCACTTCTTACTTCCCTCCATTGTGAAAACGCTCCATTGATACCTACCCTCTGTTTCCTGTCCTTCAACCAGTTAGCAATCCACACATGTACTTGTCCCCTTATCCCATGACTGCCATGACTTTCTCATCAGGAGTCTTTGATGAGGAACTTTTTTAGCAAGGAGGTCGGCAATTTCCATTCTTTATTTTGGCAGCTACCTAGACACCAGTGGTTGGCAGCTGTCATTCTGAGACATTAACTTTAGCTCTCACAACCCCGGACCCTGGTATCCATCTCCATGACCATTGCTTGGGTTCCTTCAAAAATATCCACCAAGACAGCTACCTCTATATCTGCAGTTCGGGGGCATCTTGGCTCACGCCAACCTGGGAATTTAGGGCTTCCAATCCAGGTGCCTAATTCATCCTCTTTGGCTTTCAGCACCCTTGCAGGTGGGGCAGACCTGGCTTTTGGGGACCCTTTTGGTTCAGGAGGGCCTCCGGCTGCAGGCATCCATTTCTATGCCTGTCACTTTGGTCAGGGCTATTCGGGCAATGCCAGCTCAGGACCCTCAGCAGTCTTGCTCAAAACCACCCTGAAACCCATATTCAAGGGTCAGCACTCTGAGCAATATCAAGCCAAGGTGGGGGAGAAGGGTCCTTCGTGATCCCAGGTGTCTATCACGCTGCTTGAGGCTTTGGATATGCTGGCCCAAGGGGATGCCAACCTAGGGTCCTGGTGGACCCTCACTCACCATCCTATGCCCTCCTTGGAAGCTTTAAGGTGCGAGGGGGTAAGATTCAGATAAAACAGAAGGGGACAGAGCAGAACCACAGGAAGAGCAGTCAGGAGGCTGTGCTAGCTAGTCAAAGAAACCAAAGAGCAAAAGAAAGATAGCATACACCAGGTAAGAGATTCAGCGTATAGGTGCTTATATGCCAGTGCCAGAAACCTCTGAGCCAAGATGGGTGAGCTGGAGTGCTTGGTTGCTAATGAAAAAATAGATATAGTGGGCATAACAGAGCCAGTGTGGTGTAGTGGTTAGAGTGCTGGACTAGGACCGGGGAGACTCGAGTTCAAATCCCCATTCAGCCATGAAACTAGCTGGGTGACTCTGGGCCAGTCACTTCTCTCTCAGCCTAACCTACTTCACAGGGTTGTTGTGAGGAGAAACTCAAGTATGTAGTACACTGCTCTGGGCTCCTTGGAGGAAGAGCGGAATAAAAATGTAAATAATAATAACAACAACAACAACAGAAGATGGTGGTACAGTGAGAACCAGTTGGACACTGTTATCCCTGGATATAAACTCTAAAGAAAGGGCACCTTGGAGGTGGAGTAACCCTGTATGTTAAAGAAGGGATAGAATCTAACAATGTAGAAAAACCTAGGAAGACCGGAGTTCTCCACAGAAACCCTGTGGGTGACAATACAAGGCCTGAAAGGAAATGTGCTACTGGGGACGTGCTATCGCCTTCCGGATCAAAATGCTGAAGACTTCCTTCCGAAATTGGAAGGCCTGCTCAAATGAGAACAGAAAGGAACACAAACTCTGGCAAAAGAAATGCAAGGTGATAATAAGGGAGGTGGAAAGAGAGTCTGAGAAACATTTAGCTAAAAGCATCAAGGGGAATAGCAAAAACATCTTTCAATACATCAGAAGCAGGAAACCTGCCAGGGAGGCGGGTGGACCATTAGACAATGAGGGAGTGAAAGGGATTATTAAGGAGGATATGGAGGTTGCAGAGAATGAGTTCTTTGCATCTGTCTTCACGGCAGAGGATACTGAGCATATACTTGTTCCTGAACCAGGCTTTTCGGTGATGGAGACTAAAGAACTGAGTCAGATAGAAGTGACAAAAGTTGATATTCTAAACTGTCTGGAAAAACTGAAAACTAGCAAATCTCCAGGGCCAGACAGCATCCATCCAAGAGTCCTTAAAGTCCTTAAATGTTAAATTGTCGACCTCCTTGCAAAAATCTATCTTATCCCTACAATCAGGCTCTGTACCAACTATAAAGTAGGAAATGCGACACCAATTTTCAAAAAGGCATCCAGGGGTGATCCGGGAAATTACAGGCCGGTTTGCTTAATGTTCGTTCCAGGCAAACTATGGTGCAGACACACCTGGAGTACTGTGTACAATTCTGGTCACCACATCTAAAAAAGGACATTGTAGAATTGGAAAAGGTGCAGAAGAGGGCAACCAAGATGATTGGGGGCCTAGAGCAATTTCCTTATGAGGCTAGGCTACAGCATTTGGGGCTATTTAGTTTAAAATAATGACTGCAGGGAGACATGATAGAGGTCTATAAAATCATGCATGGTGTGGATAAAGCGGACAGAGAGAAATTCTTCTCCCTCTCACATAACACTAGAACCAAGGGTCATCCCATGAAATTGATTGCCAGGAGGTCTAGGACCAACAAACGGAAGTACTTTTTCACACAACGCGTGATCCACTTGTGGAACTCTCTGCCACAAGATGTGGTGACAGCCAACAACCTGGATGGTTTTAAGAGGGGTTTGGATAAGTTCATGGAGGAGAGGTCTCTCAATGGCTACTAGTCAGAGGGCTGTGGGCCACCTCCAGCCTCAAAGGCAGGATGCCTCTGAGTACCAGTTGCAGAGGAGTCACAACAGGAGAGAGGGCATGCCCTCCACTCCTGCCTGTAGGCTTCCAGTGGCATCTGGTGGGCCACTGTGCGAAACAGGCTGCTGGACTAGATGGGCTTCCTTGGGCCTGATCCAGCAGGGCTGTGCTTATGTTCTTGACCTGGGCTGCCCCTGATGGGGCTGGAGGACCCTGGGACCTCTACTCCTCCCTCCTAAGCAGAGCAGGTCCCCACGCTGCTCCTGCTCCTCCCCACCACCCCAACCCTGCCCCTCCCAACCACTAGGGCACAAGCCCCTTCCCCAAAGGATGCCACCGCCCCACCCCCACCGACTCACCAGTCTCCCTGAGGCTGCCCTGCGCACCGCCTGCAGGTCTTGCAGCTCCTTTTTCTCAGCAAATAAAAAATAAAAATAAAAGGGGGGGGGGCGCTGACCAAATGCAGAGGACCAGCAGCAATCCAGGCTGCAAAGAGGTGGAGGGAAGTGGGGGGCGGGGGACTCTCTCAGCCCCGGGGGCTACCTTAGGCAATGCCTGATCCTGTTTTGGGGTTCATTCCCATTCTCAGCCCCTCTCCTTATCAGATCCGACTTTCATGCCACTTCCGAACAAAGTGGCATGATTCCAAATTGCTAGGCTGACTCATTTAAGGAACCAAATCCTCAGAACTCCGTGGGGTCCTTCGGGCGATCTCTGCCGGCACCTCCAGCCACGTCCGTCATCTATTTCCGCCCTCAGCTGCCCGCAGGAGCGTCACAGCCCACACAGTGACGTAATTCCGAACTGGTGACCGCCGCCTCCATAGAGACAGAGAAGCCTCTGTGGTTCTTGCCCCGCCCACCTCTTAAAGGGACAGGTGCCCTCAGTGTCAAGCCCAGTGGAAGGAAATGAATGGCGTTGGAGTGCCTTAAAACGGGTCAAGGGAGGCTCTCTTTTCAGGAGCATAAAATTAGGAAGGAAATTGGATGGGGAGCAGGAGGAAGGAGAAGAGAGGAGAGCTGTTCTCGTGGTAGCAAGCATGACTTGTCCCCTTAGCTAAGCAGGGTCCGCCCTGGCTGCATATGAATGGGAGACTAGATTACTGTGAGCACTGTAAGATATTCCCCTCGGGATGGAGCCGCTCTGGGAAGAGCATCTAGCTTTAAAGTTCCCTCCCTGGCAGCCTCTCCAAGATAGGGCTGAGAGCCGCTGCCAGTCTGTGAAGACAATACTGAGCTAGATGGACCAAGAGTCTGACTCAGTATATGGCAACTTCCTATGTTCCTTCCTATGTAAAGGTGTGTAGATGGAATATGTATTGCTCATAAATGAGAGAGTCATCCGAGTGCAATGACAGAGTCATCCAAATGGCAAAAAGGGTTCTACTTTCCTTGGAGGAAACCCCATTGAACCTTGTTAAACTTACTTCCAAGTAAACATGCATAGGCTTGTGCTGCTCAAGTGGCAAAGGTGTTTGTTGTCCTTACCAAGAGTTCAAACCAGGCCTGCAAAAAACAACAACTGTGTTCACCTTTCTGGGTCACAGGATGCACAGATCTGGTGTCGATGGCCAGGAGCTGGGACTGAAGCTCTCCTTGTGAATCTAGCCCACACCCATGGCGGATGTGCCCTGTGCCTCCTTTCCTGCCAGTTCTTGATAATTCTTTTAGTACTTCATGGCAACTGACGACCCTTCAGCAGACCGAGATTCGATTGCCCAAGAGGAAGACTTGGTCTACACCACCTAGAATCCTAGCCCTGACCCCGTGGTAGGACATCCACTCTCTCTTTTATCCTCGGAAAGTCCTTCTTGCCAACCCCAGAAGCTTCCCTGCAGTAACAGAACCTCACCGGCCAATCCGTGTGAACAGAATGTTGGGGTGCCGCTATGACATCGTTGGAATCCTGGGGGGTCAAGGAAGGGGGATTCCGATCAAGCTGGTGGGGACAGAAGGTTGGATCCTGTTAACTTCCTTCGAAGCCGTTACTGGGAAGGATGTCTGTCTGGATTCCCTCCTCCTGGTCTCAAGTGGGGTGAGACTGGTGGATCCCAACCAGATCTTCCTATCCTCAGGGAACCAAAAGAGAGACTCACCAGCCAGATCAGACGTGACTCCAGGGCAAACTGGGATGCAAGGTGGGAGAAACTGGCCACTGTTCCCGTGCCATATTGGGACGGGTGCTCCTCCTGGCTTCCCATTAGACACAGCCTACCCAGCCATCCTGCCCTATCAAGCTGCCCTCGCATTCCTGGAGGTGGAACCCCAACCATCGACAGATTGAAGAAGCTCCGGGGTAGCACACTAGAGTTTGAACCATGGTGGAGCACTCGGCCTCCACGCCGTACGTCTCGGTGATGGACCAGTACGGGTACCAGATTGGCAAGGTGATAGGGCACGGCTCCTACGGCACTGTCTACGAGGCCTACTTTGCCAAGCAGAAGACGATGGTGGCCATCAAGATAATCTCCAAGAAGAAGGCCTCAGATGATTATCTCACTAAATTCCTGCCGCGGGAAATACAGGTGGTTATTTGTGGTGATGGTGCGTGGAGGCCCCTTCAGTTAATCAGGAAGGGGGCATGGATCAAACAGCCTTTTTCCTGTCCTCACCGCCTTCCTACCCAAGGGCACACAGGGCAAAATACAAATATTATTCTGTGTGACTCAGGCCTTATGGAGTTGGACTACAGAGCCTATCGTCCCCAGCCGCTATGGCTAAAGTTGTAGTCCAACCAGACCGTGTTGGGGACCCAAGTTGAAGAACCCCTGACAGGTCACCCAGGATATTGCTGAGCCTGAAGCCAGGCACAGAATGCTGCCTTGCCCCATTGATAGGGGGCATCTCCCTTCCAAGCTGACCTTTGCAAGTTTTGAAAGTGGCACAAGGGCAGGGAAGATGGGGTGGTTGCCAGCAGCCTCCTCTTATGCGCCTTACATGCTTTGCAAGGACTGTGAGGCCTTGTAAAGCTGGCCAGGGTTTTTATTTTATTTTATTTTATTGATTGATTGATTGTGAAAGTTATATACTGCCTTTCATTAAAACAATCCCAAGGCGGTTTACAGCAAAAATTTAAACACAAGATGGTAAAAAAGACACAATTAAAATATTAAGTGAAAAATATTAAACAAATCTGATTAAAAATTTAAAACAAAAGCATAAAAGCAATACAGAGTATAAAGAGCAGCAGCAGAGAATCAAATAGATCCCTGGGCAAAAAGCCAAGATTGTACACTCTTTCTAAAAGCTGTGATGGAGACTGACCGCGGAGTGAATAGCTACCGGGAGAGCATTCCAGGGGCTGGGGGGCAGCAACAGAGAAGGCCCTGTCCCGCGTGCACGACAACCGAGCCTCCCTCATTGTCAGCACCCGGAGCCATAACCTGCCACCAGAGGCAATGGCCTTACCTTGTCTCATGAAAGGACCGCCTCTGACCTCTGATGTAATGATCCAATTCAGGGTGCTGGTTGTTAGCTTTAAAGCCCTTAATCGTTTGGGCCCTGGCTAGCTGAAGGACCGCCTGCTCCCAAGAGTTTCTGCCCGCCCAGCAAGGCAGTCAGAGGGGCCTTTGCTTCACGTGTCAGCATGGAGAGAGGCTACATTGTCGTGCATGCGGGACAGGGCCTTCTCTGTTGTTGCCCCCAGGCAACAGGGGTGGGAATGCTTTCCCAGTGAGTGCCCACTCTTTGACATCTGTGGCGGCTTTTAAAACAACAGCTAAAATACCTTTTTATTTGCTCAGGCTTTTTCCCCTTAGGGGATTCCAGGTTTCTGATCTCGTCTGCTGTTCTTTTTGTCTTTTTTACTGGTAGTTGCTTTTTGGTGTTTTATGGTTTCTATTGTTGTAACTGGTTTTAATATTTTAATGTGATTTTCATGGAGTTCTGTTGTATTCTAATTTTTGCAAACTGCTTTGGGGTGGGTTTTATGAAAGGCAATATAGAAATTGAACTATCAATAAAATATCCCATGTCCCTTTAGAGCAGGGATTCTCAAACTTGGGTCCTCAGGTGTTATTGGACCAACTCCCATAATCCCCAGCCTCAGTGGCCTTTGGTTGGGGATTATGGGAGTTGAAGTCCAATAACACCTGAGGACCCAAGTTTGAGAATCACTGCTTTAGAGTAACACTGGAGATCAGCCTGCTTTTATAGGTGGCCACTAATGACTGACTCCCTTAGAGTAACATAAGCACGAAAAACCGGTCTCTGCACCACGAGCTTGCGATCTACATGTTGGCACAAACAAGAATAAACATTAAAATACATGAACACGAACCCTTAGATCCAGAAACAGATAATAAAGCAGGAGCACGCACAGCGTACTCTGTTCAGCCCAAGGTTCGCCCGAGGACAAGACTTTGCAACCGTCCTAAGAACTATCCATAGTCCAGGAGTCGTTTTGGCCATCACATTTTGGCCATCGGGAACATCTCCGGGGAGAAACGTCCATGGTGATTTTTGGCAATGCCTTCCCCCACTAGGGATGGAAAACAGGTGATAGTCTTGATGCACCTGCAGCTTTCTCTGTGTTATCATCCCTTATTTATCCTTACCTCCAAACAATCAGGGTAAAATTGCAGCCATTTCTGCACAGAGGAAAGGGTCTGGGTCTCTCCACCACAGAGTCATCTTGGGAGGACATCCCTGCCAATTGCCAGTCCTCTGACAATTCAATCATTCCATAGCCGTTTTTGTGTTGTTTACACTTTTAAATGCTTTTAAAACACCATTGCAAATTTGGCCGCCACAGGCCTGACGGTCAGGACAATAAAAGCAGGAGAACCCACTGAAAGCTGGAAAGATTGCAACACAACCATCACCTCTTGTCCATTTCCAGGGGTGTAGGTAGGGTGGCCATATGCTGGCTTTCCAAATCCCACCCAGATTAGGAAAGCCAGCATATGGCAACCCTACCTACCCATATAATAATACCCATATTATGTAAATTGGCTTGAAAAGAGTTTCTGAGCAGAATAGTGACTGCATGTTTTGCTCCATAACCCCACTTCTACTAGGGCTAGAGCTTAGCTTTATTTTTATTTTATTTTTGAATGAAAGCTGGAATCTGGGTGAGAGCCAGCGTGGTATAGTGGTTAGAGTGTTGGACTAGGACCAGGGAGACCCGAGTTCAAATCCCCATTCAGCCATGAGATTTGCTGGGTGACTCTGGGCCAGTCACTTCACTCTCAGCCTGCCTGACCTACTTCACAGGGTTGTTGTGAAAGAGAAACTCAAGTATGTAGTACTCTGGGCTCCTTGGAGGAAGAGCGGGCTATAAATGTAATAATAATAATAAATAATAATAATAAAATCTGGGTGGGCTAAGCAATCTGGGTGAGATGCTTAAAATCTGGGTGAAACCCGGAATGTGTGTGTGTGTGTGTGTGTGTGTGTGTGTGTGTGAACTCTCACTGTAGCTCTAGCTGTAGACCTTGTCAGAAATCAACCAGAGCATTTTTCCGCCCAGCTGCTGGTCCTGACCACCCCAGCAGGCTGACAACCTACAGGGAAGGTGACAACCCTTCATGGAGGAATCAACAGTGGTGTCAGAAGTAGGCCGACCACGTTGTTGTTTGTCAACCCTGACCTGCCTGCTTCCTCCCCAGGTGATGAAAACTCTGCGGCACAAATACCTGATCAGCTTCTACCAGGCCATCGAGACCACCTCCCGCCACTACATCATCATGGAACTGGCCCCCTCCGGTGACGTCCTGGAGTGGATCCAGAAGTCGGGCGCTTGCTCCGAGGCCCTGGCTGGCAAGTGGTTCTCCCAGCTGGCTTTGGGGATCGCCTATCTGCACGGCAAGGCGATTGTGCACCGGTGAGCAAGGGAGGCGGAGGGGGAGGTGGCAGATGCAACCCAGGGGGGCCCTCTCTACCGCCCTTAGGGGAGTCCACTGAGACCTTAGAGCAACTGCCTCCATCTCATTTTGTTCCTGGGCTGAGGTGCTGTGCCATGGCAGGCAGACATCCAGCAGGTGAAGCCCCCCCACCCCCCGCCGCCACTCAGGGCAATACAGGAATAGCAAATACTGTGTATGTTGAATGTCTCTCCACCAAGCAGCTATTAAAGGTGCAGAACTGGTGCCTGGCAAAATGGCTCTGAAGCCAGCTGAACTTGTGCTGTAGGTTGCTTCGGGGAATGGTTCAATCCAGCCCTGGCTGCAGCCCCACTCTTCAAAGTGGACTTTGCCCCGTCATTCAGGATCCCACAGGCCCCCAGACATCCTCTCTCTAGCACCATTCATCTCATTCATGAACTTTCAAACCAGATGTTGGAATGCTGTAGGACTTCTGCAATGTCCTCGGGCCACTGATCCACTTTCTGGGAAAGGGGGTTGGTGGTTATTCATCTGTGTAAAAGAGGGGGTGTTAGGAGCATTTGATATCTGCAGGTCTTCCTGTGGAGGTTGCCACTTTCTCTGCAGCCCTCTCAGTGTCAACCTTAAGAGGGTCAGCTGTTCATCAGGTGCTGTTTTTCTGGTTCAAACGGGGGGGGGGAGCTACATTGGCTGAATATCTGCCTCACGCAGACATTAATAGATGGAACTGCCCATGTTCAGAGGAAGTGTATCTCTGAATATCAATGGCTAGGGAGGAACAGGGAGAGAGGGCTATTGATTTCCCTTCAAGCCCTGTGCATGGGCTTCCCACCAACGCCTGGTTGGTCCCTCTAGGGAAGCAGAATGCTGGACTAGACAGGCCTTTGGACTCATCCAGCAATGCTTTATTTAAAACGCACAGGAGCCCTGCTTGGGGGAAAAAGTTGGCAATGCTGTTTGGGTCTCTGTTCCACTCCGCCACATTTGGAACACTGCACAATTTTAGCAGCTGCATCTCAGGAAGGATATTATAAAGCTGGAAAAAGTGCAGAAGAAGGTGACCCAAATGATCAGAGGGCTGGAGCATCTCCCGTATGAGGAAACGCTACAAGGTTCAGAAGAAAGCTGACTAGTGCAGGGACATGACTGAGGCTAATAAAATTATGCCTGGTGTGGTGAAAGTGGAAAGAACGAACTTTTCCTCCCTCTCTCACAACACCAGAGCCAGAGGTCATCCAGTGAACGGAATGGCTGGAGATTTCGCACGGCCAAAAGGAAGGGCTTCTTCACATGGTGCATAGCTACCCTGTGAAACTCACTGCCACAAGATGTTGTGATGGCCACTCGCCCAGATAGCTTTAAAGGGGGATTGGACAAATTCATGGATGGCAAATCTATCAAAGGCCTGATGGCTAAAAGTGACCTCCGGGTTCTGAGGAGGTATGCTTCTGAACACCGCCCCGGCTTCTCCAAGACAGGGCTGAGAGAGAGACTCCCGCCTGCAACCTTGGAGAAGCCGCTGCCAGTCTGTGCAGACAATACTGAGCTAGATGGACCAATGGCCTGACTCAGTAGATGGC
The DNA here is from genome assembly GCF_027244095.1 of Hemicordylus capensis. Classification (NCBI taxonomy): domain Eukaryota; kingdom Metazoa; phylum Chordata; class Lepidosauria; order Squamata; family Cordylidae; genus Hemicordylus; species Hemicordylus capensis. The sequence goes on along the minus strand of NC_069662.1, from coordinate 4,494,838 downwards.
AGCTTCCTATGTCCGAGGAGCAACAGTGGGAGGGAAGTGTGCATCTCCTGTTGTGACCATCTGATGGGCCGCTGTGGGAAACAGGGTGCCAGGCGAGGCAGGCCTTTGATCTTCTGAGCTTGGGCATGTAGTTGGACCACAACTCTCATCATCCACAGCTGGGGATCATGGGAGTTGTAGTCCAGCCACCATCATTTCCAGTCCTTCTGCTGCAGACCCTTACACCAGAGACTCTCCTGCAAAGGGGCTGCAGCAGATAAGAGTGGACATGCCCCCCAGAATTTCAGGTTTCACCCAGATTTTATGCATCTCCCCCAGATTGCTTAGCCCACCCAGATTCATCTGGATTTCAGCTTTCATTAAAAATACAAAAAATAAAATACAATAAATAAAAAAAAATAAAAAGCTAAGCTCCCACCCTTGTAGAAAGGGAGTTATGGAGCAAAATGTGCAGTCACTGTCCTGCTCAGAAATTATTTTCAAGCAAATTTACATAAAACGCAAGTTAAGCAACCAGATCTGGAAATCCAGGCTAGGGCCACCCTAGCAGCAGTCGGGCTGAGGTTGCTCCCATCAGTGATTGGACTACAGCTCCCATCATCCCCAGCCCCAGCGGCCTTTGGTTGGGGGTTATGGGAGTTGGAGTCCAATAACATCCGGGGCCCCAAGGTTGAGAATCCCTGATCCGCCTGGCCTCGTCCCTGGCCTTCGGCTCTTTCTTTGCGCCCTTTGCCTTCTGCTCAAACCAGCCTCTCCCTCCCTCCCATCTCCTTTTGGGCCGCTGCAGAGACCTGAAGCTGGAGAACCTGCTGCTTGACAAGCGCGAGAACCTCAAGATCTCCGATTTCGGGTTCTCAAAGATGGTGTCCCCCCAGACCCAGCCTCCGCCGACCCCCTCCTACCGCATGATGAGCTGCTTCTCCCACCTGAGCCAGACCTACTGCGGCAGCTTTGCCTACGCCTGCCCGGAGATCTTGCTGGGCCTGCCCTACAACCCTTTCCTCTCCGACACCTGGAGCATGGGCGTCATCTTGTACACCCTGATGGTGGCCCATTTGCCCTTCGACGACACCAACCTCAAGAAGCTACTCCGGGAGACCCAGAAGGAGGTGGCCTTTCCTAGCCATCTCCAGATCAGTGACGATGTCAAGGTGAGGAGGTAGACCCCGCAGGACCTGCTGTACCCTCGGAGGCCACTGGGGGCACTGCAGCTTTGAATGCTGTGCACAAAACCTGTTTGCCCGGTTCGGTTCGAGTTCAAACTGAGAGGGGAAGGTTCGGTTTTGGTTTTGCTCGAACCAGTTTGAACCTCCCAAAGCGGGTGGGGTGGTAGTTGGCATCCATGGATGCCTACCACCCAACCCCCAAAGCAATCGGACACTCGTACGATTTTTTAAATGATTTTTTGGAGGGGAGGGGAATTATTTTTTTCTCATAGGGTATAATGAGAGAACCAGCCTATTATTCCCTACATGGAGTACCTAGGAGCACAAAGTGAGTTGAGTGGTAGACACCCAGGGGTTTGAATTCGAACCAGCAGCTTGAACCTAATGGCTGGTTCAGTTCGAATTCGAACCGTTGAACTGAACTAGTTAAAATCCGAAACCTGTTTGCACATCCCTACTGTATTTACCCGAAGAGAACAATAGCCCAATTCAGACATGATGCTGTACAAGTGTGCAGATGTCTGTGCACTCATACACGTGATTGTGTGAATGACCGTACCCGAGTACATTTTAAAAGTAAACCTGATTACAGATAGAAAATGTACTTCTGTAACTGAGTTCAGCATAACATATGAATGACTGTACTTGTGTTCAGATCCCTATACAGGTACACAGTCATTCATGTTGAACTCAGGCACAGAAGTACACTTCCTATCTGTGCTGTGCATTTGAAGGGCCTGTATTCAGGTTCACTTTTAAAATGAACACAGGTACAGCCATTCACACAAACATGTGTACAAGTGTAGAGACATCTGTACACTTGTACAGCGTGATGTCTGAATCGGGTTTCTTTGTGCTTCCCAACTGTGAATTCGCGAACCGCGAGGGCTTCCCAGAACGGAACCCTTTCAGTTGGCGAGGAATGACTTTGTACTCATTTTCAACCAAAAATTCCCAAAGCAGTTGACATATAAAATAAATAAATATTAAGTCCAGGTGCCGAGGGGGGAAAGGAAGCCATGTAACAGGACGACCCCTGCTAACTGAGCAAGAGGCACCTTGTTAAAGTGGTGATTCTCTTTATTTAGCAGAAGGAGAGCAACTGGCCCTATCCAGCCCCCACACAGCATCCCTCCAGTTGTTGCTGGTGTCTATCTTAGGTTTCTTTTTGTTGTTTAAGATTGTGAGCCCTTTGGGGACAAGGAGCCATTTTATTTACTTTAATAAATGTAGCTACATGAACCACTTGGGGAACTTTTGTTGAAAAAGTGGTATATAAATATTCGTAACGCTGTCTCTGCCTAAACTGCAGGATCTGGTGCATCATATCCTGCGCCCAGCCTCCAAGCGATTGAACATCCTGGAAATCCTGAAAGTCTCTTGGGTGCTGAAGTTCCTCGCCGAGAAGCCCACCACGGAGATCAAGGCTTTGGAGGCCATCTGCGGCCCCCGGACAGCTGAGGGGAAGCCCGGCACCCCAAGTGCAAAGTCTCGCTCCCTCACTTTCTCACCCGATAAAAAGAAGGCAGCCAGCCGCACTCACAGCACCGGCCAGATTAAGGGCACCCCCAAGAACTCAGAGAAAACCAGCTGAGGGGGTACATTAAAAATGAGAGACTCCGTAAGACAACCGTGTGGTCTGCGCCTTGTCAGAGTGGGCTCCCTTTAAAGGGGGGGGGGTTCTCGACCTTGGGTCTCCCACCACACGTTGGACTACAACTCCCGCGGGAGTCTCTTTGGCCATGGTGGCGAAGGGGAAAGGGCGTGGTAGGACGACTCCGTCTGGGGGGGGGGAACCTAAGGTTGAGAATTCCCGATTTAAAGGGCAGACATGTATAGGGGGGAGGGAGTGGCGGGGGGAAAAACCCCCAGAAAAAGGGGGGCAGGCCACAGAAGTCGGGGAATGGTGTTGGCGTCGCGCATGTTCAAGCCGTCTCCCTTAGCAGGAGCAAGGTTTGGAACATAACACTCTGTAACGGTTATGTATGACATCCCAGATGGTGAAATATAAACTGGAAAAAAAAATCAAGACACAACTTTTGTTTTCAGAAGTTAATTCAAGGTGCCGGTGTTTAAAGAGGCCTCAAAACCATCTCCGCTGCGGCTGCTTTTTTCCGCAAAGCATCATTGGCATTTCTTACCTGATTCACCCTCATAACCGAGGTAAGTTTGAGAGACTGTCTTCAGGAGTTTGTGGCGAGGTGGAACTGAACTTCCGCGGTGCAAGGACGAATCGGTGTCTGCTGCACCAATGTGGATTCGCAGTTTTAAAAAGAGAAAAGTTACACCCCATGAACAGAGCGTTCCTGAGACCTGAAACCCAATACTTCTTGTGCCCAGCAGAGGAAGAGATCCTTGAATCACCCAGCCCACCTCCTCTAATACACGGAACATCTTTATTTAGCACTTTCCAGTGTATCATTTTGACAGTTACATTGCCTTGTCACTTCTGTGAAGGAGAGGTTTTTTCCCCAGATCTCACACAACCACACTCTATCCACCACCTCTCATTTTCCCCTCTCCAGGAGCTTTTAGGTTGAGCCCCTTCCCCTTGTGAGAACATAGGAAGCTGTCATATACTGAGTCAGACCATAGGTCCATCTTGCTCGGTATTTTCTACACAGACTGGCAGTGGCTTCTCCAAGGTTGCAGGCAGGAATCTCTCTCAGCCCTATCTTGGAGATGCCAGGGAAGGAACTTGGAGCCTATAGATGCTCTTCCCAGAGTGGCTCCATCCCCGAAGGGGAATATCTTACAGCGCTCACACTTCTAGTCTCCCTTTCGTATGCAACCAGGGTGGATCCTGCTTAGCTTAAGGGGACAAGTCATGCTTGCTACCACAAGACCAGCTCTCTTCCTCCCTCAATGAGAAATTCATTGAGATCAGAAAGTTCATTTCAGTGCCCATGGCTGCAGCAGCAGGCTTGTGTGTGTCTTCTCATGAAGAGACAGAAGGATGAGACCCTAGCTCAGTGATGGAACATCTGGTTTGCATGCAAAAGATCCTGCTTTCAAGTCCTGGCAGCATCTCCAGTTAGGGCTGAGAAAAACATCTGCTTGAAACCTTTTGAGAGCTGCTGCCAGTCAGGGTAGTGAGCTAGATGGCCCAAGGGTCTGATACGGTCAGACAGACACATTTTGACACAAAAGAGGTTTAGAAGTTGGCAACCATACCGTTCAGGCTCTTTGAGCACCTTCCCTTCAAAAAGAGGGAATGGCATTTTAGTTTACAAACAAGAGAACAGAGTTTTAGAAGGTTAAACGTTGTAGATACATTTCTTGTCTCTCCAACCGTCAATATTAGAACTCTGGGTCAGCCAACAATTTGGAGTAGAAGTGCATTCAGGGCATGCAAAAGATTAAGATGTTCTTCATAAAATACAGCATGAGTTTACAGAGTTCACTGCCACAAGATGCGGAGAAATTAGGATCTGAGATAACTTTAGAAGGAAGTTGCAGAAATTCATGGATGAGGAAAACACACACACACACACACACACACACACGACTACTAGTCATTCTGCCAAAGCAGAATTTCTCAACCTTAGTGCTACAGATGTTTTTGGGCTACTACTCCCATCATCCGTATCCACAATGGCCTTTGTAGGGCAAACCCAGCAAGATCTGCAGGCAAGCACAGGCCTTTTGCCATTTTGGCCGGGAGTGATGGGAGCTGTAGTCCAACAACATCTGCAAAGTCCTGTCCTAAGTGGAGCCTCTGCGTCCAGGAGCAGGCCACCTCCAAATGCTGTTACTGGGCAACACACACCCCAGAGAGGGCAGCTGTTCTCATGCCCTGCTTGCAGGCTTCGCAAGACTATGGAATATAGGAAGCTGCTGTATGCCAAGTCAGACCACTGGTCTATCTAGTTCGGTATTGTCTCTACACAGACTAGCAGCAGCTTCTCCAAGGTTGCAGGCAGGAATCTCTCTCAGCCTTATCTTGGAGAAGCCAGAAAGGGAACTTGAAACCTTCTGCTCTTCCCAGAACGGCTCCACTCACCAAGGCTCCCATTCAAATGCAACCAGGGCAGACCCTGCTTAGCTAGAGGGACAAGTCACGCTTGCTACCACAAAGACCAGGATGCTGGCCGAGACGGACCTTTGGGCCCCAGCAGGTATTTTTCTAAAGAACCAATTAGAAGGCAGGCGCCAACACACTCTCTTTCTGAAAGGAGACCACAGAAACCTTTCAGGCCAACTTTTATTCACTGGGGCGCAGAGTGGAATTCAAGGCCACTGTGAGGGGGAGGGGGAGGGATTCCGCCTCTTCCCCCTCCCACTTTCAAGTAGATACAAAATGAGAGAGAAAGCTTTAAAAATTAGCAGATTAGCACAATCAAGTGTAAAAAGAGAGAGAGAGAACATGTAAACGTCACTCCAAGCCACAGACATGCTGCCAATAGAACAGAGAGAGACAGTACCTATTGCCCAGTGCCCAAGCAGCTGTGGAAGGGATTGCATCCACCCCCTTGGCACAATTCCACCCCCTCCCCTGCCCGGTGGAGGCAGAAAATAACCCCATAGTCAATACAACTGGAGAGGAAGAGAGAGACACACACACACGAGCCAGGAGACAGAAGGGGACTCTTCCCGCCCCCCCACCACTACAAAGGAGTATAGGAGAAGGACTTTGCACCCCCATCTTCTGGCACCCCCCCAACCCACCCAGCAGGTGTGGGGTGCAATGCAACTCCAAGAGCTCTCCAAGCCTCATTGGTGGGGGTCTCCCACAGCACCCCACTACCATATTTCACATGCACGGAAAAAAGGTTTAACCTCAGCTTTGCTGGACGTGGGGAGATGATGCCAAGATAGTAAGGTCTGGCCCTTATTTCGGGGACACCCCGCCCCTCCGTCCCCAGTAAAGCCCAACCCAAACCCCATCCCCAACATAATACAATCTGTTTTATATATAAATCTGGCTATAAAACTCTTTACATTCGGCACGTAAGGTTATTTCAGGCGAAGTGTCTGCTCAGCTGCCCACTCTCAGAATCCGGAGCGGGGTGCAGGGGAGATCGTCTCCCCGACTCCCCAGGGGAAAGGGAGAAAAGAGGGCGACTTCCCACAATGCATCACGACACCCAGGCAGCAAGCTGCTTCATGTCTTCGTCGTCATCGTCCACAGCGGCGGCGGCTGGCACTTTTGAGGCTGGCGGAAGAAGAGGCGGGTGAAGAATGGGCATCCACCCCCCCCCGGTCCCACTCTTAATGAACTCCCCACAGCCCCGTGACCATCTGATGGAGAGTTCCTCCCCAACGACCCTCCTGCTGCCCTAGCTGCTTCACATGGTGCCATGTATGTGGGATCAGGGAGAGGCTGCAATATAGCAACAGAGGCCCTCCCTGACAGGCACAGGGTCACCTGTCCAGTTCCCAGCACCTGCCCCTAAAAATCTGGAGGCAGCAGAGATGGGAAAGAGCTCTCTGCCTGAAACTGTGGGGAGGCGATGCCGGGCAGAGCAGGCAGCAGTGTGCCAGATCGGTTAGTCGTCTGTCTCGTGCAGGTCGGTTTCATATATTCACCATACCTTTACGGTTATAACCTATAAGGTCACGTGCTCAGGTCACATGCTCAGGGTGCTGGGTCACGGGGAAGCCTGTGATCAGCACAGAGCATCAAAAACAGGGGTTCCTGTTTTTCCCCCCATGGCTGTGAACTGTTCCTCCCTGGATGCATGGCTGAGTCCAAGACCGGAACGGGCGACCCGTGAAGCTGTCCCCCGAGGTCTCAGCTGTAGGATGGGATCCCTTTAGGAGCTGCCTCACAGCGTGACCTGACCCACCCTCCTAAAATCGCACCCATCCATGCATATGCCAGATTCCACTGGTTAATTTAGGATAACTCATCAGGATCAAGCGCCACACCCTTTATTTCATACCAGCCATCAGCAGCCTGGATTAGAATCCCCCGGTTCCATATTTACCTACGTTGAAAGGACCCCTTGCTACCTGGGCAAAGAGGCACCTTTTTAATGTGGCGATCCTCTTTATTAGGCAGGGGAAGAGTAACTGGCCCGATCCACCCCCAGCACAGCATCCCTCCAGTGACTGGTGCTGGTGCCTACCTCAAGTTTCTTTTTAGATTGTGAGCCCTTTGGGGAGGGGGAGCCATCTTATTTATTGATTTGTTATTTCTCTGTGTAAACTGCTTTGGAAAATTCTGTTGAAAAGCAGTATATAAATAGTATTTGTTGAAGAAGAATGTGAGAATGAGAAATGCAAACTATTTTACTGGATTTATAACTACCCTAAGCATGGACGGATAAGATCTCCCCCTAGAAGACTTCAGGCAGGGATTTTCCAATTTAGGTCCCCAGATGTTGGACTGCAAACCCCATCCTCCCCATCCTCAATGGCCAAGGCCACTGTGGCAAGGGATGATGGGAGTTTGTAGTCCAACACCTGGCACCCTAAAGCCGAGAACCCCTGGTCCAAAACTGTATTCACAGGAGATCTATTCGCGTGTTAAGGGACTGTACGACCTACTAGGCATTCTCAGGACCGTCACATCGCACTGTACCTGGGACACTGGGTAGGCGAGCAGCAGGGACCGCAGGGAGTTCTGGGGATGGCTCCCCAACATTCAGCAGCTCTTGGTCAAGGTCTTCTTGCTCCATCCCCTCCAGCTCAGCCAGCAGCTCGTCCTAATGGCAGCAAAGACAGGAGGAAGGTGGTGAGCACGGTTTTCACGTAACCCCCCGCCCCCGTTGTCCCCCTCTGGCAACGCATCTTTCAAAAGAGTAGCTCAGCCGCGCACTTCCCAGAAGGAAGCACTCCTGTACTACCTCGTCAACGTCGTCACCAAAGCCTACGGGCTTGGAGATCGCATCGGATATCTGTTGGGCGATATCCTGCTGCTCTGTGATCTCAGACATCAGGTCGTCCACCTTGTCGATATCCCTGCAGAAAGAGGGGTGGGGAGAGGAAAGGTGGGTCCTTTTGACAGACACACCACACACCCCTGGGGGAGGAGCCTGTGATAAAGCCCCACCTCCTGGAGGAAGTATTCATTGCTATTTATAATAATTTTGGTGAATAACTAAATAAATCTGCTAAATAACTAAAAAGGAACATTAAGCAGGAGAAACAAAAAACTAGAAGATGGATTTCTAAAAACTGAAGATTGCAAGAGGTGACTCTATTCACGAGAAGGGAGAATTCAAGTTGGGAAACTCAGAAGGGGCTTCCCTTGAACTGCAGTAAACGGGATCCACACAGCATTACTCAGCGTGATCTTTCAGCAGTCTGGATCCCCAGTTATGGCAGGCGTTCTCAGACAATAACAACAAATATTTATATACTGCTTTTCAACCAGAGGTTCCAAAGAGGTTTACATAGAGATATAATAAATAAATAAGATGGATCCCTGTCCCCAAAGCGCTCACAATCTAAAAAGAAATGTAAGATAGACACCAGCAACAGTCACTGGAGGTACTGTGCTGGGAGTGGATAGGGCCAATTACTCTCCCCCCACTAAATAAAGAGAATCACCACATTTAAAAGGTGCCTCTTTGCCCAGTTAGCAGGTCCCCAGAGATTGCTGCACTACAAATCCCATTATCCTCAAGGGATGATGGATTATGGGAGTTGTAGTCCAGCAACATCTGGTGGGGTCCAAGTTTGTTTGAGAACCTCAGATTTCCATGCTCCACATACAGATGCACCTCATTGGGCGTAGAACTGCCGGTTCATTGGTGTTTGCCCTTTCTAGTCCCACCCTCTCCTGCTGGGGGAGGAGCCTTTATGGGGAAGGCTCCTCCTCCTCAGTGTGGTACCCACATGTGCTGATGAGCCTCTTTCATGGCACGAGCTGCGTCTGACATGGTCTTGAGCACTTCGGTGTTAGTGGTGGCATTCTCAAGCGCCTCCCGCTGGAATTCGATGGTGGAAAGCGTGCCGTCGATTTGTCCCAGCTGCTGCTCATAGCGCTTCTTCCGCTTGAGGGCTTGCAAAGCCGCTGGGGAGGAGGGGTGGGATGGAGGAAAGAAAAGGACACCCAGGAGTGTCAGCTACTACTATATCATCAAAGCAATCAACCCAAGCCCACCGCAGCTCCATTCTCCACACTCTGGACAAACTAAATAATCCCATGTTGCGAGAGGAGAGCTGGTCTTGTGGCAGCGAGCATGAATTGCCCCCTTTGCTAAACAGGGTCCCCCCAGTTTGCATTTGAATGGGAGACTCCACGTGTGAGCACCGTAAGATATTCCCCTTCAGAGTTGAGGCTGCTCTGGGAAGAGCATCTGAGGTCCCAAGTTCCTTCCCTGGCAGCATCTCCAGATAGGGCTGAGAGAGAGACTCCTGCCTGCAACCTTGGAGAAGCCGCTGCCAGTCTGTGTAGACAATAATGAGCTAGATGGACCAAGGGTCCGACTCAGTATCTGGCAGCTTCCTATGTTTAATTTCCTCCCCCACCAGAAGGAAAACCGCTCCTGCAAAATTTCCTTTTTCCTTAATCCCATGGTGCAAAATTTCCTTTTTACTTCCCAAGGCTACAAATGGGGATGATTTTATGCTGCAATTCCACATAAGCTTAAAAAAAAAAAAAAAAGGAAAAAAGCAGAATGTGGCAGCAAGCAAAGAATGTTACTTTCTGAATGTTTCAACTCTCCCCCTCCCAAACCTCTTTTTCTAGCTGCCCTCGCTGCAAGGATTTGCTTGTAAGTACAGAAAGTCAGAGATATTAAGATTTTCACAAGTCTGAATAAGGTTTTCAGTGGTTGGGGGCAGAGATGTGAAAGCCTGGGGGGAAAACAGAAAAACCCTGCAACCCCCAGGATCCCCCACCCCCACCCCTGCACCCTGTTCATCCCCACAGCATCACATCTCTAGTTGGAGGTCAGGATTGCTATGAGAAGCAAAATAAGGCTATCAAAACAAATTGGAGCAAGTACACAACCTGGGCCAATCTGCATGATGTCTACAGGTCACAGGATCCAGTTTCTCTCAGCATTTGGATTTGTGTACAAAAGAAGAAGTAGTTAGGAGGTGAAAGAGCTCCAGAGAGCAGTAGAGTGGTTAGAGTTGGATGAGGATTGGGGAGGCCTCCATTTGGGTCTCCCGCCTGCCTCAAGGCTCACTGGCTCTGGCCAGGCCCTGTGTCTCAGCCTAACCTACCTTACAGGGTTATTGTGAAAGTGAAGCGAGCCACTTTTGGAGGGCAGGTGGGACGGACATTTTCAAAACTATACAAAAGCAGCTATAGGGAATCCCAGAAATAATCAACAGATGCAGGAAAAGTGAATGCCAGCAAGGAGATACGATGAGAATCAATATATTCTCTAATTATATATAGGTACAGCAAAGAGTGACAGTATCATAATCACTGTTGTAAAGATGAAATAATGCAAGAAGCTGAACTCCCAAAAGCTTTTTTGAAATGATAAGTCCCAGTTGAGATATATTTCCAGGTACACACTCCTATTTGAGCCTCGGCCTTATTCAAGAGCTTCAGTTCCAGCCCACTCAATGGCAAAGTCCTAGCTGAATAACTTTGATGCCTCTTCTGCAGTAGGTGAACCAGCTGTAGCCAAATGGATCTGGAACAGAAGCACCTGGCTGGCCACTCTGGGAGGAAAGATCTTCTGTCTCAGGGCTGGCAACCTGGGCTCCCCAGTTGTTGCTGAACTACAACCGCCATCCTTCCCGCCCGCAACAAATTGAGGCTGGGGGTGATGGGAGTCCTAGTCCAGCAACAGCTGGAGAACCAAGGTTGCCGATCTGTCTGAAAACAGTAGAGCTCTTCTTAGGGAGAGGAGAGGCATACCAAGAGCTACGAGCCATGACAGAACCTTCATGGTCAGGGGCAGTCTATCTCTGTATGTATACTAGTTTCTGGAGGACATGTAGGGGAGGGCCCTTGCCTTCAGAGCCTGCTGGTGGGCTCCCCAGAGGCATCTAGTGGGCCACTGTGGGAAGCAGGAGACTGGACAAGGTAGGTCTTGGGCAGTGTTCCCTGTAACAGGGCTTTCCAGATGTTGTTGACTACAGCTCCCAGAATCCCCAGCTGCAAGGATTCTGGGAATTGTAGTTAACAACATCTGGAGAGAGCCCAGCCTTCCAACCTCCTTCCTCAGTTTTAACTAGTCTTGGCAATTCCGATGGAAGTTGGAACCTTCCATACTGGCTTGAAAAAGAATATGTTGCCCCTTCCACCTCATACCTTTCTGTGGCTGCTCTCCAATGCCCAACCACTTCCCGCTGGCATCTTGCTGCCTTCTAATTCTTCCCCTTCTCCAACCCCACCCCACAGGATTTACCTCTCTTGTTCTTGGTCCCATGTTTCTTAGCCGCCTGCAATTCCTGCTGGATCTTTTCCTCCAGAAATTCTTGTTTCTTGACAAGCACCTCCTCGGTCTCCCGCAGTTTCTGGATGGCCTCCTGTGGGGTAGGCGCCTTGGCCTTCTTACCTGAGAAAGGTATGGGGCTCATAAGGCCGGAGCTCATAAATGGCCTATTAAATATGACAGCGAGGTAGAACCTCCACATTCAGAGGCAGTCCACCTTTGAATACCAGCTGCTCTAAAGCAACACCAGGGAGGAGTTGCTGCCTTCGAGTCCTGCTTAAGGGCATTTGTTTGGCCACTGTGGAAAACAGGAGGCTGGACAGGATCAAACTTTGGCCCCATCCAGCAGGAGGGAGAAAGACTGCAGCTGGGGGAACTGGAAGGTAATTAGGGTCAAGGAGAGATGCACACTCAGGTCAAAGAACAATAATTCCACCATGATCCCATTAACTCTAGCACCACTCCACCCTAGCCTAAAACCAGGGACAGAACCTCACCCTAAGAACAGTGGGCTGTAGATAAAAGGAAGAATTAGCCATCCCTTAAACCAAGCCCTGACAAGTTTTCTTTGGACCTAGGATCCAGTCCAGAGATGGACATGATAAAATTACTGGACTGCATGGCAGAGATAATGGAGGGTGAGTGGGCTTCACTTTATCCCTTTACACACAAGTCACACACTTAGAACAGAGGCAAGGTTGTCTGGCACAAATTGATTGTATTACCTCTGCCTCTGAGCATCCTAGCCGAGGTCCCACTGTTCAATTTCTAGGTGCTCCGGCTCCCTGCCTTAAGTCACCCCATCTTTCAAGGGAGATCTAGTCCACACCCATTTGTTTGTTATTTCTCTGTGTAAACTGCCCTGAGCCATTTTTGGAAGGGACAGAAATCAAATAAAAAAATCAAATAAATTTTGGATAGAAATCAAATAAATAAGTGCATTATGGACTTTCCCCAGCATCACTGCTCCTTCAGGCCTTCCCCTTAATGGGGCACAATCCTGCCCCACCCCCCCTACCCCCACTTCATAACAGGGAGAAATTGCTGTCCTCCACCCAGAAACTGAGTACTGGGGGGCTGGGGGGAGCATATTTGAAACCTCAATCCCCTTCTCAAAAAGGGCTTTTGGGGGAAACGGCATCGTTTCGCCCCCCTCCTTCAAGAGACAGTGTTTATTCCATTCCAAAAGTCCTTATTAGATACATATGTTTCCCCCGCCCCCTCCCTTGTCATGCTGGCTCGTCTTCCCCCCGCCCCCCGGAGCACTTGGTTGCTCCCCACTCTCCAATACCCCTAGGGTTAGCGGGCGATACCACCTCCCTCCCCGGGTAGAACGCCAATATGTAAATCTCACCCTTTCCGAAAAGCTTCCCCAAGCCACTCATTTCGCCTGCCGGGAATTTGCTGGGTTTCCTCTTCCGGCTTCGCCCACCGACTTACCGACCCACCTTCCTACTCTAACCCCGCCCCATCACATGATAATAAGGAAGGACCAGCGTCAAGGGCTATATGCTTAATGGTTCTCTTAAGAGACGTCGGGCTCCCGATTGCAGCCAGGAAACTCATTGGCGGGGAAAGAGAAGTGGAATCGTATAGGAATCAATGGTAAAACAAAGCGGCCAGGCGTGGCGGATACTCCTTTATGCTGCACGGCTTTGAAATGATATTAATAATTAATTAATTATTGATTTTAATTAATAAAAGGCTAATGCAAGAAAAATGCACTTCTCTCCCTTTAGCTTGGTTTATTGAGCTTAGCGGACTCTTCCTGGAATCGGAAATGTATAACTTTGCCGAAGTTTTGTTGTTGAACTCTTTGGGCCAGCTCTGAGCATGTGACGAAAAGAAGCGTGGGCAGGGAAGGACTTTTGGTCGTCATGTGGTATGATGACGAAACACTCTTTCTTAAAAGAGCCGCTTTTATTTAACCAAGTGATTCATGCTGCTGACTCTTAGACGGGACGGGACGCCTACGAACGTTTCCCATCCTTATTTCTTAAAGGGACCAAACCACTCTTTAATTCTTCCCTTAGTTTTATAATATCAACCCATCAATCTTTTTGTTATTGTGTTCAAATACAAAAGGATTAAGGTCTCCCTACAATGCTGCTCCCTTCCTTGTTTAGCAACCCTTTGAGGCTGCATGACATACAGAAATTCAACAGGTACAGCCCTCCACTGTGAAGAACATTTCCCAGGGGAAAATAAGTCAGCGGGGATGGCTCTTTTCTCTTTGTGGTTGATTCAACCTTGGAGAAGCCGCTGCCAGTCTGTGAAGACAATACTGAGCTAGATAGACCAATGGTCTGACTCAGTGCATGGCAGCTTCCTATGTTCCTACCGTATTCCTTCCATATTCTTGAAATACTTCTTTTCCATTGATATCTTGATTTTTTTAACTGTTTAAATCTTGGGCATGCCCTATCCTATTGACTCACACTTTTGGAATATGTGATGTAATAATAGAGATGCATGTCTGAACATGTGCAAAGTGTATTCCCCACCAAGCCCAAGCAGTACAACAGCTCAGCCCATACATAAATCCTTCATTAGAGAAGGGCAAAAGTTGCTATATCCAGCCAGACCGCATGCTGCTTTCTCTCTCTTTTACAAATAAATAAATAAATAAATCACCAGGTACCTCCCACATACAATGATGGACAAAGTCATTGGACTGGATGATCGAAGACCTTGGTTAAAAACTAGTGATAAGGAAAGCACAGCTTTCATGCAGTTAGAATTGATTGTTGGCATAATAATAAGATATACTTATTAAGTGTGTATTATTATTGTCTTATTATTAAGAGCCAGTGTGGTGTAGTGGTTCGAGTGCTGGACTAGGACCGGGGAGACCCGAGTTCAAATCTCCATTCAGCCATGAGACTTGCTGGGTGACTCTGTGGCAGTCACTTCTCTCTCGGCCTAGCATACTTCACAGGGTTGTTGTGAAGAGGAACTTAAGTATGTAGTACACCGCTCTGGGCTCCTTGGAGGAAGAGCGGGATATAAAATGAAAAATAATAATAATACAAAGTATACCGGATATCCTGTTAAGGCTGGAAACCTTCATAAGCCCATACGAAGAGCTCTGTGAAACTCAAAATGTTTTCCATGCTCTTTCACCAAGACGCAGGGAATCTTGGCTAGTCTCTTGCTTTCGCTGACCGTAGCCTTCTACCCGCTCGCAGGTGCTGAGAAAAGGGGCACCTCCCACTTGTTCAGGCTGTTCACACACACACACAGAAACACACTGCAGGGAAACATGTGTGGGATTTATTGTATGAAGTCAAACTCTGCAGCGCACCCCACGGGTGATAGGACTGAAGGAAAAACGCCAGATGTTGAGGTAGGGGTTTGTCAGCCCCAGAGCAAGACTCAGGAGCGGGCGAAGGCCTCCAGGCCATGGCTGAGGAGGGCAAGATTCATGCCGTTGGGAACGAGCACACACGTGACACCTGGAGGAAGGAAGGAAGAGAGGAGGGTATAAGAATCCGGATTTGCCCCTTCTTGGAGATCAGAGATCTCTATGATTCTTCTCAAAGTGAGCTGCATTTACTAATCTATGTTAACCTGAAGCGGGGAAGAGCTAAACACACATATATACATACATACATACACCCCTGCTGATTGGGCAAGGAAGAGGCACTTTTCAAGCTCTGGTTTTCTTATATTTAGCAGAGGGAGAGCAAATATCTCTATACAGTACCAGCTCAGAATCTCACCTAGTGGCTGCTGTTGATACCTCTCTCTTTTCAGATTATGACCCTTTATGTCAGTGTTTCTCAACCACCGGTCCCTGGACCGCTGCCGGTCCCCGAAGGGTTGAGTGCCGGTCCCTGACTGGGAGTCAACCCCCCCCAACTGAAATCAAGGCACTCACTTCCTCAATTTTGCACATGGCACGGAAGAGGAAGAGTATCACGGAGGCATGGGACCCTTCTTGTGCCTTGCCTCCACGTGCTGCTGAGATCTTCCTACAGCTATCTTATTCCCTATCTTTACAGCTTCAAACTGTATGCGGTGCGGGGGCATGGAGGAAAAAGTATGGCAGTGGGCACCACTTGAAGGGCTGCTGGTTCTTGCATGCTCATTATTTGCAGCCAAAGGTTGGTTGATTGAAACCCAGCTGCCTGTTGTGGTCGAGGCGCCTTGAGAGGGAACGCTGTTTCCCTCTTGCATCAGTGGGGCTTGCTTGTATGTTGTTTTCATTGGCCCCATGCAGCTTTTGAATTTTTCTAATGGCCCAACATCCCCTCTCCATTGAGTAATCACAAGCACCTCCACTCCAGACATACTGGAGACAAATTTGTTCACCCAGGCTTTTAGATTCAGGGGTTCTCAACCTTGGGTACCCAGACGTTGGTGGACTTCTACTCCCATAATCCCCAGCCATAATGGCCAAATGCCATTGTTGTTGGGGGTTATGGGAGTTTAACTGAGGGACCCAAGGTTAAGAACCCCTAATATTCCATGTTTGCAAAAGATTCCAAATTTAATTATTTTAATGCTTATATTATTTTCATTCTAAACTGCCCAGAGATGCAAGTTTTGGGCAGTACAGAAGTCTGATAGATAGATAGATAGACAGACTTGAAACCCCTTTACTAACTGCTGGTCCGGGAAACTGCGCATGAAGAATGTAGCGGTCCTTGAAACTCTGCACGAAGAATTTAGCGGTCCTTGACTCCAAAAAGTTTGAGAAACACTGCTTTATGTGACAAGAAACCGTCTTCTATTTCTTTGAGCTATGTAAACCACTTTGAAAACTTCTTTGTGGTTGTTAAGAAACCATATATCCTGTAAGTAATTTTCATAATAATTTCTTTTGCATAATTTATTGAGGCTACTTGCAATACACTGAGCTTACCTGCAATACATAAATACTTCCGGTTGCTTGCAATACATAAATACCTGCTGAAGAATCCCAGAGGGATAGCCATGTCAGTAGCCCTGTTCACATGTTACATAGGAAGCTGCCATATACTGAGTCAGACCATCGGTCCATCTAGCTCAGTGTTGTCTTCACAGACTGGCAGTAGCTTCTCCAAAGCAGCAGTCAGGAGTCTCTCTCAGCCCTATCTTGGAGATGCTGCCAGGGAGGGAACTTGGAACCTAAATGCTCTTCCCAGAGCGGCTCCATCCCCTAAGCAGAATATCTTACAGTGCTCACATGTCAAGTTGTGCTCAATAAGTACAAACTGGGTACAGCGAATACATGTACATCTGTATGTGCAGTGAATGCATGTGGATCTGAATGCACGTACAGGTATTCACATGTTGTGCTCAACACATATGCAGTTGTACATTTCCTATCTGTATCCTGCATTTGAGGGGGCCTGCCTCCGGTTCACTTTTAAAGTGAACAAATGTATAGACAAGCACACAAAAACATGTCTATGCTTACAGACATCTGTGTGCACGTGAAACATATGTCTCAATAGGGCTAGACTGCGGCAGCAAATGAACCTTAAAGATGGAAAGTTATCTTGTGCGGCATATGTTTTGGTGGACTACAGCTCACAGAAGCTTCTACCACAATATCTGTTGGTCTTTAAGGTGCATCAAGAATTCTTTTTTGCATTTCTGAACATCAGCGGAGGATTCACTTACACTCACCCACAACCATTCACACAGCACAGAGAATGAATCCAGCTT
Source organism: Hemicordylus capensis (assembly GCF_027244095.1). NCBI lineage: Eukaryota > Metazoa > Chordata > Lepidosauria > Squamata > Cordylidae > Hemicordylus > Hemicordylus capensis. Next base: position 4,477,725 of record NC_069662.1, on the reverse strand, counting down.
GGCTTTTGTCTGAACAGGAATATAAACTAACCAAATGGGAGGAACAAGGGGTGACCCTATCAGCGGAACAAGCAAGCTTTTAATTAGAATTTTTAATAATTGTAATTGTTTTAATAACTGTTTTATGCGATTGTTTTTATTGTGTCATGTATTTTCATCTGTGTGGACTTCTAAATATTTTAAATTTTGTACACTGCCTAGAGATGTACATATCAGGTGGTATAAAAATATGATAAATCAACAAACTGAGGTGAGGGATTAGAGGCTGCAAGCTCACATCTCCAGGTACCTAATTTGCTAACGTCGTAAATGTTGCGGCTTTCATCATCAAAGAACAGCATCTGGGAGAGCGGAGTCCTTGTCTGCTGGCATAACCTGAGGGGAAGGAATGAGAGGAAAGAAACGTGTCTCTGAATACCAGTTAGGAACCTAGGAAGCTTGCCCTGAAATTCTGGGTTCTTACCATCAGTTCCACAGGGTTCAATAATCCTGAGTAATGTTTTAACCAGGATCCTTGTGACTGTGTGACACCAGCCGGACCCGTATGCATATATATAATCAATTAATCGAAAACTCGCGTGATTAATTGACTAAGATTTCTTTAATCAGCTTGCTGCCCCACTAACAACATTATTGGTTAAAAAAGAGCAAGGGAGAAGTAAAACAGTTGATATAATGCGAAGGTGTATCTGGGGGTCCATGAGGTAGATTGAATGGGGGTGTCTTTACCTCTGGAAGTGGGTGACTTTGCTACCTGGGTAGATCTCTGTGTGGGAGAAGTAGTGTTTCAGGCCAAAGAGGTCCAAGAGCTGAGTGGCTCCCCGGATCTCACCTGTCCTGGGAAAGAAGACAAAGGAAGAAACCACATTAAAGGGTTCATGCTTAAGACAATTTAATGTGGATTAATTGTCGCTTAAATCAGAGGATCTCAAACTTGGGTCCCCAGATGTGGTTGGACTGCAGTGCCCAGCATCCCCGGGCACAAAGGCCACTCTGGCTGGGAATGATGGGAGTTGTAGTCCAACATCTGGGAGTCCAGGTCTGAGAGCCCGTGCCTTAAATCTTTTATTTGCAGGATTTATTTATTTACTTTTAGGGAGGATTTCCACCCATTCAAAGGTCAGGATGGTTAAAAATCCAGATTTCTCATTCCCACTGTACAGTTTTGAGAGGGTGGGCTCAGATCTCACCGTGAGGCAGCCGCTATAGGGATCCCTTCCTTATGCAGCTGCTCCAGCACAGCTGGGACCTCGGGGTACAGCTTCACGGTTTGCCCGTTCCGGTCTCGTATTAAGCCATCGCTGGGAGAAACAGAGAATAGTCACGGGCCATTTCTAGTACTGTCATCTTTTTAAAAGAAAAAAAGAAATCTGTGCCTTTAACATGACAAAAAGAATTCAGCAGATGCCACTCCCCCCCACACCTTTCAGGCAATTTTCTGAGAAAAAGCTTTACCTGTTGTGCTCCAGCCTGCCATGAAGCTATTCAAAGCGAAAACACTTATGCATAAAACAAGTGCCAACCATTCCAGTTTCCCCTGCTTCTCCATAAGAGCCACCGCCTTCCCCCTCTCGACCTCTTCCATCTCCACAAGCCAGTGATGTGAAAGTTCCTCTGCCCCCACAATTTCCTGCTGGGATGTGATAGGAATTGTACTCCAACAACAGAAGACCCATGTTTGAGAACCTCCTGCCTTCATCGCCCCCTCCCACCCCACTCCTCCCCCCGCTCCCCAAGTGTGAAAGTTTTATTTACCTCCACATTCAACCATAAAACTCGTTGGGTGACTCTGGGCCAGTCACGTATCTCTCAGCCTAACCTACCTCACAGGGTTGTTGTGAGGATAAAAATAACCAGGTACCTTGCTCTGAGCTCCTCAGAGGAAGAGCGGGATATAAATGTAAAAATAAATTTAAAAAATACAATTCTAAAAAACTCATGCAAAAGAGGGATAGAGCCCTGTGCGACTCAACTAAGATTTAAAATGGCAGGAAAAAACCCACTAAGATGTTCTATTTAACCAACAAATGCCCAGCAAAATAACATTTGTTTTTATTCATTAAGAGGGCTTCTGTCCTGCCTTTCTGGCCCAAAGTGGGGCACTAAAGGCACCTTACAAAAGACTGCAATGTTTGGAGCATAACAATGAAAACACCAACTGCCCAGAAATATATGAAACACCACAGTGCGGGGTGGAAGGGGGGGTAGGTCTCCTTTATGGAAGGAGACCAGAGATTGGCTATTTTAAATGCCAGTCTCACAATTATTTTAATACAGTACATAATAAATAATTTTAAGGCAAGAGTGCTCCTGAGCGTCTGCAGAGCATCTGCCACTCACGGCTGCATCATCACAGGTAGCCCCCCATATGGGGCTCAGGGCAGGGATTCTCGGTCTTGGGTCCCCAGATGTTGTTGGACTACAACTCCCATCATTCCCATCCACAGCTGGGGACCCAAAGATGAGCATCCCTGTCTTAGGGAAAGGCTTTCCAGGCCTGAAACAAGGAAGCAAGAAAGGGGCATTTTAAACCGAGGGCCGGACTCCCTGCACCACAGCTATTCCCCATTTCTCTTTTGGATCACACCCCATTCAGTCAGGTCTGTTTTCTTTACCGTAGTTGGAAAATGCAAACTCCCTGGCAATATCTTTTCTTCATTTTTATTAATATAAGTTTATTAAGATTATACACTGCTTTTTTTTAAAAAAGAGAGAGTATGAATCATACAAAAAAGAGAGGGGAAACAGCAGGATACTTGCAAAAGATCAACTGCCTAAGCTGAGTTTGATATGTCTGCCACCCATTCATTTCTCACCTGTTTTTCTGGAAGGGGGGGTCCACGTGCGTGTCAACCCAGAAAGGCCACAAGGTGTAATCTACATGGTGGGGGAGAGAGAGAGACTCACTGAATCCTCCCATCTTCGTCAATCCCGCCCAAGAGATCCCACCAGGCAGAAACTGTCTCTTTGACCAGCAGGTATATAGTATTAGAGATTAAATAGGTAAGATAGACCTCGTGCTGAAACTGCACCAGTTGAACTCCTGCCGGTCACACAGCACAGGCGTCTTGGCAGGAAAGAGAGGTGGTAACTCCAGGGTCCAGCCTTGGGATCCAGGAGCCTTTGGGGTGAATTCAGAGGGCAGCTCCTCCCCTTCCCCTGCTTTCTGGCAGGTAAGAGAAAGGAAGGATCCCGCCTCAACAGCAGCGGCTCATCTATAGCGGCAAGCTGAAAGCAGGGGTTCCCAACCGTGGCTTAACCAGGTGTTGTTGGACTACAACTCCCATCACCCCCAGTGTGGCTGGGATGCTGGGTTTTGTAGTCCAGCAACATCTGGCAACCCACAATTGGGAACCCTGCCCTGGCTGAGAAGACCCTCCCCATCCAGGATATCCTGCAGCCAACAGGCATAGCCCAAAACTCCTGATTTCGGGGTGGACTGAAGCAGGGGTGTTGTTAGGCCTGGACCCCTACCCCCTCGGGGGGGGGGGGCATGCCCCCAATGTTTTCCTGCGTGCCCCGGATCTCCATCTGCCTCCCCCTTCATCCTTCTTGGAGGGAAACCGGCTCCTTTCTCACCAGGACTTGCCCGCTCCCATCCACGTGAGCAACCCTCCACTTGTGTGCACCTGGCCCGCCGTGTATTTGCAAGCAACCCCCGACGTTATGTCCCGCGGAACTCACGGCTCCATGCTGCACGCTGGAGCCGTGAAAAGCCTCGTGTAAGCCGGGCGGCGGCCCCCTTCCCTTGCAAATACGTACCCAGGTCAAACACCACCAGCCCTGGCTTCTTACACATCTCTCCTCTCTGCCCAAGTAGGGAAAGAAAACGCAGGAGGAGGAGGAGGAAGGAGGAAGCTGCCCAGCGAGGGATGCCTGGGGATCGCTTTCCGGGAAGGGGAGAGATTCCGACGCGGACGCAATCAGGGCCCGCTCACTGCTTACTCTCTCTCTTCCAGTCCCTGGAACTTCCTCTAAGCCGGTCCTCCGGTGACAGCAGCAGCAGCAGCAGCCGGGCAGGCAGGGCTCTGCCTCTCCGGCTGGGCTGCCCAACCCACGTGCCGCAGCCTAGAGGCGGCCAGCTGTTGCCAGACCGTTCCAGGCGCCCTCTCCGGCTTAACTCCCTCGGCGCCAGGGAGGAGGATCCTGCCGACACAGCAAGCCTTTGCGGGGCCAGGGGGTAGCTGTTGCGGGGCGGAGGGGGGGTGGGTGGGTGTCCATTTGCAAAAGATCGCCTGATCTAGCGGCTGGGCGGGGAGAGGCTCCCTTAGCACCCCTCCCTCCCTCCCTCCCTCCCTCCCTCTGCTTGCGTTGCTTCTCTGCACTTCTAGCAACCTGGCGCTGCTCTCTCTACCTCGCTTTCTGCTTTCTCGTTTCGTTCGGGCTGCCCAAGACAGCCTAGGCTTAATGGTCGTCGAGTGAGGAAATGGACAAATCAACCGGATTTTTCACGTTTCCTTCTCAATGAAGATTCTAGCACATTCCTTCCTCTCAAAGGTAGCAAAGCGAGGTGGTGGAGATGCCATGGGTTCTTAAGGTGTGACTACAAATATTTATATCCCAGTTGTGGATATAGCTTATCTTCTTTTATAAGACAGCCACAGGTAGCAATGCATGTTGTAAGGCAGATTGCTGCTTCCCAGGGAGGATCTATCAACCCTAGTGTCTCTCCTGAGCAGCAGGGCCTCTCTGGAACCTCAATCCCAACTGCCTGGAGATACCAGACACTCAACCTGGGACCTCACACATGCCGAATAAAAGCTTTCCTCTGATGGCTGCCCTCTGGTGCTGCAACCTTGGAGAAGCTGCTGCCAGTCTGTGTAGCCAATACTGAGCTAGATAGACCAATGGTCTGACTCAGTATCTGGCAGCTTCCTATGTCCCTATGTCCCAGGCAACCTTCAGCAAACTAGTTTAACATCAAAGCCAGGCAAGCAATTATTTCTCAGTGATCTTTTCAGTTTGCTGCATCCAGATTTGCCTGATATGGAAACAGAGCAGGACGCAGGGCTGGTCTGGTCTGCGAGGCCACCCAGGGCCCTGTGGTCTGGCCGCTCTAGAGCAGGGATTCTCAACCTTGGGTCCCCAGATGTTGTTGGACTTCAGCTCCCATAATCCCCAGCCTCAATGGCCTTTGGTTGGGGATTATGGGAGTTGAAGTCCAACAACATCTGGGGACCCAAGGTTGAAAATCCCTGCTCTAGAGGAAAGTCTGAGAAACCTGAAACCAGAGGGAGGGAGGGCTGAGTGTGTTTGGGAACGCCCCCCCCCCTTCCTGCAAGGGATCAGGTGGTCCCCCAAGTCCATCCACCCACCAGGAAAACAGGTGACGCAACATTCTGTTTTAATTTATTACATGGCATTTATACCCCATTTCTCAGCAAGACTACATGCAAACCATAATAGGGACATGTGGGGCTATATTCTGGGAAGCTCTAGTCCCTCGTAATTCTGAGTCCCTCGTAATTCTTACGAGGCAAGGCTACAACACTTGAGGCTTTTTAGTTTAGAAAAAAGATGACTGTGGGGAGACATGATAGAAGTCTATAAAATCATGCATGGGGTGGAGAAAGTGGACAGAAAGAAATTCTTCTCTCTCTCACATAACACTAGAACCAGGGGTCATCCCATGAAATTGATGGCCACAAAATTTGGGACCAACAAATTGAAGTACTTTTTTACACAATGCATAATCCACTTGTGGAATTCTCTGCCATGAGATGTGGTTTAACCTGGATGGCTTTAAGAAGGGTATGGATAACTTCATGGAGGAGAGGTCTATCAATGGCTACTAGTTGGAGGATTAAAGGCCACCTCCAGCCTCAAAGGCAGGATGCCTCTGAGTACCAGTTGCAGAGGAGTCACAGCAGGAGAGAGGGCATGCCCTCCACTCCTGCCTGTAGGCTTCCAGCAGCATCTGGTGGGCCACTGTGTGAAACAGGATGCTGGACTAGATGGGCCTCCTTGGGCCTGATCCAACAGGGCTCTTCTTATGTTCTTATGGCCAGCTTTCAGCCTCTTTCCCCGCAGGAGGTGGCTGCCCAAGGTGCTGTTGATTAACTCCAGGTCTGGCTTATGGCAAGAATAACAACCCATTGAAGCCCCCCCCGCCACTCATCTCATAACTTGGAGGAAGAGCGGGATATAAAGTGTAAAAATAAGTAAGCAAGTAAATAAATAAATAAATAAAAATCTCCACTGCGGAGTTCACTCACAAGCAGAGGGCAGGAGCAATTGTACTGTAACCTGTCACAGCCCATGCACTGAAAATGGCTGCAGACAGCTCTAGCCAGTAAGCCAAGCTGCAGCGCAGAGGAGAGCAGAGACACAGCCCAGGATCAGCCATCCCAAACCAATCCTTCCTAGCACGACGACAAGGCCATGTAGGTTTGGAGTATATGCCCCTGCCTCAAATTGCCTCAGAGGAAGTTGCAGCAGGAGGCGCCTCGACATTACAGGTTTCTACCAGTACAACTGTCATCACGGCTTCCCCGCAAGAATGCTGGGAACTGTCGCTTGGCGAGAGATGTGGCTATTTCTGTGGTGCCCCTGATAGGGAAGAGGGAATGCAACATTCACTGCCAGGGATCAGAAGAATCTGGAGATTCAGTGAGGGCCTCCTTCTGCAGGCAGCAGACTTACTCAGCAGCTGCTTCCAGAAGGAAGAAACAGAATCTAGATTTATAGCCAACTGCCAGGATGGTGTGGTGGTTAGAGTGCTGGACTAGTTCTGGGGAGACCCGAATTCAAATCCGCATCCAGCCATGAGACTAGCTGGGTGACTCTGGGCCAGTCACTTCTCTCTCGGACTAACCTACTTCACAGGGTTGTTGTGAGGAGAAACTTAAGTATGTAGTACTCTGGGCTCCTTGGAGGAAGAGCGGGAGATAAAATGTAAAATAAAACAAAAAAAACCCTATGCATCACTGACCTCCACACAGCCATAGTCACAGTTCAATCCTTAAGTTGCCTTGTCTTGGCTGAAAAGGAGGGTATACGTATGCAAATAATGTCTTTTGAACCAACCTGAGGCTCACAAGCCCTAGGAGAAGGGCCCGCACCACCCGATATTGCTGAAGATGCCAGAGAAAGAGAGAGAGAGAGAGAGAGAGGGGGCCACCTCCAACTCTGAGCTGAGCCCCCAACCCACAACAAACACCAACAAGCCCAGAAGTCACGCATCTCAAGGGACCCCGAAGGTTGAGACACTTTTATTGAACATCCAGCCATTCCAACAAAGGGGGAGAAACATCTGAACAGGGGTGCGAAAAAACCAGCCGACGCGTAAGCAGCATTCAGGAAGTCGCCAGGAGGCCTGGGCCATGGGGGACGCTGCCAAGGGCCCCCCTCCTAAAGAGCGCCTCCTTCCGCTTGTGGGAGATCCAGGGAGGTGGAGGCCCTCTTTCTGCAGGAAAAGGGGCGCGTGTGTGTGTGGGAGTGCCGTTAACTAGGGCCTACTTGCTTCCCAGTTGCAAAAGGGCAGATCTGTCCTTTGTGGGGGTTGGGGGAGGGCTGGGAAAGAGGGGTGGGGCAGGCCAGGGGAAGAGGGTCCATCATCGGGGGGCCCCCCCACGCAGTGCCAGGACCAAATGAAGCACAGACCCGCCCTGGATCTTGTAGTCGGCTGCAGTTTTCTCATCGTTCCTGGGGAAGGGAAAGACAAGAGCAGGGGTTAGGGCCTCAGCCGCAGCAACACACTTTCGACAGACCGTCTGCACCCAGTGGCAGAGAACACACCACCCCAGGTCATCTTAGGGACATTGCAAACATAGGAAGCTGCCTCCAACCGAGTCAGACCACTGGCCCAACTAGCTCACGACTGTCTACCCAGACTGGCAGCGGTTTCTCCAAGGTTGTGGGCTGGAGTCCTTCTCAGCCCAATCTTGCAGGGAGGGAGCCTGGGACCTTCTGCATGTAGTAGATGCTCTTCCCAGAGTGACCCCATCCCCTGAGGGGAATAGCTTACAGTGCTCACACATGTAGTTGTGCACCCTGGTGGTGCAGTGGTAAAACTGCCGCCTTGTAACCAGAAGGTTACAAGTTCGATCCTGACCAGGGGCTCAAGGTTGACTCAGCCTTCCATCCTTCCGAGGTCGGTAAAATGAGTACCCAGAATGTTGGGGGCAATATGCTAAATCATTGTAAACCGCTTAGAGAGCTCTGGCTATAGAGCGGTATATAAATGTAAGTGCTATTGCTATTGCTATGTAGTTTCCCATCCAAATGCAAACCAGGGCAGACCCCGCTTAGCAAAGGGGGCAATCCATGCTGGCTGCCACAAGAACAGCTCTCCTCCCCTAAGTCATCTGATGACTGTCTGTTCTAAGGGGAAGGTTTTTGCAACATCTGTGCCACCATGCACCCAGGCTGCGCAGGCTTCCTAGCGGTCACAAGAACACACGTCCCGCCTGACCGACTCACATCTGCTTGCCGCTATAGATGAGCCGCTGCTGTTGAGGTGGGATCCCTTCTTTCTCTTCCACCCGTTCCTTTATTCTCTCCACCTTGGCGGGGAGGAAGACAGAGAGAAATCAATGCCGAGCTGTTTGGAGCTGCACCTGGCTCAGTAGGCAGTATTCATTCATTTCAGCTCCTCAGGACAGTGTGCTGGGAAAGTCTCTTTGAGAGAAACAAGGCTTCCGGGGGAGTTCTCCAGCTAGTCCAGGGCTCCTGACCTGGGCCCCCCACAGAGGCTGCTGCGCTACAACGCCCATGATCCCAGCCACAATGGCCAGCAAGGATGGGAGCTGCAGTCCAACATCATCTGGGGAGGCAAGGCTGTCAAGAGCGCTGAGCTCTGGAGGACAGCAACGGCAGAGACCCCATCCATCTGCTTGCGATGCCACTTGGAGACTCGTGTCTAGGAACACAAGAACATAGGAAGCGGCCTTCTACCGAGTCAGACCATTGGCCCATCCAGCTCAGAAGGGTCTACTCTGACTGGCAGCAGCTTCTCTAAGGTTTCAGGCAGGAGTCTTTCCCAGTCCTACCTGGAGATGCTGCCAGGGATTGAACCTGGGACCTTCAGCATGCAAAGCAGATATGCTGCCACTGAGCAACAGCCCCATCACTGCTTGATCTTAAACTAGTCCGTCGTTGGTATAAGATCAAGTGACCTGCAAACCCACCACCCTCCGGATCTTGGTTGTGCCTTAAGCATCGAGTCACCTAGACTAAAAGGGGAAAGACAAGCTCTTGTCCAAAAAGCAACTGGCTAGGATCTGGGCCGCCCTGCTCCGATGGTCACAATCACGCGACCATCACAGGTCACGTGACCTGGCCACGCTCCTCTGAGGTGGACCCAAAAGTTGCCCCGTCCAAGTTGCAAGGATCCTGTTTAGTTGTTGCCAGGGCAACGGAGGCCTGGCACTGGAGAAGGGCTAGGATTTGCTTGCCCAGACAACGGAGACACAGCGGCTGCCCAGGAAATCCCCGGGGTGTCTCAGAAGGGGGCCTTGCTGGGCAACCTATTGTGGCAGGGAATGATGGGAGTTGTAGTTCGACAATGGCCTGGCGTGCCATGGGGAGGTAGGAGGGAAGATCTGCTTTGGCTGTCTAGCCAGGCAGTGAGGAGCCTCGTCTGCAGAGGAGGAGTGAAGGTGCTACCCAGACCCCGCTCCCTTCCTCCACGGAAGCTGATCCCAGTACAGAGCAGCACGGACCAGGGGCTGACGGCACCCTCTTCCCTCCACAACTGAGGTGAAGGGAGGCCAGGCGATGTCCTTGCCGTCGGCACCAGCCCAAGGCACTGCGGCTGGGGAAATGCCCCCTTCTGCCCGAGGAGCCCTTCCACAGGCCTAGGCCCTCTTTGGGGCTCCAGCTTAGGAAAGCAAGCGACACAGTAACCCTCGCCGCGTTTGGCACGTCCGCCCCAGGCCGGTACCTTGTCTGTGGGCTCGATGTCGATCTCAATCTCTTTTCCAGTTAGCGTCTGCAACAAGGGAGAGATAGCCGTCAGCACAAGCAGCGACTGAGCGCCCGCCAGCATTCCAGCACATTTGAGAAACTGCTGCTGCTGAGTAGACTCCACAGTTTGACAGAGCATCCAAGTCCAGAGGTGAACCTGCACCAGGGCTGCAAACGCAGGGAGCGCCCTCATACTGAGTTGGGCCACTGGTCCGCCTAGCCCAGCCTTGTCTACTCGGACTGGCAGCAGCTACCTGAGCTCCTCTGAAATAGCTGACGCAGCGGACTCAACACAAAGCAGGTGCTCTGTCATTCAGAAACCGTCCTGTTTTCCTCTTCAGGCACTGAAGGATCCCAACACCTCCTCTCTTACATAGTCCAGCAATCTTTTTCAGCTACTACAAAAGGCAGGTAGTACTGCCACCTAATGGCACAGCGGGGCACAATGACTTGACTAGCAAGCCAGAGGCTGCCAGTTCAAATCCCCACAGGTATGTTTCCCAGACTATGGGAAACATCTATATCGGGCAGCAGCGATCTAGGAAGATGCTGAAAGGCATCACCTCATTCTGCGTGGGAGGAGGCCATGGTCAACCCCTCCTGTATTCTACCAAAGACAACCACAGGCCTCTGTGGGCGCCAGGAGTTGACACCGACTTGACAGCACGCTTTACCTTTACTGCCTGATTGCTACCTGAAGGCAGGTTGCCCTTCCTCGGTCTCTATTTATTCATCTAGCTAGCTTTTTATAAAAAAAATGTTTATGCCTCTCTGCTTCAGCACACTCGGGGCAGCTCACAACACTGATAAAACAGATACAATATAAAACAATTAAAAAAAAATACTATTAAACAGACCAAGCTAAAACCACATTTAAAAGTTACTATTTTTTAAGGTTGTAAGTAAAAGGCCAGAGTCTTCTGTAAAGACCCAACAAAATGTTCCATTTTGCATTAGGATATCAATTCTAATATCGGTTTTTCAATTCACTCCATCTCCTCCGGGGAAGAAACCCAAGAGCACTGTCCCTTGTCTCCTGCTCTCATCACGCTCCAAAGTGTGGGCCAAAGATAGCCAAGCCAGCATTCCTCACTCCTGCCAGTTCTACCCTGTGATGGTCTACTAACTCCCTACAGCAGGGGTTCTCAAACAGGTCGCCAAATGTTGTTGGACTGCAACTCCCATCACCCCCAGCCTTGGCTGTTGCGACTGGGGATGATGGGAGCTGTACTCCGACACCACCTGGGGGTCCACGTTTGGGAGCCTCTGACTTGCAGCAAAGCAACGGCTAGCCTCTTTCCGCCACAGGGCCCGGGGATGCTGCCTTCTACTGCCCTACGCATACACCAGAGGTGGTGGGTGACTGACAGAGGGGGAGCAGGGAGGGGAAACGGCAATTCCCTTTTTGGTCCACCTTGCCATCCCGAGTGCAACTCCTTGGCAGCAAGCTTCGTCAAACTGGTCAAGACAGAGGTGTTTGCATTTTTCACAGCCTGGAATTCCTGGGGTGTGGTTCAATTACCAGACAGCACCAGGGTCTATAGAGAAGGTAACCAGCACTTGGACAACCCTCTTCCCTAGCATGCACCTTCCAGTGCAAAGGGAGGACATGGTTTATTTCAATGAGCTTTTCATTTATTTGCTGTGGTTATTTTTTAAAAGTTGGAGTCTTTATTCCTTGTTCTTATTAATTTCATTTGTATTTTGTTTGTAATATTGTTGTAAGTTAGCAACCCCTGCTAACTTGGCAAACAGGCATCTTTTAATGTGGTGATCCTCTTTATTTAGCAGGGGGAGAGTAATTGGCCATTTGGACAGTCATTTGGAGAGAGGGAGCCATCTTATTTATTTGTTATTTCTCTGTGTAAACCATCTTGAGCCATTTTTGGAAGGGTGGCATAGAAATTGAATAAATGAATAAAATAAATATTTGATTGTATTTTAAGTGTAAACTGCTCAGAGAGCTTTGCTGTGGTGTGGTACAAGAAGTAAACAATCACAAGAAAAAGCAACAGTAGCAGTAATATCATGCTGGGGGTAACTACCTATAGGAACATAGGAAGCTGCCTTCTATTGAGTCAGACCTAGCTCAGTATTGTCTACACAGACTGGCAGCGGCTTCTCCAAGGTTGCAGGCAGGGGGAGTCTCTCTCAGTCCTATCTTGGAGATGCTGCCAGTGAAGGAACTTGGAAGCACGCAGGTGCTCTTCCCAGAGCAGCCCCATCCCCTAAATGGGAATATCTCACAGTGCTCACACATGTAGTCTCCCATTCAAATGCAAATCAGGGTGAAACTTGCTTAGCAAAGGGGACAATTCATGCTTGTTACTGCAAGACCAGCTTTTCTCTTCCAGCAGGGCTCCAAGAAGTCTGCCTTTAAACTGCATTACAGAAATATGTAAATTATTATAAGATTCTGCAATTGTCTAGGAAGCTCTCTTTTAAACAATAGAAAAAGACATCACATAGCCTATCGCTCTATTAAGTGATGTCAAGATTCCAACCAAATCCCCTTAAATGCTTGAAAAAGCATCCTCAGGGATGAGGCTCTAGACTTCAGTGTCTGACCGATGCAGTTCACAATTCAACGTTAATTTCACAGTTCAGCTTCAATGTTGAGTCAGGCATGTCGAGAACTGTGGCGTGAACAACAAAATTAAGTTTATACCACCAATGATGGACAAGGCACTATATCAAGTATAGGAGAGAACAGGTCCCTGCCCTGAGGAGATTGCAATATACAATTCCACACAGGAGAGACAACAGGGGAGGGAGAGAGAGGCAGGGTAAACAAGAAGAAAACCTGTATTATTTATTTTAGCAACACATACTAAGCTTTTGTTACAACCATATACAGCTACACGGCAGTCAAAGGCTTCACAGAAAAGGCGGCTCTAAGGAGGGATCTGAAGCAGAGGGAGGCAGCTAAATACAGATGTTCAGAGAGGCAGTCCCAGATATATGAAATAGCAAGGGTGACAGGGAGGAGTTATCGGAGGGAGGAAGCAGCAGCCCAATTGTGAACTGTATTAGTTTCAACAGCAAGTGAAATGCCAAGTCCTCAAGTTATCTTATGAGCAGTACATTTTATTTAAAAGCCATACAAGAAGCGAAGGGAGAGCAGCAACTACAGCAACAAGTGAGAGGGGAGACATCAAGATGTCCTGGATATAACTTAGTGTGTTTCAAACAATCTTACCAAACCTACCCATAGGGGCGCTTACAATCAATTTCAAGGTATTCTTGTGAGCCAAAGATGGGTATGTCTTGGTCTCTCCTAAATTCCCCCTTTGGGTTGCAGTTCTAGATTAATAGGCGTGTGGCAGACAGAGATTCACCAGGTTGTACAGAGGGATGAGAACAGCTCCATCTGTTTAATTCCTGCCTGTTGGGTAGCTGTTAAAAGGCACAGCCCTCTGCAAGCAGAGATTCAGCAGGTTAAGCACAGCAAAGAGAACAGCTCCACCTGATTAATTCCTGCCTGCTGTGCAGCGGTTAGAGAGTATAGGCTCTCTGGCCATTGAAAATAAAGGGGGGGGTGTTCGTGTGTGAGCAAGTTGTGGGCCGGCGGCTGCCAGGCCTCCTCTCACTAGCATCCCCATACAGGGCCTGGCTGGGGCCTGCCCCTCTCCCACAATGCACCGCGGGGGGCAGCGGGGGTGGGAGGGTGGCAGCTACCCGGGCGGACCCCCACTCCCTGAGGAGAAGCCCTCGCCTTACCTTCACTTTGATCAGCATCGTGAACAACTGCTTTCAATCACTACACGCCCCAACCTCTGACCTCGGAAGCAGAAGAACCTGGTTGGACCCTTCTACTCACGCCCACTCGCTCCTCTCGGCCAGGCGCCTCAGTATGACGTCACCCCTGCGTCCCCGCCCACCGCTCAATCCCCACCCCAAAGCAGCAAAAACAAAACGAAACGAAATAAACCCCTTCACCTTCGTTTATTTTGATCTTTTGAGAACGGACAAGCTGGCAAATAAATTTAGAACGAAAAAAACACACAAAAAACTCGCCCCCGCCCTCTCAGTTCAATTCCTGACTTGAATGATAGCTTTAAAGCTTGCCCCCCAGTGCATTGTGGGAGATGTCGTCTTTCCCAAACAAGGGACCTATTGCTCTTAAGAGCAGCGGACTACATTTCCCTTGAGGCCTTGCGCTCACCCTCCCGTTTCTTTCATGCCGTATGGATAATTTGGTCACATAAACGGTCGCACAGCTACAGTCAATCTAAAGACCGGCTGAATTTTTTGATCTCATAAAACTTTTTTCATTTTTTTACTATACTGGCCAGACCTTAAAGCAAAGTGACTTCATTGCCCATCAGACATTGCGACAAATAAAGATTGCGTTCCGAAGCTCCCCCGCCCCCCCCCTCCCCGTCGTGCGGTTTTTTTTCTGCTGGGAATTTTAGTCTTTTTCTCCCTCAGGCAGCTATTCTCCGGATTCGATTGGCTCGCGGGTTTGCCGGCGCTGTCAACGCATTGCGTCCCTTGAACACGTTTTGCCGCGTTCCCTTATGGGAGTTGTAGTTATTTTAGTATCCTTTACCCTAAGGAAGTCAGAGCGGAGACTACTTCACCCACAAGCCATCGCGACGAGGTTAACGGGTCGGAGAGAAAAAGACGGAAAGAGAGGAGAAGAGCTGTAGGGGGCCCGGCAGAACCGTCGGCTGCAAAACGGAGTCTCACGCTGACGCTTCGCTTCTAAGAGCCGGTAGCCACAACCGGAAGTCTGAGTGAGGGGGAAAGGGGAGAGGCGGAAGTGGGGGTTAACCAGGGTCCCCCCACTGCCCCCTCCCCAGTTCACCCCACATTTCTGATGTGAACCACACCCCCTTCCCTATGAATGGATTATAGGCACTGGCTGGTGACTCAAGGTTGGCATGATAGGTCCCAGCTTCCTAAGCAGAGTTCTGGAAAAAAGGATCAGGGTGAAGGTTGGCGTGACTCGTCTTGCAGCAAACTAGGGTTGCCAGCTCTGACTGAAGTACATAGGAAGCTGCCTTCTACCGAGTCAGACCCTTGGGCCATCCAGCTCAGTATTGCCTACACAGACTGGCAGCAGCTTCTCCAAGGTTGCAGGCAGGAGTTTCCCTCACTCTCAGCCAGGGTTCTAATTTGTTTCATCTGTGTGCAGAATGAATTTTGTTCTGGGTGGCAGTATCAAGGCAGTGTGTGTGCACATATATTCAGAATGGAGCTTTCCTGATTAAACCTGAGTGGGATCTAAAATTAACTGAGCGGACATCACAAAACGTGTGAGCGTGCGCACATGCGCGTGCCTTACAGGGAACACTGCTCTCAGCCGTCTTGGAGATTCTGCCAGGGAAGGAACTTTGAACCTTCTGCCCGCAAGCATGCAGGTGCTCTTCCCAGAGTGGCCTCATCTTACAGTACTCACGTCATCTCCCATTCAAATGCAACCAGGGTAGACCCTGCTTAGCAAAGGGAGACGATTCATGCTTGCTACCACAAGACCAGCTCTCCTCCCATGCATAATTTCTGGAGAGCTTCCCCCTCCCCCACTGTTTTCACAATATCAAGCCATAATGAACATCTTATGGATTGCTTTTAGTAGAAACCTAGAGACTGGTGCTAATTGCTGGAAACGCCAGGCCAGCCCTACGACTAACAGCAGTATCCCAGTGGCATCAGTTTATTTCAAGAGAGCTGGATTCTGCCTAAGCATGCTCAAAAGCTGCAGTCATATGCAGGCTCGGAATTACTTCCAGTCAGTGGAACTAGCTTCTAGTTTGGATGGGTGGTGGTCTTAGTACTAGAAAACAGCGGTGATTCACATAAGAATTTGGAGCACTGTCCCAGCAAAGCCAGAAGCCATAAATGACTGCTTTGCCATGGAATTCGGAGCTGTTGATAGAGAGAGATGGTGCACCTATGAGAGAGGTCACCCAAAGGATTGTGGGTTTCTGATCATCCCTAGGAGATGATACCAGAGAGCATGCTCAGAGGCCTAAAGTTTACAGCGACAGGCCTGAATTTTGCAGTGGCAGCCTGGTTGTTGAATGACTGTTCGTTGTCAGTCAACAAGCAGGCCCAATCTCTACCTCTACACCTGCCATTGCAAACTTCTCTGGGAGGGAGCAGAGATTCAGCTATGGTGAGAAGATGAGATGTCAGGGATGTGTTTTCCCCCCGCAGTGTGACGTGGGCTGACCAATGGCAAAAGAGCTAAAGACTAATGCCAGAGAAGAGGTTATGAAAGGCTGTTAACTTACTGTGGTTGCTGGAAGTGAGGCAGTTCACAAACGGGTAAGAACACTGATGAACAAAACCTACCCTAATTGTTACAAGGAATATTGTTCTCTGATAATATACCAGAGCACTGTTCCCTCTAACAGGGATTCCCAGATGTTGTTGACTACAACTCCCAGAATCCTCAAGCAAAAGCCATTGCAGCTGGGGATTCTGGGAGTTGTAGTCAACATCTGGGGATCCCTGTTAGAGGGAACACTACCAGATGTAAAATACCCCCCACCCTCCGCGCGCAAATAAACCAGTGTGCTCTCACCTCACAGTTTCGTTTGTCCCACTGACGAAAACATTTATCTACCATTTAAAGCTTTTAGCCCTGGGCAGAACAGAATGGGATTCCTCTCTGGAACCCTAGACGTCTCTTGGTTTTTTCTCCCCAGGGGTCCAAGATGCCACACATCGACAACAACATTAAGTTAGACTTCAAGGATGTGCTCCTGAGACCTAAACGGAGTACCCTCAAGTCCCGTAGCGAGGTGAGAAGCTCTTTCCAAAGGAAAGAAACCTTTGGATTCTTGATCTTGGTTGATGCCTCAAAAAGGTGAGACCAGGTGCCCTCCATGGATGCCGTCATTCTTCTCTCTCTCTCCCATTTTCTAGGTGGATCTCATGAGATCCTTTATATTCCGCAACTCCAAGCAAACATACACCGGGATCCCCATCATTGCTGCCAACATGGACACGGTGGGCACCTTCGAAATGGCTAAAGTGCTTTGCAAGGTATGGACACTGTCAAGAGACCTGATCACTTGGGCACCTCAAGGGCTTCCTGCCTTGCCAGCACAGTAAGTGGCAGGAACCAGTCTCGGGCAATCCTAGCCACATGTTCAGCTCATTGGCCCCTTGGAAAACCTTTAGTGCAGTCCCCTTTCCCTTCTATGGTAAAGGCGCTGCCAAAGGGTGGATAGGGGAAGAGCTGCTGATAAATATCAGACCAGATCTACCTTTGGCTGGCTCTCTCTCCTCGCTGTCTCATGCTTCTGGTTCTTTTAATGTCTCCAGTTCTCCCTCTTCACGACCATCCACAAACATTATAGTCTGGAAGAGTGGAAGGAGTTCGCAGCCCAGAATCCAGACTGCCTGCAGGTGAGCAGAGACATTCGCTGGCCTGTCCTTTGCTTCAGTGTAGCTCTGGAGCAGCCCCACTTCTATCTCCTTCCTGGGGTGGTCCTTGCCTTTGGAGATCTGGTGGAGGACAGCCTTCCCTCCTCATGCCCACAGGCCCTCGCCATCCCTTCCTGGCGGGTAACCGTGCTGCCTCTCCCTAGAATGTGGCAGCCAGTTCAGGGACTGGTCCATCGGATTTCGAGCTGCTGGAGCAGATCCTGGAGGCGGTGCCTGAGGTGCGCTACATCTGCCTAGACGTGGCCAATGGCTACTCCGAACACTTTGTCCAGTTCCTGAGGGATGTGCGCAAGCGGTTTCCTCATCATACCATTATGGTACGTTCTGGTCTTTCCGGATCATATTCCGCCCTCCTCTTCCAGGGCACCCTTAAGGGTACAATGTTTCACTTTCCTCAAGTTCTGCTACAGTGGTGCCTTTCTAGTTTATCATCATGGGACGAAGGTGCCTCCCTTGTGAAGGTCCCAGACTTTGCTTCTCTGCCCCGTGGTACAGTTTGCTGAAAGACCCAGGTCTTTTAGTCTGGGTTTCAATGGCTTTCAACTGGGTTTCAGTGAACCTGCCAGGGTCCTCCGTTCGGCATCTCAGCCCCTGCTCATGGCCCCACTACTAACAGAGATCTGGCTGGCAGGGAATAGAGACTGGGCTTTTTCAGTTGTGGCCCCTCAACTTTGGAACACCTCCCTGAAAGAGCTTCCATGCTCCCTCCCTCAGTGTTTTTAACAAGTAAAGACCCATCTTTTTAGTGAGGCTTTTTAACTTCTGCTTATATTTCTTAGTTTTGGGCTTTTTTTACTTCTAACTTTTAATTTGAGACTTTTAAAATCTGGAACTTTAAAAAGTGGTTTTAGCTTGATCTTTTAACTTTTTAACTTTTACTAATTTTTATTGTCTTATATAATGTATCTATTTTATTAATGTTGTGAGCCACCCCAAGCTGTAGTATGCTGGAGGGGTAGGGTATAAGTATTTTAAATAAATAATTTAAATATAAGAGTCTTACCTGAGTAAGCCTTCCTGTGGGATTCTCAGTCTCTCTCTTTCATATCCACAGGCTGGGAACGTGGTGACAGGGGAGATGGTGGAAGAGCTTATCTTGTCAGGCGCCGACATAATCAAAGTGGGGATCGGACCAGGTAGCTATCAGAAGATGGGTGCACACCTTGGGGGTTAAAGCTGAAGGACTGGAGTTCTGCCACTACACGTCAAGCGAGGGGTATCCGGATGGAAGGGTGCTGCCCATCTGTTACGAGGATGCCGTGGGGGAGAAGGGAGGCTGTGACTGTGGGATCCAGATGGAAAGGACCCTTTTGTGGGGAAGGGGCACCTCCATAATGTCTAGAGTGGGCATATGGGGCATCTAAACACCCACCCCATGCTTCCTTAAGTGTACATAGGAAGCTGCCATATACGGAGTCAGACCCTTGGTCTATCTAGCTCAGTATTGTCTTCACAGACTGGCAGCGGCTTCTCCAAGGTTGCAGGCAGGAATCTCTCTCAGCCCTATCTTGGAGATGCTGCCAGGGAGGGAACTTGAAACCTTCTGCTCTTCATAGCGGCTCCATCCCCTAAGGGGAATATCTTGCAGTGCCCACACATCAAGTCTTCCTTTCATATGCAACCAGGACAGACCCTGCTTAGCTAAGGGGACAAGTCAGGTTTGCTACCACAAGACCAGCTCTCCTCTCTATTGAACCCCTTAACCTGGCTCATTCCAGGCTCAGTTTGCACCACGCGGAAGAAAACCGGGGTGGGCTACCCCCAGCTCAGCGCTGTCATGGAGTGTGCCGATGCTGCCCACGGTCTCAATGGGCATATCATCTCGGTGAGAAGCCCGGCCTTGTTGCTGGAGTTCTGGGAGCAGTGAATCCCCCACAGGGTGGGGTAGGCTAGTGGCCAGAGAGCCTTGTTGGAGGCCAGTCGGATCTCCTTACCGAAGGAAACCCTTCAGGCCCCCTTCATCAAGGGAAGGCCTGCTCCCTGGCTGCCCCGCTAGCTACCTGCTGGAAATCTGGGTCTTGGAATATGTCCACTTGAAGCCACTGGGCATCCTCTCCCCTGTCCGTATGGGGCAGAGTTCCTAACGCTGGCTCCCCAGATGTTGGACTGCAACTCCCACGATGGCACAGGGGATGATGGGAGTTGCAGTCCAGCAACAGGTGGGGAGGCCACGTTGGCAGCCCGTGCCTTCGAAGGTTAAAAGGCAAAGCTGAGCCTGCCCCTCTGTCTTCTCTCCTCTACAGGACGGAGGCTGCAGCTGCCCAGGGGACGTGGCAAAGGCCTTTGGTAAAATTCTCTCCTTCCTGTTTTATTAGGTAATTGGTCGGGGTGGATCACAGTCACGAAATCACAGAAGCATTCACCACCACCACAGCTAGGGAGCTTCCCTCTCCACACAAACCCTGCTCTGTGAGTGAGCAGCAGGGCGTGGCGTTGATTGACAGGCCGGGGGGGGGACTTCCGATCCACTTGCACCACTGTGCACACTCACAGAAGTGTGTTCTTTAGTCTCTGAATGGGGCTCCAATGAGGCTGCTTCATAGGAATATAGGAAGCCTTATACTGAGTCAGACGCTTGGCCCATCTCTTTCAATATTGTTTGCACACACTGGCAGTGGCTTCTCCAAGGTTAGAGTCCTATCTGGAGATGCTGCCAGAGGGGGGCACTTGGGACCTCATGCAGGCAAGCAGGCAGCTGCTCTTCCCAGAGCGGCCCCCTCCCCAAAGGGGAAGCTCTTAAGGTGCTCACCCCTGGAGTCTCCCATTCAAATGCAAACCAGGATGGGCCCTGCTTAGCAAAGGGGACAATTGCTGCCACAAGACCCACTCTCCTTCCGCCTGTGCTCACTCCACTCCGATGCCCTTCCTGCTACAGGTGCCGGTGCGGACTTTGTCATGCTTGGCGGGATGCTGGCCGGGCACACGGAATCCGGCGGGGAGCTCATTGAGAAGGGGGGCAAGAAGTACCGGCTCTTCTATGGCATGAGCTCCGAGGTGGCAATGAAGAAATATGCTGGAGGCGTTGCGGAGTATAGGTACGGTGCCCCGGAATACCTCCCTCCCCTTTCCTATTCCACAGCGATTCCTGCCCAGGGAACAACCGATTAAAATTGCCCTCTGTCCTTCAGCTGGCAAGCTTTCCTTAACCTTGCAGCCATTCAGGAGAGTGGACCAACAATTCACCAAGTGTGGGCTCACACACGTGCCCCTCAGGGTGAGCAGCACTTGGCTTGGCGAGCCAGCTTCAGATCTTGGTCACGCATTTCCGTTTGGTGCCTGGAAGGAATCCCAGGTCCCTGCCTTGGCATGGGTTCAGAGCGTTGCAGGGAGATCAGTTACCGCCTGGGCCAGTAGGTTTGGGGTGGCGCGTGAAGCTGCCCATCGTGGTTTCAATGAAGCAGCCCCCGCCCCCCAGCACTGTGGGGCTTTCTACCGGGATCTTCATGCTGCCTTCCCAAAGTGGCAGTCGGAGAATGGAATGCGAGGGGTGGGAGGAGGAGGGCCTCATGGGCTCCCCCAACTTTCCTTCTGGTGAGTCTCCACGGTGGAACAGCTGACAAGGGAGAACCTGGTTTCTAAGGAGGCCCATGATGGGTGGGAGGTTGCTGGCTCCTGTGATGCAGGGGTGGGCAGGTTTCAGGTCTTGCTGACCGACTTGGGGGCTCGGAGGGCAGAAGCCGCTAGCTCCTGCCCCTCAGGAGCGACAGACTGGCATGGCTTGCTCTGAGCTACCACGGATCGTGGCTTTGCGCACAAAACTCTACCACTGGGCAGCAGAGCCACGGAAAGACCTGCTCAAGGCGGCCACTTACTCCTCCTGCTGAGATCAGAGAGGCTGAGAGAGACACAAGTAGCACTAGGCCAGCGATGACAGGTCATACATTTTGTGTGTGGCTTGATGCTGCCACACCCTTAAAGCACAAAGTCCCGTTTTATAGCTGGAGAACCGCAAGGCTCAGAGGCAAATGCCGACAGAACAAACAAATAAGTGTGCCTGGGACTGCTGCCTTCCTGTTGTTGCTCCTCAGGTGCCAGAAATGCACCTCGGAGACCCAGAAATGGACCAGCAGATCTCCATCTACCTCCTGCCAGCCTCTGGTGTAATACCTGGCAGTGGGAGTGGGCAGAGGAAGGGAAGCTCCTCTTCCTCTCTGACTTCTCTGTTTCTGCTCTGCAGGGCGTCTGAAGGAAAGGTGGTGGAAGTGCCCTTCAAGGGCGACGTGGAGCACACCTTGAGGGACATCCTGGGGGGCATCCGCTCCACCTGCACCTACGTGGGGGCTGCCAAGCTGAAGGAGCTCAGTCGCAGGACCACCTTCATCCGGGTTACCCAGCAGGCCAACCCGATCTTTGGGGAGGTAGACCAGTCCTGACCTCGTCCTCTCCAAAGGTGCGACTTAGCTCCTGGGTGGCGTTCCTCCTCTCCACCCCAAGCCCACTTACCTTGGTGGGGGGCAGTCATACAGGAGGCCCGGCCATTTGGGGACAGGCTGGCAGTCCTGAAGGTTCCCCCAACTGTCCCTGGCACTGACCAAATAAAACCTCCGTGTCCTTCCTTTCACTCCGTGGAGAAGCCTGCTAGCAGCCTCTGTTCCAGTGTGGGGTCAGGCTTCCCCACTTCTCAATTTGTGGGCACATCTCTTATTTACTGGCAATCATGCGCCACTTTTTGCTTACTGTGATCTTCAAAGTGGTTTCCGTACCACATGACTCCATCTTTGTTTCATGAGCCCAGCGCAAAAGGGAGCAAGGCCACCTCCTCCCCCTCACGAGGGTCCAGGGATGGGGCCCCTTCCCCATCGTTTCCCATCCTCCCTTCCCCAAGACAGACTGCAGCAGACAACCGGGTAATGAAATGGAAATTTTTACACTGTTTACTGAACCCAAAATAAAGCTATAAAGTGAAGTTTGGCACTCAGAATGTCTGTGTTTGTATTCAGAAGATCAAGGCAACGGCCATCACACCTTGAGGGAAGTCACTGAGTCTGAAAAGCCAGCACCCTGGGGTTGGGAGAAAGAGGAGGGCATGGGTCTGGGGGTGGGCTCCTCCTGGTGTGAGGAGGGAACAGTCACCCACTGCTGCTGCCGCCACTAGGGTTGCTGCTCTGGAAGTACTCCTGGAGTGTGGGGATGAGGGTGTTGTGGTGGGTGCACTGGTATTCACCCTGCTGGACAAAAGCAAAGAAACACACGGCTGCTGGAGCCCTCATGGGTGGCCCTGCAGCCCCGCAGCCTGAGAGGAAACCTTCACCTGCACCCTCCCAGGGTCAGCCTCAACCCACTTCTGTCAACACCGCTTTGATGACGGGGGATCTTTCCAGAAGAATCCCCCATCTTACACCGCCACCACCTGCTGGTCTCAGGTCTGAGCACCCCCCAGCCCACACGCCTTCCTTCCCAGCCCCACAACCTACTGGGCTTCCTTCTCCCCGCTGGGGCCCCACACTGGACACAGGCCTCACCTTCCTGAAAGGCGGGCTGCCACTCCCACTGCTGGAATCCGACACCATGTCTCCAGATTGGTCTGCGGAGAGATCAGGGGATGGTGGTCAGTGGGCTCGGTAGCACCTCCCTCCCAGTCAAGGCAGCATCTTTTCCAAGTGTGCACGCGGCTGGAGAGCACCAGTTGCTACTGGCCGCCTGGCCCCTCGGGACCATCCCAAGGTGGACACGTTTATCTCACTTGGAGGAGGAATGTGGGGTTGCCGCTCAGCACTTAGCAGGGGTCCCAGCGGCCTCCACAAGCAGCTTTCCTAAGTCGACTGGCCACGCAGGATCCTCCTGCCCGAGGCCCTCTATCATCCCCACCCCCCTTACCAGAGGGGGCAGGAATTTCAAGAACTAGGCGAAGGGCAAAACACACACAGGGACAGGGACAGAGCCCCCCACACAGACAGAGGGAGAGAAGGAGGGTCATTGTGTGGGGGCAACAGGGGAAGGTGTGGCACCTTGCCAAGGAGGCACTATAGACCCACCCTCACAATCTGGTTGCCCACCCTGCCCCCTATATCCCACATTGTCCCAATATTCTTGGTAAACCTGCACATTGGGAGCAGAATAAAAGTAGTAATAGGGCTAGATTCCCTAATACAGGGGGTTCTTAAATGTGGGTCCCTAGATCATGTTGGACTACAGCTCCCATCATCCCCAGCCACCATGGAAAAGGCAAATGGGGATGATGGGAGTTGTAGTCCAACAACATCTGGGGACCCAAGGTTGAGAGCCCCTGTCCTAATGAATCCAGCCTACAGAGGGCAAACATGGGCTTGCCTATGACAGGGACCCAGAGAAGCAGCATAACCTACCCACTTCCTGGTCGCCCGGCAGCTGGAGGCCTGAATGGTTCCTCTGGGAATCCCTGAAGGTGGGAAAAGAAGACACAGTGAGCTGTCTAGAAGCCGCAGGGATGGGACAATGAGGCCACGGGACCCGCCGGCTCTTACACTTCCTGGGCACAGGGCGGGTGGCTCCTCTCTCTTCTGCCCCTGCCTGGGCTTGATTGGCATTGACAAGGCTCCGGGGTCCTAGGCCCCTCCTCTTCCTCCTCCTCACTGTGGAATGGGGGGCTCATCTGGCTGGGAGGGGGCGGATGTGCAGGAGAAGCTGGAAAAAGGAAACAGGTGGGTAGAGGGGGGCAAAGGGACAGAGTGGGAGATTCCAGGCATCACAGACTGCACACTTACCAGTGTTCTGGTACCCCATGTCTGTGAGGTACTGGTGGAGGATGTTGGGGTCTGGGGAAGGCTGGCTGGGATCCTGGACGCAGGCAGCCTCCAGCAGCTGGGGAGGGAAAGGCAGAGGTAGGACAGGCCAGGGTTTGGGGGGGTTCTGTCAGGATGAGGCTCCCTGCTGATCAGATGCTGATCTGAAGGCCTTCCATGCCCAGACTCCAGTTCCCCAGATCCTAGCAGAGGAGGGCAAGGGCAGTACATCCAAATCGGGAGCCGCTGTATCCCGCGTCAGTCAGACCACTTGTCCATCCAGGCCCAAGCTGGCAGCATCTCTCACACAGGTAGGGATCTCTGCCAGCTCTGCTCCCTCAGATCCTTTTAACCGGGCAGCTCCGGTATGCAAAGCAGATGCTCTGCCACTGAGCTACAGCACCAGCCCAGGATACTGTAGACACCGGAAAGCAGCGCTGGCTTCCCGCTCAGTTCCCGACCATGCCTTGCTCCTGCCCCTGCCTAGTACCTGCTGGAAGCAGGGCTTCGGAAGAGTGCTCTCCAGTTGCCACAAGTAATCACAGAACAGTTCTTCCACCACACGAAGGAAAGCTTCTCCATAATCATTTTCCAGGTGTTCCTTCAAAAGTATGAGAAAAAAAGAGCCGTTTTATGAGCTCAGATTAAAAGTCTAGCAAATTCTGCACCGCCGTAACAAGCACCTGGCCTCACGCAGGATTGCTTGCCATCCTACACCCTCTGACCCCCTTTCTCCAGCTGGGTTGTCCTTCCAATACAGTCTCCTTTCCGGCCTGTTTTCCAAACCTGACTCACCTGCACATACTTCTCTCGCTGCCTGTGGTCACTCAGCAATCCCAGCACCAGATCCCGGAAGTTTTCCTGAGCGGCTTCCACCAATTCCAAGTCCTGAGCAGTCTGTGATGAAAGAAAGGAGGATGGCAGCAATGTGGGGGAAGGGTCCCCTCAAGGAAGAGCTGGGCTGTCCAGCTCAGAAAAACACCAGAGAACAACATAAGAACAGCCCTGCTGGATCAGACCCAAGGAGGCCCATCTAGTCTAGCATCCTGTTTCACACAGTGGCCCACCGGGTGGTGGAGGAGTAGGAATTCTGGCTGCACTCACAGCTTTGGGGTGGGATGGAGGCTCATCCTCTGGGAAGTATGTATCTATGGCACTGTAGATTTTCCCATCTGGCTGTTCCTCCTGAAGCATGTTCATGACCACCTGATGAAAAGAGAGATCAAGGGATGGTCCCAGGCAAGGTGTCCAGGGAGGGGTGGGGTGGGGTAAGGAAAGCACAGCACTGTGGAAACCCCAGTCAAAACCAAGCCTGGCCACGCTATGGAGACCCAGCCGGGCTTTATGCGAGGTCGCCCCCCCACCCCATCAGAGCGCGACAGCCGCACAGAGCAGTGCGCCCTCCGGGGCCCCTCACCTTGGCCTGCAGGCCCAGGCGCAGCTTAGCGAGGTGCCGGTAGTGCACCAGGTTGGGAGCCACTTCCCCCACCGCGTCCAGCAGTGCCAGCACACGGGGGAAGTCACGGATCCGGCGCTCCTGGACCACGTGCCAGGCTGCGGCGGCCACCAGCCGCAGAGCGACGCAGGGATCCGGGGCTGCTGCTGCCAGGACTCCTTCTTCCTCCTCCTCCTCCCCATTCTCCAGCACAGCTGCCATGGCGGCCTGAGCAGAAAACAAGCCAGAAAGAGAGGAACAAGTGAGGAAAGGAAGCTTGCAAATTTGTCTGCCCTCCCAATACAGAGCCCACAATGGCCCCGCCCCTTCGACCAACTTCACCCCGCCCCCTCAACGAGCCCCACCCACTCCAGGCCCCGCCCCTTCACACAACCATCGATCAGACCACGCCCCATTGGGCGGTCCCGCCCAGAGCCATACCAGGAAACCCTCAGGCCACACCCCTCATCGCGCCGCGCCCCCTTCAAACCGCCCTCCGTTGCTAATGGCAACCTGTCCTCGTAGGGGGCGCCCTTACCCCTTTTCCTGTCGTGTCACTTCCGCTTAGACATTCGCCTTCTTCCCCGGATTTAGGATCTCCGTTTTGGAGAAAGCGCCATGATCCTGACTTGAGTTTTCTGTTCCTAGGCTAGACTCGACGCCCGTTGCCGCCGTGTGGGCATTTTTGGTTTTTAGGCACGGCACCGCTTCCGGTGTGTTCCTAGAGAGACGCGCGTGACATCAACGCGGCCCAGAAGTCACTTCCGGCGGCGCCTAACCGAAACCTGCGGTAAACGCGGCTTCACTTTGGAAGTTCTACAGCGGCCCCTGGTGGCTCTTCTGGGAACTGCGTCAGCCAAAGGCGCCACCAATCAGGGAAGAGGAGGGAGGCGGGGCTGGGGAGCCTTCTCTTCTGCTCTTGAAGCTGGTTGTGAAAGTGATGAAGTTGTAGTCCAGCAACAGCTGGCCAGCCTCAGGTTGGCCGGCCCTGAGGTAGAACCTGCCGCCTCCTTTTCATCATAGCTAAGCATGTGCAAAGGAGACGCAGTTGGTTCAGTGGGGAGAACGCTGATCCTCAGCTGTCCTTTACTGCAGTTCCCATCATCCCCAGCTGCAGAGGTCTTTAGCTGGGGATTATGGGAGTTGTAGTCAGCAGCATCTAGGAATCTCTTTTTATTTTTTACATTTATATCCTGCCTTTGATCCATTCTGTGTCTTCTGCAGATGTGGCCTACCATTTTCTGGCTACTGGCCATTATGACAGGGATGATGGGCGTTGTAGGCCCATAACAGCTTTAGGACCACAATACAGCACTAGAATACAGATCCAATAAGAGCCCCACCTTTCTGCCGTCTGAGCCTCCTCGTGGAAAAACCATGTGGCTGAAAGACACACCTTCCCCCAAAGAACCTCCTTAGAGATACATAACATACACAATTGGCTTATGTTTACATGAGTGCAGCCTTATTGGGAATCAGCGTAAGTGGAAACAGGCAGGAATGATGGTGTACCACAATTTCCATGAGGCAAATTGATATCACCAGGCTGAAGTAGCTAATGGGGTGTGGGTGTTGTCATCCATAAAGGCAGGGCAGGGGATCATATATACATTTGATTTGCTTGTTTAGATTTTTAATTTGCCCTAATCCTTGGGCAGATAATGACAATTTACTTGAAGAAATATTACTCTCACACTGCCCTTGAGTGGCTTCTCTTGGACAATCAAACTACAGCTCCCACAGCATTCTCCAAACCATTATGGTTCCAGTAGTGCCCTTCTGATGGAACATAGGAAACTGCCATATACTGAGTCAGGCCATTGGTCTATCTAGCTCAGTATTGTCTTCACAGACTGGCAATGGCTTCTCCAAGGTTGCAGGCAGGAATCTCTCTCAGCCCTATCTTGGAGAAGCCAGGGAGGGAACTTGAAACCTTCTGCTCTTCCCAGAGCGGCTTCATCCCCTGAGGGGAATATCTTGCAGTGTTCACACATCAAGTCTCCCATTCATGTGAGGATGTTCTTACCTAGGCCAACTAAGATGAAATCCCACAAGGCCATAATAACATCCTTAAGGCAGGGGTTCCCCAAACTTGAAAACAGAGCTGTTGTTAACCCATCATCCCCAGCCACAATGGCCTTAACTGGCAATGATGGGTTTTGTAGTTCAACAAGTTCTGGGGACCAAGCTTGAGAACCCTTCCTTTAAGTGTGGGCACTGATGCAAGAACTCCCATAATCTCCTTCTTAGGCAGATTCCAGATGGTGTTGCTTGGAAACTGTTTTCCAATGTGAACTTTTATATATATAGGGATATATATATCCCTCAGGGCTCCATACTGTCTCCAATGCTTTTTAACATCTACATACAGCCACTGGGAGAGATCATAAGATATTTGGTACAGAGTGTTTTCTGCCCCCCCCACCTTCCTGAGTTAAAAACCAACTCTGAGAGGCTTGTAAAAAGAAAAAACCACCCAGTTTTATTCCATTACTACAGACTGCTTCCATCTGAGGCTTTCGTTTTTAAATACACTCAAAAATACTTAATAAGTTACAAAAATAGGTTGTCTTAGGCTTCAGTGGCAGTTTGCATTTAGGCATGCTTAAAAGTTTAGAGTCTTTTACAACGCCTTAGGTGGGTTGAGCGTAGGCTAGGGTATCTTATTTTAATTACGTTGCAGGTAAACTATAATGGAACAGTATCAGAAATATGCAAAGCACACACACAAAGAAATGTAAGTAAAATCTGACGCAAAATCTGACTAACAAACTGTTCTCTATGCTGAATCCCTCTTTCCTCGAAAATTCACCCGACACCTGATGAGAATCAAACTTCCTGCCATCGTGTCTCTCAAGGATCTGCCGTTATTCCATGAGATAAACCTCCATGCTGGCTTTGACCGTGAGGGAGCAAATACTCCATGCCCTTCATTAAGCCTTTCCACACATGTGCTTCTCCAGCACAGACCACCCCTCTTGACCCAGAATTCCCAGCAACTGCTCTCTGGCTGCCATGGAGTTCACCAGCCTGTCAGTCGAGACAAGGATTCACTCCCTGTTAACTCTTTGAGGGGAGGCTGATCACTATGTATGTATGTATGTATTAATAAATAAATAAATAAGCAAGCAGAGGCAGATTTTCACACTTCAGAAACATTGCCACAACTGCTAATCTGGGTTGTATACTTTAATATGTTCACCATCTAGCTTCAAGTTTCAAGTTTATTGAATGGTCACAGACCCCTTCACCATCTGGCAAGAAAACACAGCTAGGCGACATTCAAAACAAAACAATAATCCAACCTGCTTTGAGTTAAAAACCTTTTATTTTCAAATAAATATCTATATTAGTGTGAAAAAAACAATCACAGCATTTTTGGCATGGTTCATTTTCATCTCGTTTAAATGTAGCACAGTCTGTTTTATCTTCCCATACATAACTTCTCGGCTTCAGGCAGTCAGGGAAGGCAGTGGTCATTTTATATATGCATACATTTAAATCTATGAACATTGGCAGATCAATAATGGCCTAGCAATACATATTACAATGGGTCATGCTTCCTTAGGGAGTTTAGTTCCATTGGATACATTTTTCAGGGCAGTTCCTGAAAAAAGATTCCCCACAGTCTGTACAAATTAGCCTCCTCAGATGGGGGCTGAGGAGGGAAGGAGGGAGGTACATGTTAATTCTCCTTTCCATAAAGCAAGGTAATTCCAATGGATACAGTAGGGAGTCAACTAAAAAGTAAAGCTAAAATTCCCCCGTTGCTTGCCGCCTCCCAAGGATGGGAGTGTGTGCGATTCAGTGTGTGTGTGATAAAGATGGGAGTGTGTGCGATTCAGTGTGTGAGATAAAGATGGGAGTGTGTGTGATTCAGTGCAATTCAGTGTGTGAATGATTCAAAAGGGTGGGTGTGTTTGAATCCCTTGATTCAAAAGGGAATGATTCAAAGGGAGTGTGTGTGATTCAAAGGGGAGGGATGTCACAGTGAACAAAAGGAGGACCATCAATACAAAATTTTCAGAGGACCCTGGCCTTTGGTGGGTGGCAATGAATAGCTTTGTAAGTCAGGGCTTGACAAATCCCAGGTGCCAGGGAGCCATGGCACCTAGAAATTCAGCCGTGGCACCTAGACTAGGATATTCAGATATAACATACATGGATATTTAGAGGTAGGATCATTTAATAAAATGTTTCATTTAATAAAATGTTTCTTTGTCCCAGTTAGCCCTGTTTTCTGTTCTAAGGAGGATACTTGTAAAGGGGGGAAAGAAGCCCATTTACCTGCTCCCCTCCACAATGTCATCATTAATTCTGGTTATTTTGTCGATCGCCTATTGTCTGGCTCCTAAATATTTGGGCGGGCTCTTAGATCTAAGGAAAATGTGCCAAGGCCTGCTATAGGGAATACAGATGGGCCCCTTTGAACTATGGAGGGAGCGATGGAGAGGGACGGAAACGGAGGAGTTGCGGAAGTATGTGGATATGTGGAAGGCAGATTCTACAGCCCTAGTCACAAATTATGATCAATGCACATACAATCTGTGTACAGTGTGCGCATGTACAGTCATTCATGTGAATGTTCAACACATGCACCGTAGGCCACTTCCTATCTGTACCCTGCATCGCAGGATCCTGCTCCCGGGTTCATGCATGGACAGTCATTCACACAAACACACAGATGTCTGTACAGACTCCTATATGCACAAACAGCGTAATGTCTAAACAGGGCTAATGGGGATGGATGGATGGGGAGGAAGGGATGGACTTGCTGGAATGGACGGCCAAGATGAAAGCTGGGTGGGGATTCAGGAGCGGAGCTATATACACAAAGAAAGAGGGATGAGGAATCTGTGAGTGCCCGGGAAATAGCGAGAGAGGGATGGAGAGATGGCAGGACGGTTCCTGTGGACGGATGGCAGGCCGAGAGGTTACATGCGATGGGGCAGGTCCATCAGCGCCCCCATCTCCACATCCCACTTCTCTGCTGTGGTTCCGTGGCCCAGCCAAGCCACCCCCTTTCCCCCTCCCCTCCCCATTCTGCTGGCATCATGTAGATACGTATATACAGTACATGACCACTAAGGTCTGGCTCAGACAGGCCGCCCAGTCCGCCCAGTCCTGGGTGCCCCACGAACATTGGGGGATTCCCGGGGATCTGGCTGGCGCGATGGGGAGCCCCTGGCAGGAGAGCCCCGGGGGTCCGGATGGCGGGCCGGAGAAGCATTTGCTGGGTTGCTGCGGTTGGCAGGCTGCCTTGCGGGAGAGGCCCGGTTGGGGGCAGGAGATGCTCTGGCAGGAGCCGGGGAAGCCCGAGTCGGAGCTGGGGAAGCTCGAGTCGGAGCTGGGGAAGCTCGGGCGGGAGCCGGGGAGCCCCGAGAAGGAGCTGGGGAAGCAGATGGGCCCGGCTGGGGTCCGGGGGTCACCTCGATGGTCAGCACCCCGTGGACCTGAGAGAGCTGGGGGCTGTCCAAGCTGGCCACAAGCTGGCGACGGCCAGCGCGCAGCGGAGTGAAGGGCTGGCGGAGCCTCACAGTCTGGTGGGGGCCGATGTTCCTGTGGAGAGAAGAGAGAGTCAGGATTCCTGGCTGGCATCTGAGGCCAGAGCTGGGCGAGAGCGAGGGAGGGCAAGGCAGGCAAAGGCTCATTGCTAGGAGAGGGCTGGGGCAGAAGACTTCTGAGGAGTCCAAAGCCCACCCTGAAAGCCCGACCCTCCCGTCCCAGCTGGCGAGAGAGATTTATTATTTATTTTTTGCATTTCTACACCGCCCAGTCCCACAGTTCTGGGAGGTTTACAAATGAAAACAAAGTATAATAATTCAAAAACCAAATGTAAAAGCATAGAATCTTAGGCATTTTGCACATGCACAAAGGAATTCTTGTTATTTAGATAACGCTTTCAGATGTTGAGTAGGGGTGTGCAAACAGGTTCGACGCTGAATGTGTTCGACATCGAACTGGTTTGGTTCGACTGTTCGGGGATTGAATCGAATCACCGTCTGTTTGATCCGTCCCCGGACCGAACACCCCCCGATGTTCGGGAGGTTTGCGAGCTGACAGTTGTTGTTTTTTAAAAAGTCACCTTTACTCTCCTCGGTGGAGTTCCTGGAGGCGGTGGGGTGTGTGTGTCTGCGGAGGTTCCCCCTCCCACGCCGGCCTCCGTAATTACCCCCCTCAGCCGGTTCAGCTGCTCTTGGGCCGGTTTTCGGCCTTCACCCGATGGTCCAGCGGCCATTATGCAGCCCGCGTGCCTGCGCACATGGCCTCTGTGTGGCCCGGGCCGAACTGGCTGAGGGGGTGATTACAGAGGCCGGCAGAGGGAGGGGGAACCTCTGCGGACCCCCCTCCAGGAACTCCGCCAAGGGGAGTAAAGGTAAATTTTATCTTATTTATTTTTTTACTATGTCAGCTCACGAACACCCCCTGCAAACCGAACTGGTGTGGGGGGGAGGTCGAGGGGGTGCTGGACCAAACTGGCCTGGTTGGGTTCGAGGCTGGTCCAGCCTCGAACCAAACTGGGCCAGCCGGTTCCATGCACATCCCTAATGTTGAGCCTCTTTTGCATGAAGTCTCTGGCACAACACTCTGGTCCAGCGGTTCCCAGATGTTGTTGGAATAAGACTCCCATCATCTCCCAAAGAACAAGCCTTTGGCCATTGTAGCTGGGGATGATGGGATTTGTAGTCAACAGCATCTGGGGACCGAAGGCTGAGGACCTCTGCTCCAGTCCCCATTTCCCACTGTAACTAAGGCTACATATATTTAAATAAAATTATGGCATGTCCTTTCCCTGTCTCTGTTTCCCTCCCCTTTCCTCTTTTATCTCCCTTGTGGATTTCTTGATTGTCAGCTCCTTGGGGTAGAGACCTTTTCTCCTGTACATTGCAAAGCCCCATGCACACTGATGGGATGGCAAAATAAATAATAATAATAACAATTCCTTGTAATTATTCAGTCTTACAATGGACGTGCTGGAGGAGAAAAATAATGTATCTTCCTAGGTGCTGCCTCTGTGGTGGAAGCAGCATCTTTGAGGGACTATCCATTAAATGCACAAGAAGGTGTTGTGGCTGCGGGAATGACTGGGTGGAAACAGGACATGTGAGTGACAGCTTGAGGCCGGAAGACAGCACTTTTGGGAGGGTCCTACTCACAGAAAGGGGTGGGGAATGGATCTCAGGGGGCTTAAGGAGCTGTGGGGAACGGCGGAGCTGTGCGGTAAGCAGGGTTTCGAAAGGATCACTCACCCCACTGTCATCGTGCTGGGGGTAGAGAGCCCCGATCCCTCCATGTGGAAGACGGCACCCGTCAGGGTCACAGGAAGCGGGTTCTTGAAGACCACCTGGACCTGGGTCTCCTGCCCAACGATGGCTGGACCCAGCATCTGAGAAAGAGAGAAAGTGTGAGGAGGGAGAGCTAGCCCCGTTTTTGCAGGGGGTGGGGGGTAGTTACAAACGCATCCCTCAGCCCAATTCTCACAAGGACACACATGCTCTTGGGCGCTCCAACAGGCCGGGGGCGCTCAATTCTGGGCCCCCAGATGCTGCTGGACTGGAACTTCCATCAACACTAGCCACAATGGGTTTTGTCGCCCAGCAACGTCTGGGGGACCTAGTTTGAGAACCCTGACCGAAAGAGATTATCCACGAGAGTGGACCTTGCCTCTGTATGTATCCGGACTGGGAATACACTTCCCAGTGTTTTCCTCATGAAGGTGGTCAGGTCTTATGAAGTCATGGGGGGAAACCTCAGAATTGCCCTCTCCTCCACTTTCTAGTGAGGAAGCTGCCCTCTCCGTGATGGAGGGAGGTGAGGCCTGTTCTGGTAGCATTCCCGTGACCAGGCAGCAAGGCGCCCATACACTTGTTCCCTGCGATTCCTGGGTCTATTGGGCCCTTGTAGAGGAAGCCTATCAGCACGGATCGAAGACAACAGTCTTGGAATGTGGAACGGAAGGAACCACGTGAATTGGAAGGTAGAAACCAGAGCATCTGACCCATTGGACCCTTTCCCCTTTAGGATGTCTACAGCCCCAGATCCCTGTCTCTCCTTAAGGGAGGAGAGCTTGTCCTGGGGTAGCAAGCATGAATGGTCCCCTTTGCTAAGCAGGGCCCACCCTGGTTTGCATTTGAATGGGCAGCTACCTGTAAGTTATTTCCCTTAGGGGATGAGGCTGCTCTGGGAAGAGCCCCTGTATGCTTCCGTGCAGAAGGTCCCAAGTTCCCTTCCTGGCATCTCCAAGATAGGGCTGAGAGAGAGACTCCTGCCTGCAGCCTTGGAGAAGCCGCTGCCAATCTGGGTAGTCAGTACTAAGCTAGATGGACCAATGGTCTGACTCAGTATATGGCAGCTTCCTATGTTCCCCAAAGACCCCTTTGGCTTCTCGTCATGACAGTCATCCCAGCCTTGCAGTTCCTACCGTGAGTGTGAGGTCCGGGGTGCGCAAGCGGAAGGTGTGCTCTTTGGCGATCACCTGGCTGGTCTCGGCCACCTTCCCAGAGACACTAAGCTTCATGGCGCCCTGGTCCACCAGGTGGGGCTTGTACTCGGCATAGGAGATCACCATGGGGACGGCTTGGGCTGGAAGAAGACAATTTTGGGGTTACACAGATCTGTACTTGACCCAAGACACATGACAAGCAGGATGGTATTATGGCCTCTTTGTTCTGGGGGTGGTGGGTGGTTAAAAGGCTGAGGCCTGCCCCATGCCCATGCGTGTCTGAGTGTGGCGTTCATCGCCCCAGACGTTGTCTCAGCAGGGTCAACCTTATGACTGGACTCACCTGAAATTTGATCTGGAGGCCCTCTCAGAGGAGGATGCAGAGCACGCCCCAGCCGTCCCCGAAAAATGCCCCAGATCCAACCAGAGCTGGTTCTCCTTCCAACAGTTGCCCCTTTGGAAGAGCCCTCGAGTTCCAAGAATCCTGGGTCCCCCAGCAAGGCTCCTGTGCCTAGAGCCCGCTACTTCCCCCCTGGGACCCCAGGATTTATTTTGGCCGGGGATGAGGGACATTGTAGCCCCACAACAGCTGGAGAGTGGACACCCCTGAATTAGGCGCTTGCAATATTCACACAGCACAAATTTCCTACACAGAAGCTGGTTCTGTGCAGGGAATTGTGTCCATCCGTGCTCAGTGGGTCATGCATCATGCCTACACATCATGCCCACGCGTCAGAGGGGTCAGTGTGTCACAGCGTCCCCGCGCAGAGATGTGGCTCAGGGGTCCAGCCCATCTTACCTCCGCCTGCCGGAACCTGAACTTGCCGCTGCTCCTGCTTGAAGTTGCTGCCCGTCACGCCTGTGTAGTACATGACCGCCACGAAGAGGTTGAGGGAGACGTTGCGGGGCACGTTGCTCCGGTTCTTCAGGTTGATCCGCAGGGAGATGTCTTGGCCCGTGTAGGCATCTTCCGTATCTACGGTAACCGAAATATCCTCTCCCCAGTCTTTGTTGGTGTAGATGTGGGCTTTGGTGCCGTGTTTGGCCGCGGTCTCCACGGCCTTGCGCTCGGCTTCCGATCCTGGGGAGAGACCAGAGCGGGAGGTTAAAAGGACTGGGGACTCCTCGCCTATTGCTACGGCAACTGAGACCAAGAGCCTCCCTTTGGCCCTTGATGGAGAGGAAACAGCAGCCCAAGACAGGATTTTGTACGAATTGAAGATGTGTGCATGCCTCTCTTTATTACTTATTTATTTTATTATTTTTATTTATTATTTATAAATTTATAATATTTATATTTATTATTTACTTATTTATATTTATACTTATTTATATTTATTATTTACTTTATTACTTATTACTCTCTTTATTACTTTATTTCTTACTTATTTAAAGTTATTTAATTTAATTTTATTTATTTCCGGGCATATTTACATCCCGCCAAAAACTTGTATCTCGTGGTGGTTTATATGAAAATTATAACAGCATGATCACATTAAAACCATAACCCCCCCTGCTAACTGAACAAAAGAGGCACCTTTTAAAAGTGGTGATTCTCTTTCTTTAGCAGGGTGGTGGGGGGAACAACTGGCCCTCTCCACCCCCAGCACAGCATCCCTCCAGTGGCTGTTCTGGTGTCTATCTTATGTTTCTTTTATAGATAGTGAGCCCTTTGGGGACAGGGAGCCATCTTCCTTCCTTCCTTCCTTCCTTCCTTCCTTCCTCTCTCTCTCTCTCTCTCTGTGTGTAAACCGCTTTGGGAACTTTTGTTGAAAAGCGGTATATAAATATTCGTCATATGGGTCGTATAAACAAAAACAACCACCACAAAAACAGTGAAACTGGCTTTCCAAACAGCCATCTGGAGGAAATAAATGTGTCTTAAGAGCTCTTCCAAAGGCTGCTAGGGATGATCACACACCCTTATCTCAGCAGGGGTTCCTCCAGATGTTGCTGAACTAAAACTCCCACCATCCCCAGCTACAA
This sequence comes from Hemicordylus capensis, assembly GCF_027244095.1. NCBI lineage: Eukaryota > Metazoa > Chordata > Lepidosauria > Squamata > Cordylidae > Hemicordylus > Hemicordylus capensis. The sequence continues at coordinate 4,441,853 of NC_069662.1, read as the reverse complement.
TTGGGGCTGGGGGTGATGGGAATTGTAGTTCAACAACATCTGGAGGACCACAGGATGGGAACCCCTGGTCTAAAGCCTCAGACAGGGAGGCAGTGGATAAGGCCTGACCCTGAGTCACCGGCAGAGGAGCTGGTAGGGCAGTCCACCTCAGAGGGTCTTAATGAGGGATAGGTCTCATAAGCCCCTTACTTAGGGGTTAGCCCTCTGAGCTGTAGTGGGGTATACATCTTTTAAATAAATAAAATAAAGAAATGAAGACTTGAAGAGGTTCTCTTAAATACTCCGGGCCCAAGCTGTTTAGGGATTTATAGCTAATTACCAGAACTTCATATTTTGCCCGAAAACATAGTGGCAGCTAATGCAGCACTTTTAGAATAGGAGTAACTCCAGGTCATTCTCTTTTCCTGAGAAATTTATAGTTTTAAAGCTTCAGGTTTGAGAGTTTTTATTTGTATTTTAAATTGTTTTAACGGTATCCATGTTTTAATGGCTGCTTTTAGGTTGTGAACTGCCCAGGGACCTTTTTGTACAGGGCAGTATAGCAATGTACTAAATAAATAAATACTCCCCCGCCACCAGTCCCTTCTCCTCCATGCCCCCCACCGTACCCTCAGGATGTTTGTAGATGTCGGTGATGTCGTCTCGCTTGTGGGAGCCCACCGCCTTGGTGCTGATCAAGTGGCCAATGGCCTTTTCCTCTACATAGACGATCTTGAAGCTTCCGTCGGACTGGCGCTGCCAGTACACTTTGTCACTGTTCACCTGCAGAGGGCGCCAGAGAAATCATCAGCAACTCCTACTGTATTCTCTCTCGCTCCCAGTCGCTCCCAGGCGGCTGCTTGGGGAGACAAAGGCTCAGCTGAGCTTGGGGATCTGTTAGAGAACTGATTATGTAAGCCAAAAGCTGCTCTTGGCCATGATTTTCGATAGGCTCAAATTGGGGCCTCTCTCTAGCCCTTGGCCCCTCCGTGGTGAAAGCTTTTCAAGCTTTCTTTTCTAAAGCTTCGCCTTGGAAGTTAGAATGGGAAACTGTTTCAGTTTTAGACTGGAAGCGCCAATGAGGACAGCCATGGCTTTATAGCAAGAGTGGCCAACCCGAGGGTTTTCAGCTGCTGTTGGGCTACAACCCCCATAATCCCCTGCCACAACAGCCCGGCTCTATCATATTTCTTTTATCTCTATGGTCACATCAACATCTCTCTTGTGTAGGAGCTCTCCCAGGTCCTGAACAGACTAAGACTGTCTTTGGCAAAGATAGGCATCCTGGGAAGGAACGGAGAGGCCGTATTCAGGTAACATCCGCACCAGCAAATCGATACTGGAGCACATACCTCAGCAAAGCAGAAGGAGGCGTCGTACTTCATATAGACCAGCCCGTTCTTGATGGCCTCGACAGAACAGGGTCCACAGCAAAAGATGCCTGTCGGAGAAAGCGTGGAAGAACTGAGAGGGAGGGGAGGATGGGTGCAGAGCAGGGAAAGGGAATATCGACAGGCTCCATACACCCTTTGAGGAATGGACTACGGCATCCTGTGTTCATCTCACTGCAGTACAGTCCAGCCCAAGGTCAGCAGGTTTTATAGGGTCAGATGGGATTGGATTGATTCCCAGCAGTTTGGTATAGCTGCAGTACCACTCCCTGGCCATCTGCAGCGGAGGCACTGCAGTGCAGTTGAAATGCAGCCAGTTCTAACTCTCCTTGCATACTGCCACAGCCGTGCCAGAGTATGTCAGCTGGGCCCAGACTCCAGATCCAGACCCCTGAGGTCTTGCACTCTTCCTTCACTGGGGAACAGAACTGATAGAGCCCTTCTCCCCCATGACTTGTCTCCATTGCTAAGAAGGGTCTGCCCTGATTTGCATTTGGATGGGTGCCTACCTGTGAACACTGTCTGTTGTAAGATATAAGGGGCTGTAGTTCAGTGGGCTTTGCATGCAGAAGGTCCCAGGGTCCATCCCTGGCAGCATCTGCAGGTCGGGCTGTGAAGGAACCCTGCCTGAAACCTGCGAGAGCTGTTGCCGGTCAGAGTAGACAATACTAAGTGAGGTGGACAGAGGGCCTGACTCAGTATATGGCAGCTGCCTTTGTGACGTCCCTATCTGCTCCATCCCTGCCTTGTACACCGTGTCGGGCCCCCTCCAACTTACCACTGCTGGATTCCTGCGGGGTGGCGTCTACCACCTGCCACCCATCGTAGCCTGAAGGCAGGTCTGGCCGCGTCATCCAGCAGTCGTTCCATACGTGGAAGTTCCTGCACCAGGAGGAGGAAGGGAGGATTCGGGTCAGAGGGCAGCGGCACCCACTCGGGTCTCCCGCTTGCCCACCGCCGACATCACAGCTGGGAGAGCCGGGCCCGATTCTCTCACCAGACGGAATCCTTGTTGAGGTGCTCCAGGGGCTTCATGTTCTCGTCGAAGTAGATGTCCATGGTGAGGCTGACGTCCGTGTCGTGGGCCGAGTTGTAGTTGGTGACGGTCCGCGTGGCGATGCCCAGGCAGCGGAGCACTGGCGGGAACAGAAGGGAGAGAGCCTCAGTGGAAGGACCCACACATTCTCGGCTGGGCCACCCCCAACCCCTCCCGCAAAGGAATGTAGCTCCTCTCAGCTTGGGGTCATGTGCAGCGGTGGGGAAGAAAATAAAAATAAAAGGGAGGAGAGCTGGTCTGGTGGTAGCAAGCCTGACTGGTCCCCTTAGCTAAGCAGGGTCTGCCCTGGTTGCATCTGAATGGGAGACTTGGTGTGTGAGCACTGGAAGAGATTCCCCTCTGGGGATGGAGCCGATCCGGGAAGAGCATCTAGGTTCCAAGTTCCCTCCCTGGCAGCATCTCCATGACAGGGCTGAGAGAGACTCCCGCCTGCAACCTTGGAGAAGCCGCTGCCAGTCTGTGCAGACAATACTGAGCGAGATAGACCCATGGTCTGACTCCGTATATGGCAGCTTCCTATGTTCTTAAGATGCTCTCAGTTTCTTCACTGGGATGTGAGCATTTGGCAGGAAATGCAATCGGTCAGTGAGCCAAAGCTGACACTGGGAAGAGGGCTGGGGAGACAAAGGCCCATTGCTTCCTAGGGAAGGTCTCCCAGGAGCGCTTGGTATGTTTGTGTTTGGGTGTGTGGGTGGAATAAGGAGCTCTTCACTCGCTGTCTCTGCTTCTCTTCAGCGGTCCCTTTCTTTACATAAGGGCAGAAGAACAGCCCTGCTGGATCAGGCACAAGGCCCATCCAGTCCAGCATCCTGTTTCACACAGTGGCCCAACAGATGCCCCTGGAATGCCCACAGGGCATGCCCTCTCTCCTGCTGTTCCTCTCCTGCAACTGGTAGGCTGGAGGTGGCCTATAGCCACCAGACTAGTAGCCACTGATAGGCCTGTCCTCCATGAATTTGTCCAAGCCCCTTTTAAAGCCACCCAAGCTAGTGGCCATCACCACTTCCCATGGCAGAGAATTCCATAGCTGGATTATGCGCGGTGTGAAAAAATACCACCAAGTGGTAGCAGGGCTGCCTTTTGGACTTCCTCTTGTCGGTCCTAAATTTCCCAACCTTCAGTTTCATGGGATGACCTCTGCTTCTAGTGTTGTGAGAGAGGGAGAAAAATCCCTCTCTGACCACTCTCTCTACTCCGTGCATCATTTTATACACCTCTATCATGTCTCCCACGTAGTTGCCCCCCCCCTCTCTTTCCCTCCCCCAACCAATAGTAGCTACCTGTGGTGACCACTCCAGCAAAGACCCAGCACTGCCCATATTGGACTGGGTAGCCCGTTCTGTGATACTGAAGGAGGATATCTCGGCTGCCCACCCATGCTGAGGGGTTGGTGCCACGGGAATAATCGCCTGTCCAGTTCCCCACCAGCACCCCGTTGTCATCTATAGAGTTCACCTGAGAGAGAGAGGAGTCATTAGCAAATGCCACAAAATGACAACAAAATGCAAGCAGGGTATCAGAGGTCACCAATAGCTCCAACTCAAAACAGGAAAGCAGCTGCAGAAATCAGCTGGTGGGAGGCTGAAAGCAAATCCCACCAAGGGCAGTTAACTGTCCTGACATGATGTTTATCTGTGGAACTCCCTGCCCCAGGGAGGGGAGGAGGAGGAGCTGGAATACCACCCAGCCTGCAGCTCACCATGGCAGAAACAACGCGGGAGACCATGATGGGGTCTCCGCGGCTGGCGTGAGGCATCCCCCGCCGGTCCAGCATGAAGAGGCAGGCGTCCAGCACTCCCTTGTCAAACTGTGGGGGAGAAGAGAGAGCCGGTCATTGTCTAGAACGCAACCCCGTGTGCTCTGGGGGGCAGGGCAGCTGACCCCATCCCTGCCCCGCACACAAAGCCCCACTCTAGCTCTGCTCAGCCCCTGGCGTCCGGAAGGGCACAATACCTCTCAGAGGTGCCCCTCGGTAATTTTGGAGCCTGGACCTAAAGGCCTTTGGAGGCCTCCCCCGCCGCCCCCAAGTTTAGCATCACCCCCCTACGCACAACACACACACTGTGACACACGAAGCAGTTTTAACACATGGGTTTCTGAGGGCACAAACAGCAACCACTCACAAGCATGCAAGGATATAAAACAGGTATATTTGTGCAACTCTGCAGGGGCAGGAATATTTCAACACACAACTCAGCCTCTTCCCGTCCCACATAGTTCTTTCCCCACTCTCCTCTGCTGTCTCTAAAGCACCCGCCCCCCATCAATCGCCCTCAGTCACCTTGCGCTGCGTGGCACACCAGCCACACCACCCAGGACGGACGAAAGAGGATTTGGGGGCCTCCAGAGGGTGTGGCGGCCCTGGACCTCAGCCCCAAAGTCCAGGGGTAAGAGCGCCTCTGATACCAACCTGTGCGTAATTCCACGTCCGCTCCCCAATCTGGCTCTCAGTCCCGTAATAGATCCGCCCCGATTCATTCAGCACGTATTCATCTAGCGAACCGGTCTGCGGCAGGTAGACGGGATCCTCTGAACGGAAACGGAAGAGCAGAGGGGGGATGTTTAAGCTTTTCAAGTTCTAGGGCTTCCGAATGCAGAGCCCTTGGTTAGGAGAAGGGATAGGGGGACATTCACCAGCTGGTGGGTAACTAACACAGGCTGCTTTTTAAAAAAACAGACAATATTTTTAAGAGCTGGCTAACAAGCAGACATTCAACAGGTGCAGCTTAGCGTGTCTCCCCCCCCCCCGCCATCATCATATTTTTTCCTGCTTTTCTTCCACAGGGTGGCTTACATGGTGTCCCCTAGTTTATCCACACAACAACCCTGTGAGGTAGGTTAGACAGAGAGAGAATGAGAGTGGGAAAGAGAGAGAGAGACACACACACAGACAGACAGACAGACAGACTAGGCCAAGGGTAGCCAGTGAGCTTTATGGCTCAGCAAGGATTTCAACTGGACCTTTTGTCCCCCACACCACAAATAAAGGTAGAAATAAGCGTTGCATTTAACTTTAGAATGTTCAGCACATTTAGAATTTGGGTACTTCCCGGCAGAAAGACCTGTTGTCCGAGAGGAGAGCTGGTCTTGTGGTAGTGAGCATGATTTGCCCCCTTTGCTAAGCAAAGCCTGCCTTGGTTTGCATTTGGATGGGAGACTCCACGTGAGCAACATAGCTCAGTGGAAGAGCTAAGCTTGCACGCAGAAGGTCCCAAGTTCCCTCCCTGGCAGCATCTCCAAGATCGGGCTGGGAGAGACTCCAGCTTGAAACCTTGGAGAAGCTGCTGCCAGTCAGTGCAGACAATACTGAGCCAGATGGGCCGATGGTCTGACTATGTCCCTATGTTCTTGCCCCACCATGGAAGCCAGTGGCTGCTGGGGTTTAATCCTGTGGCAGAATCCGGCGAATGATCCTCCCAGTATTGGCCTCAAATTAAGTCTTAATTCTGTCCATATTAAGAGTTAAAGGGGGCTGATTAGGACATACACACAGTGTATGTTTTGGACTTCTCTGTGATTCTGTGCTTTTTCCAAAGCACTCCCTAAACTCTCTGCTTCTGTTTGTCTTTTTACATGTGCTTCTTCACGTGAAGCCAAGAGATGTGTTTTCTTTGGTGCCTTGTCCAACACATTACACACGAGAGATAAATTTCCTTTTCACCCACCCAAGCCTAATCTCCTTTCTGTCCACTCTGAAGTCGGGAAGGAAACAGGGATGGGGGTGTGGGGAGGAGATAAGAGCCAGGGGGGGTGGGGTCTTGGCAACTGTGGGCCCCATCCCTTCCCTGCTGGCCCCCTTCCAGCAGCTGCAGCAGGGCGTCTCAAGCTTGGGTTCCCAGGGGCCACCGAACTACAACTCCCATCATCCTGAGGGCGATGGGGTTTGCAGTCCAACATCTGGGGGACCCAAGCCTGAGAACCCCTAAGCTACGGAGCTGGGAAAAGGCGACCCTCGCAAAGGGGGCAAAAGGAGGCAGCTCCAAACTTCCCCACAGCAGGGTCTGTGGTTTGTGCCAAGGTCAAAGCCTCTGTCCACTAGGTAATACTGCCAGTTCCCAAGCAGACTGTTAACCTCCGACATTGCTGAATGAATGACGGATTTGGGTCATGCCTTATCAAATCTCTGTCTTTCAACAGTTCTGTGGGATGCAAAACAGAACTGGGGACAGAGAGAAAAAGCACACCCACTGGCTACAATTCTTCCCACCAGCTGCTAATACCTCCCCCACTCTTTAAACATCTTTCAATAACCCAGGAAAAAATAAGCATTTCTAAGTATTGTTGGTTTCAGAGGGAGAGTTAAGCACGTGCTTAAATCTTTCCTATCAAAATCAACAGGTTGTGACTGACTTGTTTAATGCAAAAGGTCTGATGTACTGCTGTGGTTCGAGTGTTGGACTACTAGGACTGGGAACTAGGGCCCGAGTTCAAATCCCTGTTCAGCTATGGAACTCACTGGGTGCTTCTGGGCCAGTCACTTCTCTCCCAGCCAAACCTAACAGGGATGCTGTGAGGGTAAATATAACCACATATACTGAGGGCTCCTTGGAGGAAGGATATAAAAGTAAAATTTAAAAAAATACAAAATGCTGATGAAGGCACTTCCAAGCAGCAAATACATCAGCTGTGATGGTTCTGGTCTGCTCCGGTTATGAGAAATAAAGTACTGTGTCAGAAATTGCAAACCCTAAATACAGAACTTCTCAAACTAGGGTCCTCAAATACTGTTGGACTACAGCTCCCATCATCCCAAAGGCCTTTATGGCTGGGAGTGATGGGAGTTGTAGTCCACCAACATCTGGGGACCCAAGTCTGAGGATCCCTGCTATGACGCATTTTCTGCTTATGGGGTCTGTCAGACGGCCAGCTCAGCGGATCCTGAAACCCTGCTGCCCCCCTCTGTGCCCAAATTCCAGTCCGGTCCTGTCACTTACCGGGGCACCAGGGGTTGAAGAGGATGTAAATCTCGTAGCGGGGATCGAAGGGCATCGGGTACTCGCCCGCCTTGCTCCGTGTCTTGACGCTGAACTGGTACTTGCCGATAATGGCGGTGGGCGAAGTGCAGACCCGGAGATCCATGGTGTTGGAGTCAGAGTCCTTAATCTCTGCTGACCAGCCCAGGCCAGGCAGAGAACTGCCCACAGGCACCAGGATGTGGGTCCCCTTCGAGACTTGTGGCGTGGGGCCTGCCAGAGAGATGGAGACAGACGTTAGGAGAGAGGTAGAGGCAAGAGGAAGAAGATTTGATGTGCCAGGAACATCTTCCTTCCTATGGAGATCCAACCATTACATTAAACACACAAACAGGCATCTCTGGGTATGCGCATCATTTGTGGGAATGACCGTACATGTGTTCATTTAAAAGCCAGCCTGGGGACTGGACCCTTTAAAAAGGTGGAGTTCAGACTGGGTGTCCTGCTGCACACACGTTGAATGCAATGTGTGCATAATGGTGCAAGTGTTCAGATCAATCACATGTACCTTGATTGCACACATACTGAACGTAAGGTGTGCGAAGAAGCTAACCGCGCATCTTATCATGGGTCGGTCTGTTCTCAAGAGTAGATTCTGGCTCCTGCTCGGAGCGAAGTGTATCCTCGGCAGATTTTCCACTCAAGGCAGAGTTCTCAAGCTTGTGTTGTTGGGCTACCACTTCCGTCGCCCTCAGTCTTTGGCTACTGGAGTTGGGGATGATGGGAGTTGTGGTCCAAAAACATCCCTGATGTATGTGCTCTCCTAAGCTCTCTCTCGACATGGTTGAGGGAGCAGATCACGACCTTCTGGGTCACATCCACCTGTCTCAAACCTTTTTTTAGGTCTCCCTCCAGGAGCCAGGAGGCCCATCGCAGTAGCCAGATCTGCCTCCTTGTCTTTGGCTCCTGGCCATCCTCTTAGCCACATGGCCGGGCTGCCTTCTCCAACCGCAGGAGCCACTTGTCTGGCCTAAGGAATGTGCCTCACCCTTGGCAAGGCACCCACTGATTCTTCGAGGCTACTATCACCCTTGCAGTTCTGCCTCTTGGCTTGGTTCCACCCACACAATCCACACTATTGACCTGCCCATCCGGCCTTTTCTCTCTTCCAGGTCTGGCCTCAGTGGCTGGCCAACAAAGGGCCCACAACGTTTCCCAGGGCTAACGCATTGCGGGTAAACAAAGATGGCAACTGTTAGTGCACTAGCAGCCACCATCTTTGTTTACCCACAATGCAATGGCCTTGCTCCTGCATCATCCAGCACCGCTGGGTACTAGGACGTCTCTTTTCAATCAGGAAAGGCGCTCTGTGCATGCTCAGAGAGGCACCCTAGCCATGTTTCCCCCCAACATTCAGCATCACAAGTAACAAAAACATAGCTCTCAAAACAGAGGACGCATTCCATCTTTCTGTCAGCAGCCTCCTTGTGCTCCCAGCTATCTGCAAAAACCTTGGCCTGGAGAGAGGCCAAGGGCTGGGCGAGTTTCTTCTCCCTCCCTTGTTTGTTGATGTTCAGGAACGGGCGTCCTTTTAAGGGAGTCCTGAAGCAGAAGGGTGTTGCTTTGACCCAACCGCCTGGGAAGAGTGGGAGGCATCGCAGGGGCAGGGAATGGATGGACCCACTGCTGTGGGGAAGCTCACAGGGTTGACTGGCTCCAGCAGCGGGAGGCAGAGGTGTTTGAGTTCAGTGTGACCCACAAAAGGTCATAACAGCTATGTAACAGAATTGCCAACTGACCAGAAAAATCCAGGCCTGGCCTGCTCCTCTGCCTGTAACAATTGTTTGATGATGTGCAGTAGTAACAAGCATTTGAAGCTTTTTGTGGTACAGAGATGACGACAAGTCTCATCACCTAGGAATGTCTGCAGGTTGCCCTGGAAGTTTTTCACACCCGGCTTTTAATTCGCATCTTCTCATTTATCATTATCATTTAATTGGCAATTAAAAAACCCCCAAACATTTGAAAACCCATCTTTTCACCCAAACTTTCCCAGCTGTTTAAAACGGTCTGTTTTAATTTTATGGTTGATGTTAAATGGTTGAATTGTTTTAACTTTTTATATGTGTTTTGATTGTTTTATGTTAACATCCCAGAGACGAAAGTTTGGGCGGCGTAGAAGTTTGATAAATAAAGAAATAAGAAATAAAAGCTCCTCCAGAAAGGAGGTGTGCATTTACATATCAGCCAAATTTACTCCGAAGACTCTGCAAGCTATCAGGGAGCACTTCACACACAATTTGAGGTTTTCACTGCGCATTAGAGTGTAGCCCGATATATATCTGGGGCAACCCCCCACCCCCCACTTTTTGCGTAGGTTTTTTTGGGCAGCTTCGAACTTTCAGTAAAGCCACAGTAAACGCTGCTGTCTGGAAAAGCTCCTGGTGTTAAAGGCACAGGAGCAGGGGACAACAGCAGGGAAGTTGGCAACCCCACCAACAACGGTCTGTCCACAGGTTAGCACTCCTTGGCTGGTGGGCTCTGCTAAACTGCAGGAAGAAAACACATCCTAGGTCCCTGTGCTGCTCCCGGCATGCCATGGTACAAGATAAATAGCTGTGTTGTGAAAGGATCCCGAAGCGGTGTGTGGGGGAGAATCTTAGACGATGCACAATGTCTGCCTATGCACACCCATCCGCTGGTGTGGAGGAAGTCTATGGGGAGATTCTCAGGTTGCTCAGAAGGGAAGTAGGGAGGGATATTTGTGCCCGGAACCTCCCGAAGTTCTTTTCCATCCCAATCACCTTCCGGAGAAGCAGGTTAGGACAGGAAGCACGAAAACCTGTTCTCCAGCGGGGCGCGGTCCCGCATCTTCATATCGTCTCCCTTTTTCTCCCTCCTACACCGCATGTTCTAGCTGGCAAAAAAACCTGGGTGCTGTGTCATCAGCGTCCTATCCTGCCCCCTCTCTGCCCCACCTAGGGGTTCACCACTTTTCTTCCTGGCAGGAATCCTATTAGCAGCTGAGCAACGGGCAGAAATCCAAGAGATGGAGTTTTCGCCCAGCCATGAGAGATGCTGGTGGGGAAGGCTGCACCCCTTGGACTTCTGTCTGTCATGCTCAGAAGTTGTTAAAGGTGCAGCTGGAGGACCTTTCCTACAAGGGGAGACTGGGCTTTTTTTTTTTTTTTAGTTCAGGGGAAAGTTGATTGAGCCAGGGAGGGCAAGAAGACAGTGGTTTGTAAGATTCTGCCGGGTGTGGAGGCAGTGGATAGAGACAATATGTTCTCCCGCTTTTCATATTAGTAGAATTTGGTTTTACCCAATGACATGGATTGGCAAGAGATTAAGGACAGCCAAAATGTTCTTCACACATCATTCATCAAAGCTCATTGTTAACATATGGAACTCACTGCCACAGGAGGTGGCGATCACTACTGGCTTGGACAACTTTAGTAGAGGATTGGAGGAGACAAATGCATGGCCTTATCAGTGGCTATTACTCACAATAATCAGATGGAGCCTCCAGGTCCAGAGACAGTCTATCTTAAGTGGCTGGAGGCAAACAACAGCGAACGGTTGTTCCCTCCTGCCCCGTTTGTGGGCTTCCAGCAGGCATCTGATTAGCCACTGTTGGAAACTAGATGGACCTTGGGTCTGATCCAGCTGGGTTCTTCTGATGAATGTTTTAACCCCGAAAGGAGAAGGAAGAGTGCAGCCTCTCACCAGCAATTCGGGTGGGGAAGTTGTTCTGGTGGGTTCCTCATACCACACTCAGTGGGTGAGCTCCCATTTTAGAACCTGCCCATGTTTATTTTCAAGAAGAGAGGGGCTGAGGCTTGCATGCCCCACCTCTAAGGCGCACTGCAAGGCCTGGAAGCCCTGTGGTTTAACCCCAGGTAAACCATGTCGGACTGCCTATATCCCAGGTCCTCTTCTCTAAATTAAAAAGCCTCAAATGCTGGATCCTTTCCTGGTAGGGAAGTTGCTCCAACCGCTGATCATTTTGCGGGTCTTTTTCTAGGCTTTCCTCCGCTCTGCAGTATCATTTCTGTTATCTCTCTCCTGTGCGTCCCAATGGCCACGTAGGCGCTTTCGGGGTGGGGTGGGGGATTTGCTGGGATTCCGGGTGGCAAAAAGAAGGGCTTCCCACCACAGAGACGGGTGGGGTCTGCCTGGGTCATAGACCCATGAAATTATAGAGCAGGCCAGCCCTGCAAGCTAATCAAAGGGTGGGATTGTGTCAGGGGAGGTACAGAAAGAGGGTGGGTGGGGGGGAAACTCATGCTTAATTATTAGACTGGCTGTGTTGGAAGCCAAGAGAACCAGCTGTCTGGGGCCTGCCCTATTTCCCAACTCTTCTCCCTGAACAAATTTAGCAACACTTCTCAGGGATGCTGAGAATCAAATTCCTCACCCACTTGAGTGGAGAGTGGTTGATAAGAAAGAGTCCTGGGCAGAGACCAGTTCCACCGGTAACATGAAAACTCTCTCTCTGGGCAAAACAACGCCAGTCAGATGGACTCCTAAAGAGGAGGGTTGCCCTGTATTTTTTCCTGATGCAGCAAGTGGTTGTGTGATAGGCAAACATTACAGGCGTGGTCTTTCCCTGGGCGTGGAGAGGCAATGCAGGAGAAAGCTTCACCTGGTGAATTTCTGCCTGTGGTTCAGTCAAGTCACCTTTGTTTGCCCACCAGGAAAAAAAAAAACTGGTAATCATGATCAGGAACAGGGGGGATGCAATGCTTAGTTCTTACCAGAACAACTTGTTTTAATCTGCCTACTTTCCTTAAGCTATAATCTTTAATGATAATTACCATCCTCACAGGTTAGCCCACTCGCACCTCAAACATTCATGTGTCCACCATCTTGAATTAAGGTGGATGACATCACAAACTACACCACTGAGGTGTCCCTATAACTGTGCTAAATTTGGTTCAAATCGGTTAGGCGGTTCACAAGTCAGCCTACTTGTGCCTCAGACGTTGATGAGTCCGCCATCTTGAATCGAGGTGGATGACATGCATCATCACAAACTACGCCATTGAGGTGTCCCCTACAACTGTACCCAATTTGGTTCATATTGACCCACACACTGCAAAGGTGTGGTGTGATAGCGGAGGACACACAAACGGACAGACATACAGAATGATCTCATGAGCTTACTTTCCCTAAGGAAAGTCGGCTAAAAATGAGAATCATGCTTCGGATTTGCTTAGGAATCAGTACCTTGGACTTGGAAACCCCATGGAAGGAATGGACTGGTGAGAAAGGCACTCTGCACATGCTCAAGAGGCACTTGGCTATTACTTCATATTATCTGGGCTGAGCACTTGGCACGGAAAACAGATCCGAGAGTTGCTGAAAGCTGGCTCATATTTAACCGCTGGAAAGGACACTGATAGGGCTATTGACGCTACCCAGGAAGAAATTAAACCCCTAAATGAGTTAATTATTTCCCCCTATTGATAGTTAATTAATAACTCGATAATCTCTAAATAAGGAGGCTCAAGTTCTTTGATCAAGATACATTAAAATATAAGCTAATGTTGAGCCAACGTGGTGTAGTGGTTAGAGTGCTGGACTAGGACCGGGGAGACCCGAGTTCAAATCCCCATTCAGCCATGAAACTTGCTGGGTGACTCTGGGCCAGTCACTTCTCTCCCAGCCTAACCTACTTCACAGGGTTGTTGTGAAAGAGAAACTCAAGTAGGTAGGACACCGCTCTGGGCTCCTTGGAGGAAGAGCGGGATATAAATGTAATAATAAAATAATAATGATGGATTTACATCACATTCAAATCATTTTGCACAGTCTATTCTGAAACTGCAATCTTAGCTTCTGTATAATTTCAATTTTCTGGCTTCAATTTCCGGCCTTCCTGGTGGCCGGAGAAGAATGCTGGGAGAGGAGAGACAAATTAAGGTTTTGCAGGGGTCTCCCAAGTTGTAACAACACTGGAAGCACGTAGGGTACAATTACATCTCTGCTTTTGCAGTCCAAATATGCAACAAAATGGACCATGCCTTCTTCCAAGGGGACCATATTCCTCAAGATCCTCCCTGCTCTGCACTATACAATACATATTCAGCAGACATTAAAGCCTCTTTCCCAGCTATTTGTATCTCTGACCACAGCTATTAGGCCTTCATAAGCATCACATCCTACAGTATGCATTAGAGTTAATTGAACAACATTAGGGTGCTTTGAAGTGCATTGCATGGCTATTTCTATCCTGGAGGAAGTGACTTTTTTACCCAGAGCTGCAATACTATAAGGGACGGTTATATCTTATATGCACAGTAGTCCTGACAGGGTCCTCTAAAATAAGCCTCTGCAGATATTGTCTAATAGGACCAAACTTTATGTGGCAATGACAAACTCATTTGATTTAGCCAAGCTCTGCCTCCACCATGCATAGAGCATGGGGTCTGTATTTTGTTTTGCTAATCCTTCTCACTCACGTCTATCCCCCTGCCCAAGTGCATCTAGGCATACTTTTGGACCAGGGATGCTGTGCTTTCTATGTGATTGTGGCAGACCCAGGTTGTTGTTATAATAAATAATATTTATATTCCACCTGTCAACAAAAAAGGAGTTTTCAAAGTGGTTTACATCGCAAAAGCAAACAGATGGTGGTTCTAGATCAGGCTTGGAACACCTGATCTAAAACAGCAACAACAACACAAAGAAGACCCAGCAACACCCACTGGAGAGATGCCATGCTGGGCAGAACAGGGACGGCCATGTGTCTATGGTACTTGCTGCTCCCCCTGCACTTTAGAGAGGCTCATCTTTGCCTGCACGAAAGGGTCTGGATGTCCCACACCCAGATTGGCCTTGTGTGTTTCTAGACATAGCAGCTTGATCATGAGGACTAGAAGATTTGTTTTAAGAATGGCACCACCAAGTCTGAGATATTTTCCAGGGAGCCAACTACGTTGCTCACCATTGAGGAACTCCAGGCAGATGCGGTGCTCATCAGGGTCGTACGGCTGCCGGAACTGGAGCTTCATGTCGAAGGGCTGCCCGCGGCGGATGATGAGGTGGTCGTATTCGAACTCGTTTGTGTGGTGGGCACGGCGGTTGCTTCCTGACCGGCCGCTCATCAGGTCTATCCCACTGATGACCAGCATGCCATCTGTGCAAACGAGAGAGATGGGTCACTCCTTGGAAGGGCCCTTAGCTCAGTGGCAAGACTCTGCACCCACAGAACGACCCCCAGTTAAAGGGGGATCGTTGCCAGTGAGGTCTGGTAGTTAGAGTGCTGGACTAGGACTGGGGAGACCCGAGGTCAAATCCCCTTCAGCCATGAAACTCACCAGGTGACATTGGGGCAGTCTCTCTTCTCTCAGCCTAACCTACCTCACAGGGTTGTTGTGAGGAAAAACAACAACAACAACAATGTATGTACACTGCTCTGGGCTCCTTGGAGGAAGAGCGGGATATAAATGTTGAAACAAATAAATAAATAAAAACAAAGCCTTGGCAGGTAGCAGAGCTGTCAGAGTAGACCAGGGGTTCCCAACCTTGGGTGCCCAGATGCTGTTGGATTACGAAGGTCATCGTGGCAGGGGATGATGGGAGTTGTAGTCCAACAACATCTGGGCATCGAAAGCTGGGAATCCCCGGAGTAAATAACACTAGACCAGACTGAATAACAGTCCGCTTGGAAGGCCTATAGGCCTCTGGCAGCCCATGCACATTGTGTGCAGAAAGACCTAAATTCAATACCATCCCTGCCTCTTAAAAAAAGACCAAATAAAACCACAGGGCTCTGTGGTCGCCAGGAGTCGGCACCGACTCAACGGCACAACTTTACTTTAGCAAGGGATATCTGTCTGAGACTCTGGAGGGCTGCTGCCAGTCAGAGCAGAGAACGGTGGCCTAGACGGACCAGCGATCTGACTCTGTATGTGGCAGCTTCAGATGCTCACGCCAGTCTCTGCCCAGGGGCATAGCTGGAGCGGGGGCCGTGTTCAACCCTCTCCCCGGTGGCCCCTTGGAGTGAGGGAGATAATTAAGAAAACAGGAAGGGGTGGAATTGGGGGGGGGCCTCTGGAGCTTGGGGCCCCTGGGTTCTTTTAACCCATCTGTTCAATCATAGCTACGCCCCTAGTGCCACCAGGGAAAGAGCTTGAACTCCACCCAAACAAAGAGGAAGGGACTAAAACAAAGGATAAGAGCAGAAACCAGTTCAGGGAAGAGAAATTTCTGGCAATTGGCAAACAGGCATTATTCTGCTTAAAATTCTCCATGGTAGATGTAGTTGGATGAGACTGTAGAGAAATAGGCGGTCAGTAATAAAATACTGAATCTAGGAAGGGGGGTTGTGCAACACTGATAACCGTGTATATCTTCCCACTGAGACACATCCCGCTTTGCAAACTGGAGGAGACAGGCCCCTGCCCCATGGAGCTTACAATCTAAAATACAACACAGTGGGGCGAGACAGAGAGAGGCAGGGGAAGCTGATGCCTCCGTTTCAGTTATGCCACAGGCTTGCGATCCAGCCTGCCTCTAGCTACCTTCAACCACCACCTCCGTCACGAAGATTCCCGTTTCAAAAGCTCCCTGAACCCCAAAGCTGCACAGAGACAGGAGCGGCGGCTAAATTGTACATCAAACCTCGTCCGGCTCAACCTTCCCCGCTGCAGGAGGCTTAGGATGCCCTCCTCCTCATTGCCCAGCTACTCACCGCGGATGACGGGATCCGTCCGCCGGGCCCCGGGCACCTCCCCTGGGGCAGGCCCCCAGTCGGCATCGTCCCTCTGGCCCGAGCAGCACCTGCAGCAGTTGGCGAACCAATTCTTTTTTTTCCTCCTGGGGGGCGGCTCCGGCTGGCTGGGCTGCCGCACGCGAGCACTGGCATTGTTCCATCGTCCGACATCCCCTCTAGGATCTGGCACTGGCATGGTGTCTGGAAGGGAAGAAGAGAAGGGGCTGTGGATACAGGGCCACGGCTAGAAGATGCGGGGGGCAGAACTCAGTACGCATATTACTCAGCTGCCTGGCTTGCTCCGCACCAGAGGCAGCTGCATTGCAGCACAGAAAAATCTCTCCCCCGGCCCCGCCCTCCCAAATCTGGGATGCAGATAATAATGTGAAGAAACAAGTGATGGGAATTTGGGGGAGTCATCTGAACATATTTTAGCGTGTCTTATTAGGCCAAGATTATTGTTGTTTTTCATCTTACATAGGAACACAGGAAGCTGCCTCATACCGAGTCAGGCCATTGGCCCATCTGGCTCAGTGTTGTCTACACTGACCGGCAGCAACCCTCCAAGGTTACAGGCAGAAGTGTCTCCCAGCTGTACTTGGAGATGCTGGCAGGATTTGAACCTGGGACCTCAGGTACTCTTCCACTGAGCCGTGGCCCCATCCTCTAAGGGGTGTATCTAATAGCCCTTACATGTAGCCCCCCATCCAAATGCAAACCTAGGTGGAGTGTGCTTAGCAAAGGGGACAATTCATGCTCACAACCACCAGACCAGCTCTCTTCCTATTATTCTGTCTCTTTTAATACTGGTTTTTAAGGTGCTTGCAAGACGATTGTTTTGTTCCTTTGTATTTTTACGTGATGCTGATGCTGTGATCTGCCTGAAATATATTATAGAAAGACGGGGATTTACTTTATTTAAAAAATTAAATATATCTTAAAAGGATATCTATGACTGGCTATTTGGCCTCCAGGACAAAGGCTGACACAGCTCCTGGGAGAGATCCCACTGTCTGCTTCTGGGCAGGGCAGATCTTGATAGTCATCTCATCTCTCCTTGACAGAGGCGGAATTCATTTTCTTGAGCAGAGATGGAATCAGGAAAACCCCATGGCTTGCTTCCATATCTGCCCTTTCCCTTCCAGGCCAGGCTCCCAGCCCCCTGCTTTGAAAAAACAAACATCAACACCCCTCACTCCCCTCCTAGAGAATTCAGAAGCCTTGGCTTTGAACAGGAGTTAAGATCTGAGTTACTAAATCTGTGTGCTTCCCCCCCCTGCCCCGCACCTGCGTTGCCTTCAACTGTGTTACAAAAGGATTCAACAAACCCAGGGGCGTATCTAGGGTGGGGCAGGCAGGGCATGTGCCCCGGGCACCACTTGAAGGGGGGCGCCATTTTATAAAATTATTTTTTTTAAAAAAAAGGCCTCTGAAAATACAATGGCCACCGCACATGCTCAAATGGCCTCTGTGAGGCCCTAGGCCAGGCCAGGCCTCACAGAGGCCATTTGAGCATGTGTGGCGGCCATTTTGTTTTTAGCGGCCATTAAAAAAAAATTTTTTTAAATGGCCACGACACATGCTAAAATGGTCCCTGTGAGGCCCTAGAAGCCAGCAGGGGGAAGGGGAACCTTTGCAGACCCCCCACAGCCTTTAGGAAGCCCCTCAAAGGGACTACAGGTATTATTTTTAATTCAATATAATATAAATCACTGTACACATATTCAGTTTGGCACTATGTACAGAGAATCAGGGCTTGTGAATAATGAGCTGAAGCTTATGAGCTAGGATTGTATTAATTTGCTCTTACTTTGTTTCTTGTGATGAGTGTTAAATGTGATGTCTTCCTAATATGGCTATTAATGGTGAGTTTGTCTTTGAATCAGTGTGAAATCCTTAGTATTAAGGCCCACTGGGAGTTTCTTGCTCTCTTTCTCTCATTTTAACTGTCTTTCTGAAATACTAGAATATATTCCAAGCAGTGAGACAGTTTACTCTGCATATCCTTTAATTATTTACAGAGTATCTGGGAAAAGTCAAATTCTCCATTGATTTTTAAAACTTATGTACTGGTGATGCTACAATGCATAGCAGAGAATTAGACAGACACTTCCGTTTAGTTTTCCAAGTACACGTCCACATAATATTTGGGTATTTCATGAGCCCCAGCATACTGAAATTTGTAGTTTTCCAGCATTTTTTGGTCTGGCTAAGTCCACTGCTAAATAGTTTTTGAAATATTAAAAGATTAACGAGCCTGACTTGTATTTTCCAGCTGATATTATGGTAAAGTTATCTGAAAGATGGGTGTCAGATGTTTGGACAGGGGGTGCAATTTCAGTGCTTGCCCTAGGCGCTATTTCCCCTAGATACACCACTGAACAAACCCAAAGAGTCTGCTGTCTCCCAGCTTCCCATGTTCCAATCCAGAGCTGGAATTTTTTTTCCAGATCTGCAGGCACCAACATTCAGGGTTTTAAAGAGAACAGCATCAAACACTGAGGACCCCACATGATCAGGTTCCAGAGATTTTGCTGACTGGGTTTACACCGCAGCTCCAGAGAATCTGGATCGCATTTCTAACTCGGGTAGCCAGTATACCTTTTAATTCTAACACACCTTGGATCTTCTATAGATCCACATTTTCTTTCAAACTTGGGTCCTCGGATGCTGTTGGACTACAATACCCATTATTCCCAGCCTTTGGCCATTGTGGATGGGGATGATGAGCACTGTAGGCCAATAACATCTGGGGACCCAACATTGAGAACCCCTGAAAAGATCACATGTCCATATGTCCCTCCCTTCCTTTAGCAACCAAATATCTCTTGGGAGCCCAGAAACGGGACATGTAGTCAAACATCCCACCATGTCTGCTGTACTTCCCACTCTAACCACTAGGAAGTGTGGTTCAATAGAGGAGCCTTATGACAGCCCTCAATGCTCTGAAACATCTGGTATGGCCACCCTTTCTTTAATCCACAAAAACCCAGTATAATCCTTTTTGAGATAACCCAGGAATTTTGGCTCTTAGTCTGTTTGTTCTGTCCATAACAGGGTTTGTTTTTAAAACATTTTTGTACCTACACATCCCTCAAATCTTTTAACTATTACCCATTACCACCTCCTCCCATGTTCATAACGCTCCAATAAAAAATGAGAGAGAAAGAAGCACTCAAGATAATTCCTTGCTCTATCCACACCCATTTAAAAAACCTTTTAAAAACTCTTTTTAAAAACTCTTTTAAACCTACACACTCCCCAGATACTCAATTATTACCCATGGACTCCAACCCCATTTATACAATATATTCTCATAAGGCTTCAGTAAAAATTAGAGAGAGGAAAAGTACTCAAGATCATTATTTTCAATAACGATATTCTGGCTGACCAGAAAGCAAATTAAATTAAGAGCAGCAAAGAAAGCCAGCATGGTATAGTGGTTAGAGTGCTGGACTAGGACCGGGGAGACCCGAGTTCAAATCCCCATTCAGCCATGAAACTAGCTGGGTGACTCTGGGCCAGTCACTTCTCTCTCAGCCTAACCTACTTTACAGGGTTGTTGTGAAGAGAACCTTAAGTATGTAGTACACTGCTCTGGGCTTCTTGGAGGAAGAGTGGGATACAAAATATAAATAAATAAAAATAAATTTTCCATGGACTCCAGCGATCTGGTGCTAGGTTAATAACCCCTAATCTAAACCACAAGGTGCAAAGACCTGGAACTAGAAGTCCTGACTTATTACAGCTCTCTCCCCTCATATCTGAAACATTTTTGGGGACATAATGCAAGTTGTCTGGCTCGATCCCAAAAAAGTTTTAGATATGAGGGCCAGCAATCCCTTCTCTAAATCCAGACCCCAATCCCAGTGGGAGACCGACAGACTCCAATCAGGCCTGCAATCCAGTTATTCTGCTTTGACACATTTGACAACTTTCTGTTCCCTTGGATTTCAGACTTCCTCTTCCTGCCTGATCTTCCCGTTTTTATGGTAAAAACTTCTGACTCAGGGGTGGACTCCCAACACACCAGCACCCTCAAAGTGGAAGCGAAAGGGTCAGGCGAGCGAAAGGTGTCCTAGCACACCACTTCTCTGTTCTTCTCCACCCTAGCTGACCCAGGTCCAGATGGTGACAGATGTTTCAAAGGCAGGGAGGAGGAGGGTGGGATGGAGGGAGAGGCGGCAGTGGGTGGAAACAGAAAAGAGAAGGCCGGGTGAAAAGAAGAAAGTAAGAAAGTTTTGGTTGCATTTAGAGAGGGGACATAGAGCATCTGTTTTGCATGCAGAAGGCTCCATCTTCAACCTCTTGCATTCCATGTATTTTGCTATGCAAATAAAATCTGATCTGACCTCATCCGAATCCCTGGCATTTCTAGGAAAGACCCCTGCCTGAAGCTCTGAATATTTACCAAGAGCAAGCTTAAGAGACTAAGAGTGCATATTTTAAGTCCCAGGTCCAATTCCCACTATTTCCCTTTCAAAGGGTGCTGTGTTCTACCTAGCAATCTTTTTCAATGTTTTGTTAATTAGAAGTTTGCCCTAGTGGAGATCCTGTAGAAAGCGGGGGGGGGGGGGGGGAGTCAAAAAAGGGAAAGAGAAGGGAAGGGGACACAGGAAAATATTTGATATTTCTGAATAAAGCTTAGTTAAGCAAATGTACCTACAAAGGTTAGAATCATTCAGACAATGGTTTTCCCTGTGACACTCTATGGATGCGAAAGCTGGACTTTGAAGAAGCAGGAGAGAACAAGTATTATTGATGCTTTTGAACTTTGGTGCTGGAGAAGACTTTTGAGGAGACCATGGACAGCCAGGAAAACAAACAAATGGATCATAGAACAAATCAATCCAGAATTTTCACTTGAGGCACAAATGACCAGGCTCAAACTATCATACTTTGGACATTGTGCTGGTCTATGACCTTAATAAAGATTGATTGATTGATACTTTGGACACGTTATGCAAAGACCCAGCTCCCTTGAGAAGTCTATAATGCTGGGGAAAGTTGAAGGCAAGAGAAGAAGACGACCAGCAGCAAAGTGGACGGACTCAGTTACGACAGCAATGAATGCACCACTGAGAGACCGTCAAGGCCAAGTGGAAGACTGATCATCCTGGAGAGAATCTATCTATGTGGTCGCTACGAGTTGACACCAACTTGACGGCACTTAACGTGGGAAGCAGCTATAAAAC
The DNA here is from genome assembly GCF_027244095.1 of Hemicordylus capensis. Lineage (NCBI taxonomy): Eukaryota > Metazoa > Chordata > Lepidosauria > Squamata > Cordylidae > Hemicordylus > Hemicordylus capensis. The sequence goes on along the minus strand of NC_069662.1, from coordinate 4,420,599 downwards.
AAAGGGACTCGCCGATGGTGAAATGCCTTGCAGAATCTCTGCCAGTTACAGTAGACAATACTGGGCTAGATGAGCTCATGGTCACACAGATGGGTCTATCAATGGCCACTAGTTGTGATGGCTATGTAGAACCTCCATGTCCAGGGGCAGTCTCCTACCTAGCACCAGTTTCCTTGGAGCAATAGCAAGAAAGGGCAATGGCTGTGGGCTTCCCAGAGGCCTCTGGTTCTCTGTTGTGGGGGAAGCAGGAGCCTGGCCCTGTGGGACCCTCGGCTTACCCCAGCAGGGCTCTCTCATGAGGTCAAGGAGCAGGGTGGATCTGTGTGAAGATCTTGGCCCCTTTCGTCCCTCACCCATGGTCCATTTTTGGCAAACACCCGAGGAGGACAGCTCGTCTGGTAGCAAACATTGCATTGTCCCCTTTGCTCAGCAGGGCCCACTTTGGTTTGCATTTGAATGGGAGACTGCATATGTGAGCACTGTAAGAGTTTCCCTTTAGGATGAGCACCTTTAGGAAGGATGGGATGAGCACCTGCACGCTTGCATGCAGATGGGTCCAAGTAACAGTTCCCTCCCTGGCACCATCTCCAAGATAGGGCTGAGATTCCTGCCTGCTACTTTGGAGATTCACAATACAAAAAGGGAGAACACGGGAAATCAAGAAATCTCAATCAAAATACCATGTTAATAGAACACACAAATGCAGTGGAAAGATAATAACTAAATAAATGGTATATTCAGTCCATATATTGCTGTCAAACATATAGTGCATGAAGGAGGAGCCAGGCTCCTATATGGACCCAGAGAGTATAGTTTCTAATGTTTCTTTGATATGTCCTTGAAGTCTTTGATAATAAACCTCATGGGTCACTGAAGAAATGAAGAGTTGTGGGTGCACACATACCAAATCCAGGAAGCAGAGCAGCTGACTAAGATGGATGAATTCCAAGTTCAAAGCCTTGAACAGCTGACTGAGATGGATATATTCTAATTTCCAGAGTTCCAAAATAGACCTTATATTCAAATTTCCAGAGTTCCAAAATAGTCCTTGAAAACTGCCTAGGTACCAGTTTTTTTCACCAAAGCTTCCTCACAAAGGACTATGAAAATAAAAGCACAACACTGTCTGCTACAATATGGATAAACATCATACTGCAATATCTTTAGAGTGCACAATAACATGGTGCCTAATTAACAATGAATTCCATACTCCCATGGTATAAAGTTAACTCTTACCTGAAGGTAATGCCTCAAAACTTTCCTGAAGATTGAAACCTTATTTTTACTGAGTGCTACTGCATCTTATATACAGCTGCCCATAAGGGTTTAACCAGCTACCTCTTAATAAGCACCAGGTGGGAGTATAACATACTAAGTGGAGGAGCAATAAAGCTCTCAACACTAAATCCATGCAAGGAAATGTTTAAAGAGAAATGGTTAAATGTTATTTTCTCAAACGTATCATGAGCTATTCAGCTGGACTGAATATACCATTTATTTAGTTGTTATCTTTCCACTGCATTTGTGTGTTCTATCAACACAGTATTTTGATTGAGATTTCTTGCTACTTTGGAGAAGCCGCTGCCAGTCTGTGTAGACAATACTGAGCTTGATGGACCAGTGGTCTGACTCTGTGGAAGGCAGCTTCCTGTGTCCCTCCCTTCTTTGGGACAAATCCAAGACTGAATGTGGCCATCTTTAAAGCAGCCCAAGCGGGCCCTGCCTTTCGAGAAAAGAATGTGAAACAGCCTGCTTTGGGAATTAGCACCTTAACGGGCAAGCAGGTGATGTTTCCCACTTCTGCTCCTATCCCCATCTCAGTGTGGCTTGAAATAAATCATCTCAGATCCAATATCTGGGGCAAGGAATGTCCCTTTGAGCTTTTCCCTTCGGGGCAGAAAGTGTCTCTGGCCAAGACCCACCCAATGCACCTGAGACTTTTCACACTGTTTATTTTCTAGATATTTTGTGTGCATGTTATTTCTGGCTGCGTTTAATGCCCATGCCAGGAAAATAATCTAGGCACTGAGAAAGAAAAACAAACAGCCTAATCCCACACATGTTTACTCAGAAGTAAGTAGGGCTTACTCCCAAGTATGTGCACAACCTTTGCTAAACTTGAGGCTTGGTATGCACTTCAAATGAGGTGGGGCAGAATGGAGGGAGGGGGGATGTACCACTGCAGGTGATTAGCGAGGAAGGCTGGTTTGGAAATTTGCACTTCTGTTCTGTGTAATATCCAAACACAGTGCAGATAGAAAGCTAGCACTGCATTCATTGACTAGAGCTTCTCGCCTCCAATTTCTGCGTTCCTACTTAGAGGCAACATAGGAACACAGGAAGCTGCCTTCTACTGAGTCCGGCCCTTGGTCCATCTGTCTCAGGATTGTCTACCCAGACTGGCAGCGGCTTCCAAGGTTGGAGGCAGGAGTCTCTCTTTCAAGAGTCTCTGTCTTGAAGATGCCAGGGAGAGAACTTGGAACCTTCGGCATCTAGCCCGCAGATGCTCTTCCCAGAGCCGCCCCATCCTCGAAGGGGAATGTCTTACTGTGCTCACACATGGAGTCTCCCCTTCAAATGCAAACCAAGGCAGACCTTAAATAGCAAAGGGGGCACAATTGATGCTTGCTACCACCATCTTTCTTGATGGGGCAAATCAAGAGGGTGGAAGCAGGGGCGTAGCTAGGGGAGAGGGGGCCCGGGTTCACCCCTCTCCTCAGCGGCCCTTTGGAGTGAGGGAGATAATGGAGAAAACAGGGAGGGATGGCGCTGGGGGCCCCCTCAGGAACTGGGGGACCCAGGTTCTTTGAACCCATCTTCTCAGTTATAGCTACACCCCTGGGTGGAAGCCATAGGGACATAGTAAACTGCCATATGCTGAGTCAGACCCTTGGTTCATCTAGCTCAGTATTGTCTACCCAGACTGGCAGCGGCTTCTCCAAGGCTACAGGCAGGAGTCTCTCTCTCAGCCCTATCTGGAGATGCTGCCAGCAGGGAGGGAACTTGGAACCTTCTTCATCGAGCATGCAGGTGCTCTTCCCAGAGCGACCCCATAAGGGGGATATCTTACAGTGTACACATGTTGTCTCCCATTCCAATGCAAACCAGGGCAGACTCTGCTTAGCAAAGGGGACAATTCCACTTTGACCATTTAAAAATGACAGCCTTGAACTCTTTCTCCTGCTTCTTTGGAGCAGGCCTTCAGTTCAGATAAGCTTTAGAACTTTGTGACAAGCCTCTGAGTTATCTTGGGCATCAAGCTGTTGTACATAACAGCAGCTAGCCGATGGAAGGGCTCGCTGCCCAAGGAAAGATGATAACTAAAAGCAGATACTTTTGTCGGAGGGAAACCATAGTGGAAATCAAAAAAGCCTGCTACAGGAGCAGGAATGAATGCTTGTGAACTGGGTGGGTGGGTGTCGTGTTTATGTTTTCCATGCAAAAGCCAGGAAGGAAGCTGGTTGCATAAACAGCAAGGAAGCATTCAGATTATCAGCCAGAAGGCTGGCGAGGCCAAATTTGATCCAGAGTTCACCAGCATCCATTCCTTCTGGTGTTGCTCCTCTCATGTTTGGAACTTGGCACCTCAAACCAGATTCTCCTTTTCAGTCTCAGTGGCAAAGGAAATGCACTTTGCACATGCTCAGAGAGCCAGTCTTTATTTTGACCCATTCCTACCGCGTTGAACACGACGTCTTGGAACAAGTGAGCAGTACTCCATGTCCCTTTGAGTACACACAGAAAGAGTGCTTGTTGTTCTGCACGGAGCCACTGTAAGCACTTCTCCATGCTCTGGACTGGCAGGGGCTTCCCGAGCTGAGACTGTGCTCTTCTCAGCTGGGATATTATCTCTGCATGCTAGTCGGTGGCTGCAGCAACTATTTGGTGCTCAGGCACCATCACTCATGTGACTGAAAAACAAGTCATGGGAATCTACTTTGTCCTAACAGCATTTATATGATCTGTCGGTCATCATTTCCCCAGAACAACCATGTCCATATGAAGAAAAGGGTGAAGAGCCTGACTGCAACAAATGCCTCGTCTCTTGCGACATTCAAATCCGTCCTCAGAAGGCACCTTTGGCACAATGCCCTAGTCCTCATGGAGGGGTTGTCTTCAGCCACTGAGGCAGGGTATGATGGGAGTTGTGATTCAACCACATCTGGGAACCCAAAGCTGGGAACCCTTGCAATAATGTAGCAAAGCCTAAATAAGCGTAATTTCAAAGACAGCATTTAGCATTTCTCTCTCTCTTTCTCCATGTATTCCTGCCTTCATTCCTTTCTCCTTCCTTTATTCTCTCCCTCGTGCCGATTGCTAAATTGTCAGCCTCCAGGACAGGAACCTATTTCTACTCTCCTTGTGAAACACTATATACACAGATGCTGCTATATAGTCAATATATTCTCATTCTTAAATATAAGATTAAGTTCAGAATGTGATTTTTAAAAAATCTATTTATGAAATTTTAAACATGTCTACCCTGCCCTTCCACCAAACATGGACATCTTAAACATTATGTAGGAAAAGAACACTCTCCAAACAATTAATCACTGCATCTATCAACAATAAGAACAGCCGTTTAAAAAGTCAGTATTCTCTGAATCACCCATGAGTGGTTGGAGCAGCAAAACCGAGGATGTACAGCTGTCTGAGCAAACAATCCAAATATGAATAACAATTAAATAAACAATGGTCAACCTGGGCAAAGTCACCTGGCGTTACAAAGATAACAGAGACGGTGCCAGGCAGACATACCTCGGGAGGAGACTGGATTCTTTCATCGGGGTGCAACCCTTGGGAAATTCTCCTGTCCAGTAGTCACCTAGTTAAGGTGACCAGAGAACGACTTCTTTAGGTTGCCAGAGAATGGCTTCCAGCAGGGATTCGAACTGATAGCCTCTTGCTCCCTGGGCAAGTTGCTTTCCCGCTTTGCCGATGGCGCAGCGGGGAAGCCATCTGCCTAGAGAACGGGAGGCTGTTGGTTCGAATCCCCACTGGTAGGTTTCCCAGACTATGGGGAACACCTATATCAGGCAGCAGCGATATGGGAAGATGCTGAAAGGCATCATCTCATACTGTGCGGGAGGAGGCAATGGTCAACCCCTCCTGTATTCTGCCAAAGAAAACCACAGGGCTCTGTGGTCACCAGGAGTCAAGACCGTCTTGACGGCACATCAGTAACCGAATGTTAGGACAATTATGTTTTTACTAGTTTTTCAGTCACTCCGGGTTTCTCAGCCTTGGGTTCCCAAATGTTGCTGGACCTCAGCTCCCATTCAGTTCGTCTTTGGGTTAGCATTGTGGCTGGGGATGATGGGGGCTGTAGTCCAAGGTGCTACTGGGGTAGAGGATGAGGCAGGAGATAATGTTTTGACTGGCAGTCAGGGTGTTGCATCTCTCTTTGGAGGGCAATGAAGATGGCGAGCGGTCTGGAAACCAGCTAGGGACTGAAGACAAGACCGAAAGGGGATATGAAGGCTCTCTTCAAATATCCGAAAGGCTGCCGCATGGAAGAAGGAGTGGACTTTTTCTTTCTTGCTCTTGAAGGCAGGGCTAGAGTCAATGGATTGAAAGTCCAAGGAGGCAGATTTAGGCTAGACATTGGGAAGAATTTCCTCATGGTGAAAGCTGTTGGGCAGTGGAACAGTCCGCCTCATGAAGAGGTGGGCTCTCTGCTTCATTGGAGGTTTTCAAACAGAGCCTGGATGGCCTTCTGTCAGGGATGATTTAGAAGAACCTTGTACTGAATCTGGGGTTGAACTAGAAGTCTTATGAACATAGGAAGCTGCCTTCTACTGAGTCAGACCATAGCTCCGTCTCGCTCAGTATTGTCTACCCAGACTGGCAGCAGCTTCTCCGGGGTTGCAGGCGGGAGTCTCTCTTAGCTCTAACTTGGAGATGCTGCCAGGGAGGGAACTTAGGGCACACTCTTCCCAGAGCAGCCCCATCCCCAAAGGGGAATATCTTCCAGTGCTCACATGTAGTTTCCCCTTCAAATGCAACCAGGGTGGACCCTGCTTAGCAAAGGGGACAATTCATGCTTGCTACCACAAGACCAGCTCTCCTAGCCTGCTTGAGCCGCTAATCTAGGGGTTCTCATCCCAGCTGGGGATGATGGGAGTTGTAGTCTGGCAAAGTCTGGGGACCCAGAGTTGAGAGGAACCCCTCTCTTAGAGGATATTTGTATCCAGTGAGTGAGTGAAGTAGCCACACTGGATAACATGCCTGAAATGCCTCATCCTCCAGCCTGCGGAGAGCTGGTGTACCTGCCAGTTTGATTTGGGGCAGAAAATTAGTTGGCATCAAAGACTTCTGTGCCAGTGGGTGTTTCCATAGGCTCCTACCATAATTAATTAGCATTTAGGATGCCATAGGACCAATTTCCCCACCAGGACATTTTGATTGCTCTTTGCTTGTTCTGAAATGTTTGCCCGTGGCTACCACCATGTACCAAAGGTTATTAATATTATTGCGAATAATTACAATATTAATAAAATGAATAATTTTGAAATTTTCAACAAAAACACCCTCAAAGCGGTTTACCCAGAAAAATAAATAACTAAGTGGTTCATTGTTCGAAGGCTCACAATCTAAAAGGAAATATAAGGCAGGCACCAGCAGCAGCCACTGGAGGGATGTTGTACTGGGGCTGGATAGGGCTAGTTGCTCTCCCCCTGCTAAAGATAAGAGAATCACGGCTTTAAATGATGCCTTTCTGCTCAATTAGCAGGGATTACGTTCACAGATGTAAGCCTTCAGTTGGTGTGACTGAGGGGGATAATCTACACACCAAAACATTAAGTAGCCACTCAGTTGGAACGGATAGCATGGAAGCAAAAAGAAAGGAGGGCTGAAACTCAGGGGAAATTATTAATCGGTATCTAGAGCAGGCGTCTCCAACCTTGGGTGCCCAGATGCTGTTGGACTACAACTCCCATCATCCTTCGCCACAATGGCTGAGATAAGAGGCCCCAGTCAAAGGCATGCTGCAGAGTTTGAAGTCCATGTTCTTGACTGCCACAGTGACAACAAGAGTTACGATAGATCTTGGCTATTTAATATTTGCAGGTCGTTTCAAATGAACTTTAGATGGAAGTCACGACAAGTGGATATTGTTGTGTATGTATTTTATGATATTTTACCATGGGTGTCCTTTGCTGCTGTTTCTAATGGTCAGTAGCTAGGCTGGGGTGGCGGCGGCGGCCAACCCGAGCCCTCCAGCTGTTGGACTACAGCTCCCATCACCCCCTGCTGCATAGCATAGCAGCAGGGGGTGATGGGAGTTGTAGTCCAACAGCAGCAGGAGGTCTGCCACCCCCCCACCCTCGAGCTACTTCAAAAAGAATGGACGATCCTGCCTGGATGGAAGTGTTCAGGGTTCACTCCCCAGCAAGGAGGCGAGGCATGGAGTTAAAGCTTGCGTTGGAATCCTGGGCATCTCCTTTCCCAGGAAAAAGTTACTCATCTCCCTCCGAGCCCCACCCTTGCCCTTGCCAGGTAGCCAATGGGGACCGGCTCCAGGCAGGTGATGCCAAGGTGGCAGGGAAGAGCCCTGCACCTTGCCGGTTAGTCTTGCTGGTGCAGATGAAACCGAGTTTCTGGTTGAGCGATAATGAAGCAAGAGCAAAGCAAGCCCCAGAGCTAAAACACAGGGAAGGAGGCAGGAACCCAGGAGATGCCCGGCCTCTCAGGTCGCCTCCACCAGCAAGGGAGCCCTGCATTCCCTCGCCATGACACACTTTTCGGGTTGCCACCTTCCGGACCCCCGCCCCCCGCCTTGCTGGACGGTGTGTTTTTAAACAAAAGCATGGTGTGCAGAAACTCCACAGGTGATGCCTTCTCCACCCTGAAGGAAAGCTGTACCGATTGACCTTCTGTCTGCCACGCAGTTGTTAAAAGCGCAGAAGCCCAGGAGAAGTTAAACAAAAGGACAGCAACCCTCTCCTAAGACCAAGGAGTGGGCAGGGGGGACAGAGTCAAGGAAATGCCACTCTTGCGATTTGTAGTCCACAACTTTAGTAACCAACCTGGAAAGTCACCACAGCTTCTTCTCAGCTCAGGGATAACCCTAATTTCAAGGCATAGGCCTAGACTACAAGAAGCAGCAAGAAAGAAGACAGGGTTCCAGAGAATGTGCAGAGCGGAATGTTGCCCTGAAGTCGACACGCAACATTCCTGGAAGGTGGGAAATGCACCTGCCCCCTACAAGACTGAAGAGGCTCTTTCCCAGTCTCCTTGAAAGCACCACCGTCCCCCCCCCGCCAATTCCCTGTTGGATATAACACCCCCAGATTCCGCATCCTTTATTTGTTATTTTCATTTATTTAAAATATGTATACCCCACCCCTGCAGGACACTACTGATTGGGATGGCTTTCAAAATCAATGATACAACAAAATAAAATTAATATAATGAATAGAAATTAACTAAACACAAGCCTCAGTTAACCCCAAATTTATAATGGCAAGCTAAAAGGGTTTAAACCCACCTGTTATGAGCTGCAGCTCAGATGTTAAAATGCTTCTCTGAAGAGATGGGTCTGACCTGGGGGACCCAAAAGCTCAAGATTTGTGGGTCTCCATCATCTCTCCCATTTTATGCCCTTGTCTTGCTAGAGTGCCCTTTTCTTTGCTACACCCCTCAGTTCTTTGGCCCTGGTTTCTACAGTCCTAGACTCAGAGCACACCCTAGGCTCCCTGACACTCTCTCTTCCAAATCTGTTTCCTTCACACCAAAAGCCATTGAAAGCAACCAAATTCTGGGGGGGGAAACGTTTCCGACATCACCACTGCCGTCCCCCAGGAATGGGCAGAGCTTTGAAGGCCCTGCTTAGATATGAAGTTCCCGGGAAGGGCTTAGGCAACACACCCTTTCTCAGCCTAACCTGCCTCACAGGGTCGTTGTGAAATTAAAACGAGAAGGAATCTCGTAACCCTGCCCCGAATCACGGGGACAGAGCCAGAAATAATTCTCTCTTAGCAAAATAAAATAAAGTATAATTTTTTTTAAAAAAAGAGGAAACACTGTCTGGATTCACCAAAGCAGACGGTCTCTAACTGCCCCTTACTGCTTCCCTGGCTTCTCTCATTCATTGTCCTCGGCAGCACCCCTGCCCAACCCTGCCCCATTCCTGGCCTGCATCTTGAGGGAGGCATCCTCCACCTGCTGGAGCAACCTTCCCCATTGTAACTGGGAAGTCCTCACAGGACCTTTGCTCATTCAACAAGAACTGGAAGAACCCCCCAGCTCCAAGGGCATCACCCCAAACTCAGTCCTTGGGCCTGAGACCCAAACAAAGCTGGCACTCCTTCTTTCCCTTGCCAAAGCACGGGCTGAAATTCTATAGCCAGCCATTCACACTTGGGGGGGGGATTACCCCACTGATCTCCCCACAGGCCACAGCAGTCTTGGATGCCTCTCCTCCCTTCTTAACCACCACTTTGGATTCTGAAGTGCCCACTGCTGACTGTTCAGATTTCTCTCCTAGATACACCCACCTGCTGTTCAGCTCCCTGGGAACAAATGGCCCAGGTCCCCTTAGCCAACCAGCAAATGCCTTTGAGTCCCAGTTTTCAAAGCCCCCCTTAAAACTCCCCAGCATGCCATTGGGCGGCATAAGTCTCCTTCGCCTGCCCCCAAATTCCTCCTAAATTCATCCCCCCCAACATCCCAGCCATATCACCCCTCCTGTCAACCAGTATCCCTGAACCCCATTCCTATCCTCACTGCTTTCGAGGTCCCCAATGTCCTCCCCATCTCCAGCCCCTCAAGCACCCTCCTACATTTCCCTCTTCCCCCAACTCTTCTTCAACAACACCCCCCAAATCTCTGGGGCAATTGATTTTTCCAGCCACGACTATGAAGTCCCTTCCCTGCCCCCTGAAATTCACCAGGCATTGACCAACTAGTTCTCATTCTCCTGAGTTCTCCCAATGATCCCCCCAACAGTCCAGTACCCCCCCATCACCCCCCCCCCTGCATCCTCCTCCCCACATCCACAGGCTCCTTTGGCAATCCAAGTTTCCACAGCCAAACACCTATCAAAGTTCTCGGCACCCTCCATCCCTGCCCCAATGAAGAATTCCCAGGAGGTGACTCCTGGGATCTCCCTTTCCTTTCGTCCCATGGATCTCTGGATCTCTGGTGGATCTCTGGATCTCTCCCACTCTCCACCTGTGCTGCCTGGCGCTGAGGCCCACACCGCTGCCCAGATCCCTGCCCTTCCTTAAACTTCTCCAGCCTTATGCCCTTGAAGCCCCCCCTTCTTTTTTTGCCCCTCTGGGGACCCCCAATTCCCACGCTCCACCAGCCTGGTCCACACAGCAGCCACCGGTCCTGTTCCCCTGCCCGGCCCCCTCTGACATCTGCCAGGCCCCTCGGTTATATTTCTTTTAGACATCTCCAAACTTGCATCTCTACGCGGTTTGCCACAAACAGAAGCAGGAGTGGAAACCACCACCCTTCTGCAAATCTGCTTAAAAGCTCGGACGGCCCCTAACCTTGGCATCCAGTCCTCTGTTGCTCTCAGCCCCACTGATCCCTGGGCCCCCTTGGGGGTGCAGCCCCTTGGCACCGGTGCCCCACAGCGGCACTCACCTGGCAGGTAGCCGCAGTGGCAAGAAGAGCGCTGGTCCTGTCTGGCCTCCGCTCTTCTCTCTCCCTCTCTGAGCTCTGGAGCTGCTGCGAGCAAAGCGTGTCTCTCACTTGTGGGGTGGAGCAGCCCTGGGTTGTGACAGAAATATGAGAGGCATCCGGGGAGGGAGTGATGGGCAGAGAGGAAGCTCTTGCCCCACGCTCCCCGCCGAAGGGGCCCGTCTGCTAGGGTGACCCAGAGGCAAACACCCAGCCCTCCCTCCACCAGCAAGAGGTGGGTGACTCAGGGGGGAACCCTGGCATGAACCCTCTGACTTGCCTGTCTGCCCGTCAAGACGTGGGGGAAAGAGCTCTCCGGGGCAATTGCACACACACACACAGGAGGGGGTTTCGCTTCCAGGGAGGAAGCCGGGTCACTTCTGCATGCACTCCGGGTCTGAATCATAACAATTCTTAATGTTTTAATCGTTTGTTTGAATAACCTGTTTCATGACTGAATAACCGCTTTCACTTTTTGAGATTGTTTTGAGTTTTGTACACCGCCTAGAGACGTCGATATCAGGCGGTATACAAATATGACAAATACATCAATCAAATAAACTTGGATTCTGATCACTTGGTTTCTAAGTAACAACAATTCACCAGATTGTGATAATGCTCACAATGGCTCCAAAGTGTGTGGCACTGGGCAGAATAATATACGCTCCCCGGTGTTCTCAAATTTAGGGGCCCCAGATGATGTTGGAATACAACTCCCATCATCCCTTGCTCCAATGGCCTAAGGCATGCAAATAGGCCTGATAGATCAGCCCAAGGTGGGTCTGTCTGCCCTAGTCAGATATTGCTAGGAAGCCTACCAGCAGAGCGGGAAAGCAATAGGCTTGTTTCTCTGCAACTGATATTCAGAGGTAGGCTGCCTCTGAACCTGGAGGTTCCATTTAGCCATCCTGACTAACAGTCACTGACAGAGCTCTCCCCTTCCTTCGTGTGTTTGTCTAATCCCCTTTTGAAGCCACCTAAACCCAGGGCCACCATCGCATATTGGGGGAGCAAATTCCATACATTAATACTGCATTGTAAACAGGTCCTTGCCCCAAGGAGCTCACAATTGAAGCTAGCTAATTATATTATATTAATTATATTATATTATATTATATTATATTATATTATATTATATTATATTATATTATATTCCGCTCTTCCTCCAAGGCAGATATTAATCAACAATTAATTAATTAATTAATTAATTACATTTATATCCCGCTCTTCCTCCAAGGAGCCCAGAGCTGTGTAGATGGTTATGTTTCTCCTCACAACAACCCTGTGAGGTAGGTTAGGCTGAGAGATATGTGACTGGCCCAGAATCACCCAGTGAGTTTCATGGCTGAATGGGGATTTGAACTCATGACAAGAAGTGAGGAGGAGAAGGAGAAAGGAGAAGGATGGTGGGCAGGGATGTGGCTGTTTTGTTGCACTTAGGGAAGGAAGCTAGAGTTTGTCCAAATGGCTTCCAAAAATGGCTCCGGGCAGTTTATTGAGAAATAACAAACAAATAAGATGGAACCCTGTCCCCAAAGGGCTCACATTCTAAAAAGAAACATTAACATGGACACCAGCAACAGTCACTGGAGGTACTGGGCTGGGCTGAGGGTGGAGAGGGCCAGTTACTCTCCCCCTGCTAAATAAAGAGAATCACCATGGTAAAAGGTGCCTCTTTGCCCAGTTAGCAGGGGGCAAAAAGCATGACCCCATAGGTCATACTTTCTATCCCAGAAATAGCTTCCCCACTGGGCATCCCTCCTTCTGTCAAGCAATCCTCAGGCTTAGATCTGGGCTAGGGAGGGGAACCCGAGCATCTGCTTAGCTTCACTCCCTGGCATCCTCCCCAGGTGGAGAAGCTGCTGCCAGTCAGAGTAGACCCTCCTGAGCTAGATGGGCCAATGGTCTGACTCAGTATATGGCAGCTTCCTATGTTCTTACGTTCACAGCTGCACTGTAGGACGTCCACCTGGCTGTGGTGGCCAAATCCACAACGGGTGGAGGTGTTCCCTCCTGCCCCAGACCAGGCATGCCCCAGACCCTCCTGCACACAGCGCCACGCCGGTTTGCCTCCCGCAGTCTCTGTAATCAAGACCCTGACTGGAATCTTTGGACAGAACTGCCACCTTTGGGGGCCTTCCCCTCACTGAAGCGCCTGTGCCTTGCGGCAGCTATGAGACAGGCAGAAATCCAACAGGGCAAGCCCCCCCTCCCCGACCCAGCATAAAAATGTATCGATGGAGAAAACCTTAGAAAGCATTTTGGAACACAGGGGATGATCTTTGTGTGCCTGCCCTTAAAACAGACGTGGGTCCAGAAAACCCTCAGGAGCAGGCAGGCAAGAAGACCTGTTGCTGCTGCTGTTTGGACAGAGATGGGTTCACACAACCTGCTTCCCCCACCCACCCCCATTCTCCTCTCACCAGTCCTGCCTCTTTCCAGGGACTCTTCCTGGGAGGCTGAGTCACCTTTTCCCCATGAGAAATAGTTTCAGGTTCCTAGAGTCCCACACAGATGATGGGGATGCTAATTAAATCACTGGGCAGGAGCCTTAGCTGGCTGGGGAATCGAACCCAGGCGTCCTGATCCCAGTTTCCCCCAGCTCACAGCCACCGCCCAGGACATTTCGGTTTGGAGCCAGAGGCCAGGGCTTCATCCGTCCCTGCTGGAAAGCTCAGCAGACCCCAGCAACTCTTCTCGAGCCAGGATCGGGACCCACGGACCTCAGCTGCGCCCCGGGGTTGTTATTAGAGGTGTTGTTGGCAACCAGTGTGGAGGTGCATGTCAAAGCAGGTTTTATGGGAGGGAACACCAGAGGGGGGGGGGGAAAGGGGGTGGAGGAAAGGCGTGGTCCTAAAGTCCAAAGGTGTGGACTGGAGGCAAGCAAGCCCCATCTTGAAGGATTGCGGCTTGGGTTTTCCTGTGAGGGTGCTGGCTCCTTTAAGAGCGGCCCAGCAGGCAGCACTTCAGCTGGTGCAGCAAGCAAAAAGATACTGAGATGGACCAAGTTGCATTGAGGGTCTGACTCTGATTGGATCTCCCCTCCCTGCACCCTGCCCTTCATTTTTCCTCTCAATATCATGCCATTAAAATCTCCCGGACAGAGTTCAATAGTCTTTTGCAGATTGATGTGGATTCCTGAAGCCTCTGGAGGTGGGCACCTCTGGCTGCACCTGTTGAGTTTCTACCTGTTGCATGGCTCAGAAAGGCACAGGGGGAGCGCTGTTTGGGAAGAGAAGGTGGGAGAGCTCAGCCCAACACCATCTTCTGCTTCCCCCAGGGGGCTCCAGTCCTCAACCTCAGACAAGCAGATCTTTCCGGTTTTTCTTCCTTTAACTTCTCCAGCCGGTCCTTCCAGAATTTCCTTCAGCCCTCTTAAATATGTCAAGTGTCAAAAGACCTTTCTAAATTAAAATCATTTTAATTTAAATTTAATGATTTTAATAATTTGTTTTAACAACAATTTTTAAATAATAAATTCAGGTGGCAACCTTGGAGAAGCCGCTGCCAATCTGTGTAGACAATACTGAGCTAGACAGAGCAATGGTCTGACTCAGTATATGGCAGCTTCCTATGTTCATGTGTTCCTGTTTTATGCTGTTGTTTTTATTGTGTTATGTATTTTAATGTGTTGACTTTTCAATATTTTAATTTGTATACACCGCCTAGAAATGTACATATCAGGTGGTATAAAAATATGATAAATAAATCAATAATAAATACCTGCTGTGGCTCAGAGTTGTCTGGAGTTAGCTCCCTGCACTAGAACCCCCGTCCCCAAACACAGGGAGTGATTGTTATCTGCACATGGGCAGAGGCACTCCTGATTAGCACTACTCTCCCGGTTCCAGGGTTATCCCATAGCACTGAAAACAGCTTCTGGGGCTCAGTCATTAATTGCTGTGTTTTTCCATGAATGGATTAATATGCTGCACATGATGTGCATGAATATCCCTGCATGTGTGTACACGCACACCCAGACACACAGACACCAGAAAGTGACAATTGCATGCTGGAAAACAGCAAACCACTCGCACATATGTGAGAGAGCCACATGTGATCTGTAAGCCAAGTGCTCTCCGAGTAGGAAAAGGCACTCTGTGTCAGCTCAGAGGTACTCTCATCTTTTATTATGGCTTGACATTCCAGAGGATAACTCCAAAATTAAGCCACGGCTGAAATCAAGTCCTTTGGATGCCGGGGAGACAGTTTGCCCTCAGCTGGCAGCTTTGCTTGGCAGAGACTTGCTCAGGGAGAGAGATAAAATCAGCACTCTGTCTGTCTGTCTGTTGCTGCAATCACATATTAAGGGGAGAGGCTGTCGCTCTGTGGATAGAAGAGCAGGCTGCTTTGTATGCAGAAGCTCCCAGGTTCAAGCCCTAGCGCCATCTCCAGGCAGGGCCGGGAGGGGAACCTGGAGTCAGAGTGGTCAGAGTAGACACAACTGTGTTCAATCAGCCGTTCCCAACTCCCGATGTTGCTGAACTACAACTCCCATCATCTCTAGCTACAATTTATTATGGCTGGAGATGCTGGAGGTTGTCGTTCAGCAACATGTGGAGGCTGGGAACCCCTGTGCTAGATGAACCGACAGTCTGATTGGGAGAAGCAGGGCGGCCCTTCCATGAGGCGAGTTGAGACAGTCGCTTCAGGTGGCAGATTTTTGGAGTGCCAAGATGCCTCTGGTTGCTGTCATTGGAGCAGTTCTTCGGGGGCCTCTCCTCCTTGCAAGACCCACCAGGAGAGGAGGGTTCTGGCATCCTCCCCACCCCCTGGGCCACCTCCAGAGAGTGTAAGGGTCCATTCTGAAAGGGGGCTGCCCCCCACCAGAATAGCAGGGCGAGGCAGCATTTGACAACTCAGATGCCACAATACTTTGGGCAGCCCCTGGGCAGAAGGCAGGTTCATCGGCGCATATCATATATTACTACCTGTGCCGTGGCCAGGCGCATGACAAGCCGAAAGTCAACAGATGCAGCTTCCCTGACCTTACTTTGCACAGGCTCCTCTGCCCCTTCCCCTTCCCCCTGTTTTGGCCCGCTGTGTCGCTCTTTTGCGAAATCCCGAAGTGGCAGCAACAGACAGAACACGGACCTATGCCCTGGAAAGCCTTAACATTTTGGAAGGGGGGGATGGAATGGGAGGAGGAGGTTCTGCTTGGTGCAACGGGGATTTGGAGCGGTTCCTGCCAGGCGGCCACATTCCGATCATTCCTAGCCAACTGGAAGAGGGAAGTAAGGTGAGTGGTCCCAGTATGGCTTTGCACAGGCCCTGCTGACTCCGAGAGTGTGGAAGAGGAGCCTTGGATTCCCAAGAGGGCCAGAAAAGAGGGGGAAAGGAAGGAAAATAACTTCACGGATCTTCGGCAGAATACACCCAAGGGTGCCACACCCTCCCTGCGCTGACTGGGGAGTTAATCAGCTGGCTGGACCGGAACAGTGGCGGCAGCAGCAGGGAGTAGTAGTTGCAGCAGCAGTAGCAGGGAGAGCAGGTTGGGATGGAGGGGGTGCGGTGCGTCAAGGAATGTGGGAGGTGGGAAGGGGGTTGCCATTCAGGGCCAAACCAACAGGGGCGTGTGGGGCAAGTGGCAGGCTCAGGAGCTCCAAGTAGGTCGGCTCTAATTCTACCTGGTACCTGGCAGGGCTGTGAATCAACATGGGGCCCCCTTTCCTGAGACCCCTTGCATTCCGTGGCCCGATGGCCCCCTTCTTGGCTTCTTTCTTCCAAGCTGTGATGATATATCCTGCCCCTCAGCACAACTCCTTTTTAGTCTTTCCTCTGTGCCTGTATGTAGACACACACACACACACACACACACACACCAGTTTAGGGCAGGGAGTTCCCAGCCCAGGTTCCCCAAGTGTCGCTGGACTACAACTCCCATCACCCTTGGCCAATGTGGCTGGGGATGATGGGAGTTGTAGTTCAGCAACACCTGGGGACCCACAGCTGGGAACCTCAGACTTAGGAGACCACTTAGGAACATAGGAAGCTGCCGTCTACCGAGTCAGACCTTTTGGTCCATCTAGCTCAGTATTGTCTTCACAGACTGGCAGCGGCTTCTCCGAGGTTACAGGCAGGAGTCTCTCTCAGCCCTATCTGGAGATGCTGCCAGCGGGGAGGGAACTTGGAACCTTCTGCAGGCAAGCGTGCAGATGCTCTTTCCAGAGCGGCTCCATCCCCTAAGGGGAATATCTTACAGCTCACACGTGCTATCTCCCGTTCAGATGCAAACTTACTTAGCAAAGGGGGCAATTCATGTTTGTTACCACGAGATCAGCTCTCCTCTGACAAAGTGAACTGTGGTTCACAAGAACTTTTGCCACCATAAACGTGTCTTAGAAGTGTCACAAAATTCTCTTAGTTGATTTGTTACAAAAGCCACCCCTCTATTGGGAAATTTCTTGAGCACTGATGGGAAACAAAATTTGCTTCTTACACTGCCACCGAGACAGACGGACTACAGTTTTCAGAACTAACGGCATTGTTTGGGGGTGTGCTTGCCATGGTATACATGTCTGGAAAGAGCCACAAATTGGTCGTCAAGAAGATGCATTGCGTGTCAAAGGCCCCTGGCTGATTAGCAATAAATCTGGGTCTTGTGGATCATAGTTCACTTCACCAGGTGTAGGAAGCAGTCCCCTAGGTCAGGGGTTTTGTAGCCTGCCCTTCCTCCAAAGAGTCAAGGGCGATGCACGTGGTTCTTCTGACCACCATTTTAACCCTCTCAGCAATTATTGGCCCAGATTCATCCCGTGAACTTTCTGGCAGAGTGAGGATTTGAATCTGGGTCTCCCCAAGCCTAGTCTGACCCTGTGACTTAGGCTTATGCAATGCTGGTTCTCCAGCTGTCGTTGAACTACAACTCCCATCATCCCCAGCCACAATACAACTGGAGAACCAAGGTTCCCTACCCCTGCTGTAACCACAACACTAAGTTTGCCTTTTCGGGTTTCGTTCCCCACCTCTCCACCTAGAAGGATCTTAAATAACTGGGATTGACAGGCCTCCGGTCTGAATTCTTGGAGAACTGCTGCCTGTCTGAGTAGGCAGTACTGGATTGGATGGGCAGCGTTTTTACAAAGGTAGCTTTGAGAATTCAGGATTTATTTTGGCCCGATTGTCACCTCTGGTCAAACACATCCAGCAGCTTTTCAGGACAGCCTGCAAAACCCATTTGACCAGAGGTTTCTATATGGAAGAAAGGTTCTAGAATGCATCAGCGACCGTGGATAGGTGCAATGCAATCTATGAAGTCCCTGAAATTACTAGTCCTCAGGAATGCTGATGACACTCTCTGTTGCACACACATACCTATCTTAGTCATCTGTGGTCTGCCAAAATGAAAAAAGAATTACGTTTGATAGCATTTCCTGGTTTGGTTCCCTGGAGAACATCTTTACACACCACAAGTGACCAAGAAGTGGCTATTTACAAGCCTGTGTTACGTTAATCAAAGACATAACAACACAACTAAGGACTCTTGAAGAGACAGAGCAGCAAGCCTTAAATGACTAGATTAATCAACAAGACTCTTGTTGATTAATCTACCCATTTAATTGAGTTGATTAACCTGAGCCAATCTTAATCCAGGGGATACAGAAGTAGAAAACTTTTGTTTGAAAAAGGGGACAGGTGCCCAAATTCATGACTTTATGGCCTGAATTTCTGGATTGGTTTGCAAACTGATACTGGTTACTAAGTTTAAGCTGTACATAATTACTTCAACTATGGTGAAGCTCTCTGTATAATCATATACAGGGAACGGTATTTTATCTCTCTCTTAAAATTCTAATTTAACTGTTTATTATTTTGGGGAGTGGAGATGAGATATTATACGGATTCTTGTGGGTGGTGCATACTTCCTGGAAATTGGGCGCTGATATTTGATGACCCCCCGCCCCCGCCGTGCCTTTATTTTTGCTGTTATGTTTCAAAGCCTTTTAACAATTTAATTTAAAGCACTCTTTTGCTTTTCTCTCCGCACTCGCTGGAGATGGACTGGCTGGTTGAGGACCACGAGCTGCCATTGGTCACGTTCTCGAAGCAACTCATAAAATGCCAGTTTTTGATATCTTTGGGGAGGGAGGGGGAACCCAGAGCTGACACAGGAGGAGGGAGAGGGCAGCCCGTGACACACCCTGAGGCCGTGCTGCAACGACTGCTTAGGAAACAGCAGATGTGGCAAATGCTGCCTGACACGGCTGCATGTGCGTCTGGGTCTGAGTTTCCACAAGAGGCCAGTGATGCAACAGGCGCACAAATAAGGAAAGTATTTTTGTACATGGGTGTTGACATGGGTTTCTGCGCACGGGGAATGCAGGAGGAGCAGCCAAGCCAGGTTCACTGAAACATAGGCAGCACCCTCCCTGGAACTGACAAGTCAAAGCAGACTCCGGTGGCTCAGGGCAGGGGGGGGGGAGTTACTGGAAGCGTGGGGCGAATCAAGAGGGGGACAGCCATAAGAACCTAGGAAGCTGCCGTCTACCGAGTCAGACCCTTGGTCCACCTAGCTCAGTACTGTCCACACGGACTGGCAGCAGCTTCTCCGAGGTTGCAGGCAGGAGTCTCTCTCAGCCTTATCTTGGAGATGCTGCCAGGGAGGGAACTTGGGATCTTCTGCGTGCAAGCTCTTCCCAGAGTGGCTCCATCCCTTAAGGAGAATATCTTACTGAGCTCACACACGTAGCCTCCCATTCAAATGCAAACCAGGGCAGACCCTGCTTAGCAAAGGGGACAATCCATGCTCGCTCCCACAAGACCAGCTCTCAACCGCAGCTTTTAACGTACGCACTTTAAGATTCCGAGCCCGTCTTCTACCCAGGAAGCACACCGGGGGAGGAGAAAAGAAAATAAACCAGCCCCTCGCTCGCTGATTTATTTATTTCCTCATGCCAATAAATTAAAAGAGGTCAGTGCACTGGGGGAGAGGTGGGCTCGAACCGAGGTCCTGCGCAGCCAATCAGGTGAGGATGGTCGCCACATCTGGCAGCAGCGCCGTGAGCTCCGATTGGATGCCGGGGGTTTGGCAGAGAGGGTTTCCTTGCAGGTTGAGATGGGCGAGCTTTGGGAAGGAGGCCAGAGGCCGGAGGTCAGAGGGCCGCTGGATGCCTGTGGGATGGCAGCGGAGTTAAGGAAGACTGCGATTCCAGGGGTCCCGTTTTCCAAATCAAGTGCCCGCCCCCACCCCACACCCTAGCTCCACCAACTCATGGGGGGAAATGGAAGGGTTTCATTTGCCGGGCGCCAAGGATACGGTTGTTGCAGAGGGAGAGTTCTTCCAGGCGAGGGAGCGGGGGCAGCCCCTCGAGGGTCTCGATCTGGTTGTCGTCGGCTTCCAGCACCTGAGGCAGAGATTGGAACAGAGTAAAAAACAACAACACACAAGTTCCTCACTTTGGCTAGGATAACTGGATCCCATGTTGTAGGGATGTAGGAAGCTGCCTTCTACGGAGTCAGACCGTTGGTCCATCTAGAGCAGTACTGTCTACACTGACCGGCAGCGGCTTCTCCAAGCTTGCAGGCAGGAGTCTCTCCCAGCCCTACCTGGAGATGCTGCCAGGGATTGAACCTGGGGCCTTCTGCATGCAACGCAGATGCTCTACTTCTGAGCTACATCCCCATCCCATGATCTAAACCACATAGGAAACTGCTGCCTACTGAGTCAAACCTCTGGCCCATCTAAAGGACCATGCTGTGTCCCCATAGAGAGCAGAGAAGAGGCTAAGAAGAATCTCAAACTAGTTGGCATTTGAGGGTGATCTCAATGAGTGAGCAGGACACACAAAACCCAAAGGGGGCGTGAAGTACCAACACAGAAATCCAGCCAGTACAGGAGAGAGAGACATTTATTAATCTAAAGAGGATACAGCCCAACACATTCCCAGCCATTAATTCTTCAACAAAGAAAGGTATAACTCAAGTCTACCTCAAGGTCTCAGGAGGCTCTAGAAGAGGCGTTCTCTGAGACTGGCTGGGGATGATGGGAATTGTAGTCCAACCACATCTGGGGACCCAAGGCTGAGAATCTCTGCTCTCAAAGGAGCCACTCTACTTCTGCCTCGGCTACGACTGCAGGAGTCAGTAATTGCTTGGAGTGCATCAGGACTTAACACAACTGGGATCAATACATGTGTCTCCCATACCGGCTGGATTTCCATTTTGGTTTTCCCCTGGGGAAATGAGCATCCAGGGGCGAACAATTCCGGGAGCGATGGGCTCTCACCTCGAGGCAGCGCATCATGGCCAGCGTCGGAGGCAAGCTGGGGAGAAGGTTCTCCGAGAGGTTCATGTGCGTGACCAGCAACAGGTGCTCCAGGTGGCAGAGGATGGTGAGGCCCTGAACACGGGAAACACAGGGGAGTTCATGAGACCATGAAGACAGGGAAGAGGTGGATAGCTTCTGCCTTTTAGGATCGACTGTCAACAGTCAAGGGTCCAGCAGTCAAGAAATACACCACAGACTAGCACTTGGTAGGGTTGCAATGAAGGCCTTGGAAAGGATATTTAGATGCCGTGATGTGTCTATGTCTACAAAGATTAGAATCATTCAGACAATGGTTTTCCCCATGACATTCTATGGATGCGAAAGCTGGACTTTGAAGAAGCAAGAGAGAAAAAGTATTATTGACGCTTTTGAACTTTGGTGCTGGAGTAGACTTTTGAGGATACCACGGACAGCCAGGGAAACAAACACAAGGATCATAGAACAAATCAGTCCAGAATTTTGACTCGAGGCACAAATGACCACCAGGCTCAAACTATCCTACTTTGGACACATTATGTGAAATCCTGAGAAGTCCGTAATGTTGGGGAAAGTTGAAGGCAAGAGAAGAAGAGGACGATCAGCAGCAAGGTGGATGGATTTGATGACAACAGCCATGAATGCACCACTGAGAGGCCTTAAAGGCTAAGTGGAAGACAGATAATCCTGGAGAGAATCCATCTATGTGGTCGCTAAGAGTCAACACCGACTTGACGGCACTTAATCAATCAATCAAAAATCACAAGGGCACCACTGCCAAGTTTGTCTCTTCCAGCACCTGCTTCTCGGAGTAGCCTCTGAGAAGCACACAAGGAGGGAGCAAGAAGACGCAGCCCTCCCCTGTGGTGTGTCCTCTGGTACCCTGAGACAGACTGCCTCGGAACACGGAGGTTCATTGTGGCTAATTAGTGTATGAGAAGAGCCTGGTGGATCAGACCAAAGGGCCATCTTGTCCAGCATCCTGCTTCCATGCAGATGTTTCTGGAAAGCTCCCAAGTAAAGAACGAAAGAGCCTTTGTCTACTGTTCGCTCCCCAGCAAGCTCTATTCAGAGATACACTGCCTCTGAATCTGGAGGATCTATCGAGCCACCACGATTAAACACCAGTGACAGGCCTCTCCTCCTCTGTAGATTTCTCTAGTCCTCTTTTAAAGCTATCAAAGCCAGTGGGAGTTTCTTGTTGTGGCAGTAATCCAATAAATTTACACTTTAAAAAATCCCAACAAATCCGCACTCCCCATGGATACGAGAGGACAGTCTTCCTTGGAGGCCTTCTAGGAGAGCCTTAAAGACCCATCTCTTCAGCCTGGCTCTTAGTGATATCTAGTTTTATCCTTAATTTTAATGAGATTTAATCTGGTCCAAATGATTCTTGATTGTTACGATTTTATTGTGTGTTTTTTATTTGACTGCATTCGCCAACAGCCCTCCTCTTTCCATGCTCACTGGCTCTGTGCATGCTTCCCCCTCAGCCCCCTCCCCCCACGACCCCTTTGCTCCCTACCCTCTGGGATAGGTCCACCACTCGCGCCTCTGCATACTCCATCTTGAGGATGCTGTTCTCGATGAGGAATTTGCTACGCAGGTCGTCCAGGTAGGCTGAGCGCGTGGGATCAGTGGCCTGTGGGAGGGCGGAGCAGAAAGACAGCAAGGAGGTCAACAGACCTTGCTTTGTAAACCAGACAGGGCTCATGCAGAAACATGGCTTCCCAAGCCAGGAGATTTTTATTCCTGACCCCAGGGCGTGGGAGGGAATAAAGGGAGGTGGGAAGAACTGCCGAGGAAGGGCGTGCACTCTGCACGTGTCCACAGACACTCTTGTTGTCAGACCAGTGTTCCCGCTAATAGGGATGTGCACGGAACCAGGCGGGCGTGGCTCGAGGGGGTGAGGGGTGTCACTTTAAGGGTGGGGGAGGGTGCACTTACCCTTCCCCCGCTTCCCCCCCGTCGATGTCCCGTTTCCATAAAAGCCTTTTGGGTGGCAATGTACCTCCCTGCCGCTCCTTCCCCCTCTTCGGCCAGAAGTGGCCGGAAATACCGGGCGCGCATGTGTTCACATCAGATGGGCGTGCATGCGCATGTGACGTGCCCAAGGAGATACATTGCTGCCCCAAAGGCTTTTACGGAAACCGAGTGCAGGCAGGGGCGGGGAGGGGGGAGATAAGTGCACCCTCCCCCACCCTTAAAATGACATCTCCCGGCTTTGAACTTCGACCCCCCCTCCCCCCCAGTGTTCAAACCTCTTTGGAGGCCCGAAAAAGGGCCTCCGAACAGGTTCGTGCACATCTCTTCCCTCTAACAGGGATTCCCAGATGTTGATGACGACAACTCCCAGGATCCCCAGCTGCAATGGCTTTTGCCTGGGGATTATGGGAGTTGTAGTCAACAACATCTGGGAATCCCTGTGAGAGGCAATGCTGTGTCAGACACCCTTCAACAAGGGGGAAAGCCCAGGAACTGGATATAGCATGAGTGACCCGGATTATGCAACACCCAATGTCAGCAAACTGTGGCTGAAACGGTGTGGTCTCCTCTCCAGCTCACCTTCAGGGTTGTAAAGTAGCTGAGGGTCTCATGCTCATAGACCAAGGGGTC